>NW_028288890.1:4596224-4902639 GCF_059628265.1 Tinamus guttatus
ATCACAGATGGGAGGCTGGAGACATCCCTGGCAACCCAAACCCCCACGGGACCCGGCTGAGGGGGGAGCAGGTCCAGGCTCCTGCCCTTCCTGCACTGCCTTTGGTGCCTGGCCATGGCCCCTGGGGCGCTGCTGGCCACGGGGCAATAACCCCGGGCACTCGGCCTGGCCGGGTCAGCTCTGCATGTACCAGGTGCCCAAGGGTGGCCCCAGTCCAGGGCTCTACGTGCACTGGCTGCCGGGCTTCTGCCGGCGGGGTGAGCATGTGGCACTGGGACGTATGAACCCACAGCTCTCCTCTCCTTGCAGCAGGTACCCTACACTCCTCCCCCTGCACCACAATATCCTTTAACCTGCTCCTGGGTATCCTCCACTCTGGCTTCTTCCCCTTGCATCTTTCTCTCTTTCAGGCTGCACCCTGCTAGCCAACCCCTGCATACTGCTGATCACCCTGCATCCTCCTAGCCTCCTCCTGCACCCCGCTAGCCAGTGCTGTCTGCTAAAGGAAATGAGGATGTGAACAAACTTCCTCAAACGCATACAGGGAATGGCCGCCAAGGCCGGGTCGAGAGTGTTCGCCTCCCAAAGGACTGGCGGGAGCAGGGTCACGGGTCCGACGTCGGGAAAGCAGCCCGGCTTCCAGAGCGGCTGGGAGCAGGGCGAGCCGGGGAGGGAAAGGGCCTGTTCTCTGTCCCTGCAGGGCTTCAGGAGCAGCTGGGCAAAGAGCTGCCAGCCGAGACAGCCTGGGACAGTGGGGGACACTCTCTGGTCCCTTGGCCCTGCTCTCTGGGATGCAGGAACCAGCAGGTGTTTGGTGCAGCCAATTGCCCTGCACAGGGGTACAAACGAGCTGCATAGAGGGGCCAGTGAGCATGGTGGCAAGGGAGAGCCAAAAGCTGCATGAGATGCATTTTAGGGGCTAATCCACACAGGTGCAAGCCCAGGGACAGAGAATTCTGCCCAGCCCCATCTGGGTACACAGCGCAGCTTTGGGAGCTGGTGGAAAAGCACATCCCCATGCACTCACACAGATCTGGCACAAAGCCCTTCCTTCCCCCTCTGTACACCCTCACACATGGCTCTGAGGGCACTAATAAGCTTAATTGCCCTGAGCAGCCTCACCTGGATTCCCACATCCCCTGCTAAGGGCCCGGGAGACCTACTTAAGATGCAGCCCATGATTTAGCTCTTGCTTGAGCTCTGTTGTGTGTGGGCTTGCTCTCTGCTTTTGTATCCTTGTCTTGTTAATAGGATTTCTTGGAATGACCTTTGCTTTGCCTCTGATGGCTGCTGGGCTCCTTGTGGGATCTACTGCTGCTGTGGTCCTGCTGAGTGCCATGGGGATCATCCCTAACCTTGTAGAGTGCCCAGTGTATCCCGGCTATGGGGCACATGGGGCTGCTGTCCTTGGGGAGTCTTGTGTTTCCTCTCACCTTCTGCTCCTCTCAGGGCAGCTTTGGATGCTCTTGCACTCCTCTCTGCCTGCCTGTGGATTCTCCTGCCCCTGCATGTCTCCTGCAGCCCTTCTGATCTTTAATATTCCTACCTGCATGCGCTCCCCTCTGCAGGTGCTTGTCCCTCCTCAGTGGCCTGGCACAGGTCCCTGCATATGTACCTGTTCCTCTTCATTCCCTTCTTGGTTCCCCCCAGTCAGCTCTGTTCCCAGCTGCAGGACCTTGGTTCCTCTTCATTGCCCTACTCTGTGTGCTCAGGTCCCTTCTGCTTCCCCTGGTGCAACTCATATCAACTCTGTTCCCCCTGTGCTTCCTCACATCCCCTCCAATTCACTCCATGTCTCTTTTGTGCACTCCTGCATTGCTTCCATTTGTCTTGTAGCATCATACGCAACCTCCTTTCTTTCCCCCCTCCTTTCACAATGCACCCTCAGATCCCCTTGATTCCTCCTCTTCTCCACCAGGATCCTCTCTGTTTCTCTGATCCCTTCTGCTTTGGGCCCTGTAAGACTCCCTGGGGTTGCTGTGCTTTCTGTACCCCGCTGTTTTCTGTGTTCTGCTCCAAGTCCATCTTGCCCCTGTCCTGCCGTTGTGCCATCCAAGCCCCTCCATGCACTTCCTCCTGTCAGGGCTACAGGAAAGCGAGGAGGATGTGACCTGTGAGGCCTTTTCCCTCCTGTCCCCTGGGATCAGGCTGCCAGAACCTGCTCCCAAGAGCCTCCCACAGCCCCGACCCTGCTCCAAGGCCTTTCAGGGAACGGAGCCCAGAAAGGGCCTCTGCTTTTGGATGCTTTCCCACAGCCAGTGCTGCTGACTCAGGTCTGGATGCTCTTCCCTCTGCTGCTGCAGTTCATTTGGCTTCTAGTTGTCCTCAGCATTGCTGGAACTGGAACTTGTGCCAGCCGTCAACCTCCCTGGAGATAGGATCAAGCTGTTCAGGAGTGCTGAGGTCTAGGCAGTTGCTCTCAGCCTTGTTTCTGTCTTTCAAATAACCTGGAGCACAGACTGTAGTGTCCCCAAATGCACATGAGTGTAAGACCCACACCCATCCTATCTAGCACTAGATTTTCTAGTGCTAGAGCTTGCTCAGGGCTCGTGAGTAAGAGCTGTGTTGTCCTTGCTGAAATTCTGTCCTCCTTTCCCCCGCAGTGCTTTGAGGGGGACCACAGCCTCTCACCTTCATACAGGGAGCAAGGGAGGATCCAGGAGCTGGAGTAAGTGTTGAGTGAGTGCCCAAAGTGATGAGTGGACAAAGCTAATCCATGGAACCCTGGGGGGCTCTAGCAAAGCCTCTTCTCCTCCCAATGGGACAGGCTCCTCCACGCAGAAGAAGGGAAACCAGAAGCAGGTACCAGCTATGAACCTGCCTGGAAAAAGATGGGCTCTCCAGCAAGCAGGGTGGCCAGGCTTGGTGGCTGTCATGCTCATGGGGGCCAGGGCTGACCTGCAGCAGCAGTGGGCTCCAAGCCCCACATGGAGCAGCTGGAATTTGTTATCCTTAGATGCTGTTGAAAAACTGATCTCTTGCCAGTTTGGGCTCCTCTTCCCTTTCCAGGGGATTACAGTTGGGGCAATAACCCTCCTCTGCAGGATCCTTCCCTCCATGCTTTAGTGGCAATGCCTTAATCCCAACTTACTCTTTACTTTACAAAGGTCCTTAAACTGTCTGCAGCCAGTTATACCATTCTATTTAGAGGGTCAAAAATCACTGTTATAAATACTGTGTTGATATTAATAATATGGAAATGGGAAATCTGTCAGCTTGAGTTTGCTCCTGGGGAAGCAGCTGTCACTCTGGAGACCCAAGAGACATGGGTGTCTCATGCACCCCACCTGTGCTGCTACCAGAATCCAAAAGAAAAGGTGAATTTAGCCTCTTTATCCCCCTTCACCCAAGTCATCTGACTTGGCCTCTCCTCCTGTTTTGGTTCAGGGATCTCTGCTCAGCACCAGCCAGCCCTGTTGCTCTGTGGTGAATCCTGTGGTGCTTTTATGGGGTGTGTTTGGGAACCTTGACTACTGCTAGTTGTGCCAGGTGAGCGGGGTGCAGGAGCAGAGCCGTGGGGCTCCTTGCTCACAAACCTTGCCCCAGCCTGGACAACGTGCACCGAGGTGCCAGCTGATCCCTTCCCTCCTCCTCAGGGTGGCCATGGGTGGATCAGCAGAGTTTTCCTCCAGCTGGACCCCAGCAAGGAGAGTTTGAGCAGAGGTTTGCTGCAGAAGGGCTGGCCCTAGACTGCGTCCCTAGTGCACAGCTGGGTCCTCCCACCCTTGCGAGCACTCCCCTCTGACCTCAGGTCTGTATTTCCAGGTTCATAATGATCAAAACCAGCGTTTTCCTGTAATAATAATCTCAGCCTGTGCCTTGACTAAATTCTGTTCCATTCCATGTGATTCTAATCACTTTTCAAAAAAACAAACAAAAAAACCACTCAAAACCCAGCCTTTCCACAAGTGTTCTCCAGGGCAGATATTTTAGTCCAGCAAACTCTGATGTGAATTCTCTGCTGTCCTATTTTATTATTTTTTCACAAGCTTTGGCACTGTTTGTAGACATACATGTTGGATTTGTCTTCAACTCGTTGACAATAACAGCAGCGAAAGGAGATAATGATCCTCTGGGGAGAAAGAGGAAATGCCTCTGCTCCTTCTGCAGGCTCTGCTATCTCCATGCCTACAGCCTGATGAGACCCCAGCTGGCCACAGCCCTTCCCTTCCAGAGACTGAATGACAGTGGTTACAGCCCTCCCCTGCACTCACTCATGTCATTCCTTCCTTCACGGTAGCACCCAGTGCAATCTCTTGCTGCCATCAATTGTTGCTCTGTTTCCAGCATTTGGGAAAATTGCAGGAGGTATCTGCACGGGGAACCTCCCCAATGAGATGCTATCTGTACAATGTCCTCCCCGGAGAGCAGGATGTGGTGTGGAGGTAGTGCCTTGAAGTTCCCTCTGTGGTTCCCCTGACCACGGTGTGCCAATCCCAGGAAGCGAGGTCCCCATGGCCCCTCTGTGACATGGTCTGGGGTCACAGTGGGACATCCCTGCATGGCAGGGATGGGTCCCACCACCCTGTGTGTTCCATTGCTACCTGTTGCTCTTGGTGCTGATCTGCAAACGAGACAGACAAGTGAAGCAGCAGGGTCACATTAGAGGGCTGTGTGGTGAAGCATGCAGGAGGGCAGCAGAGGAGTCTCACCTTCCCACTGCAGGAGTTAGTTGGAGCAAGGATGGAAGATCTGGCGCCTCAGATACTTCCAACACTTAAGAAACTCTCCCTTCATGGTAAGGGCTGCGGGAGCTACTTCACGAGGGTTGTCATAGGAAATATTAAGTACAGAAAGAGCTGCAGAAACCCTGAGGCAGGGTTGGAGAGTTGCCTGGAGAGGAATGATGGCCGCCTGAGTGTCCTTTTGGCTCAGGGGTCAATTTGAGAGGTAGGAGCCCTGGGTGCTGCTCCTAATTCTGCACCTGCCTTCCTGGGGAACCAATCACTGGATAGAGGCCCCTGGCACTGAGAGTTAACACTTGCCTAGGAGTGGGGCTTGCCCATCCTCAGCTCCTGCTTGTTTGGAAGAACTGGAGCTGCTGAGCTGGCCAAGCAGAGCCTGTGTGTGCAGGGACCACATGCAGGGGCACCTGGTTCCTCCAGGAGAACCTGGAGTTGCCCTGCGCCTCGGAGGCTCCCACGGAGTGCACGGCCCCATCTTCTTGCTGAGGGAAACCCATTGCCAGTGTCCCTGGGAGAAGATCACCCTGAGACCTGCATCTGAAAGGAATGCTGAGAGGTCCTGCAGCTCCTGCTGAGCTCTAGAAAGACAGCCTGAAGTCAAGCATTAGAAATGAATCATCATGAAATTACCTTCCTTTGGCTCAGCTTGACTGCTCTTATCCAGAAAGTCACTGCCCTAGTTTCTTCCCACTCTTCTTCTTCTACCTCCACAATGATAGAAGAGGTGGCAAGGTCTCTTTGAGACACTTCCCACTTCCTTTCCACCAGCACCTCTCCCGGGGTGAGTAGAAAGCAGAGAGTCAACAGTCAGTCTAATTACAGTGAGTCTAGTCTGACTGTGTCTGTGTGGTTTGGGCTATGTCAAATGGTGATAAGCTTGCGTCCTTGGAGGATAACTTGTCTTGCACTTGCTTTTCAGATGTCATGAGAATTTGGGATACTGTGTCTGAATACATCCAGCAAATGCTCTGATGAATCAGGTAGTGTTTGAATCCTCTTCTTCCTCCATTTTTATGATTTTAGTAGGCCTGGAGCCCCGGTGCCACCAAATGCAGTTGTTCCCCCTTTCCTGCAGAAGCAGCTAAAACATCCTAGAACTGCCTTGCAGTAGACAAATGGGCCACAGACCAGATTCTCCATATTTTTCTTTAATAAAGTTCAACTCTGGGGAGGAAAAAAGAAAGAGTATTTAACAGCTTTTGTGGCTTTTCCCACAGTCAGAATGGAATGACCAGAGAGCTTGAAATATTTTTCAGGATTTAGCACAACTGTTGGAAAACCCTAGTCTAGCTGAGGGATGATGGCTCTGCTCTTCCTTCACCAAATATCTTTTAGAGGCTGGAGAGAAAGGAAGGAAAAATGTCCTCCTCAAAGCTTCCCAGAGTGCTCTGAAAAATATTCCTACAGTTTTAATATCCATAAAATGCTCATAACTTGTTCCTTCTCCTTTCTGCCTTCAGGGTATCAAAATACCTGGATTTGGGACATTCTTGACTATTGAACAACAAATATTGGATGTTGGATACAGTGTCATAACTGTTGGGAGGCCAGTTTTTCAGATATCTGACACTTTGGCAGATGTTTGTGGGCTGATTTCCACTCAAGACCATATTTCTGGTGAGAGGACAAATGAAAACCTTTCCTTCTTCTTGCAGTGTCTTTTGGGTGAACACTCTCTGCTCTAAATGACCAACAGGGGGATAAAATTCCTTCAGAAGGCCCTGAGAACATTACGAGCTTTCCAAAAGGAAGCCATCCCCCAAGTTGCTGTGGCTGTCAAGTTGGGTATCTCTTTGATTTGTTTTAATAGATGCCTCCCTACCTTTCCTGTTTGTTCAATGGTGTGGTGACTGCTGTCCAATAGAAATACTGGAGATGTTTCTTCTAAACCAATGGAGACACAACTGACGATCCATGGTTAGGTTGCTTCAGACCTTCTAAAGGCAAACACCACAGCTCACGCATACACGCCTGAGTAATTTTCTTCAAACCCTGTCATGGACTGAGTTATAATGGTCCAGTCTCTCCTGCTTTTACTGTCCACCTGACCCTTCAGTTCACAAGTGACTGTTTAATGGGACTCCTTCCCTTAGGAGACTTGAAAAGCTTCTTCTAGGAGATTAAGGGATGGTTAAACAAGACAATTCTGTAGCAGCGTTTATTGCCTGAGGGCCTGGGAGCCTACTGAAACTTTAGTCTGCTAAACAGCTGTATAAATTACTTTCTTACTCTTTTGTTCCCTTCTAGATAATAGGGCAATCGCCGAACTGAATTATCTTTGGATAGCCACAGAGACTGATTTTCCTCTGAGGACTGTGAAGGGCTGTGTAAAAGAAATTGCATTTTCGTTCTGTTCTTGCCTAGCCAAAAGACACAATGCTAAGCTTGTTTTTCGAGACTTGGGCATCCTTGTTGTCCAAGGGAAGGAATTGCAAATGAGATTTTATCAAAATTTTCTTAAATCTCTGGATTGGACTGGGAAGCTGCTACAAGCTTTTCTCAGGGTAAGTTAATATTTTTTTCCAGTGTTACTAACAATTATTTTGGATTCCAATCAAAGGACTATGGAACTGGTTTCTCTTGGCCTACCCTAAGCCTCCTACCAGGAGCTTCTACAAGGCAACCTCTCCGTGAATTTTTATTTTAGCAGTCAATTGTCCTGGGGACACAGAAGAGTTTAAGAAGAGCTGTAATGGTTCAAATCAAAATGCCTATTACCCAGAATATGAAAACTGAGTGGTACTCCACAGTAGTGGAAATTATCTTCCCCCCTTCCCAAAAATCAACTGTTTAATAACTGTTTGTTTTAGTAGCATGTGGTGATTAGCTGCTTTATGAATATACTTGTCCTTTGGGTGTTTGGGCCTTTGGGACAGTGGTTTTGCAACCTGCTCTATGCAAACACTTACCTGTGGCCATTTTCAACCTCTTGCCTGACCAGTTCATGGGATGTCCATAAGTATTTGTGTTATGAGATCTACAAAGTGATTGCTCTTCACCCTTTCCTAAGCAGGTATCATTTAGGACCATTTGGTCCAATCTTTGCTGGTCTCAGTCCTTTTTTTTACTGTGAGCTAGGGAATCCAGGTGTGTTTAACTTCTCTCCACATAGAAGCTGGTCCAGGTGTTTGATCACCTTTGTCATCTCGTGCTAATTTTCTCCTAGTCCCTTTTCCATGGGTCTATCCAGGCTGACCTCTTGCTTCTCTTGACCAGAGTGGGGTGATGCAGTTCCCTGTATTTGTGAGAGAGGGAAGCAGGTTTGGGGTCAGGGTTTCTACTTTGAACGGTAGAAACATTTCCTCCTTTTGTGCACAAAATGATGATTTTCTTGGAATAATCATCTCCCATGTTTCTGTTACTGTTGTAGGATGCAGAAACCAAGGATTTGGTTATATCAGGCAAAGAAGCGACACCTTGTTGGAGGCATTCGACTCTTCTCTTTGTGTTTCCACAGTAAGTAGTTTGCTTTTCTCATGCTTGGTAGCTGAAGGTAGCACTGTAGTGTCAGGTTTTATCTGCTCTGGAAGTTATTTCAGACACTTTTTCAAGTGAATCAATCATGGTGAATTCTATGTCTTGTTACTTACATTTGATTAATTTAGGATGTGTGTTTTTATGCTGAATGGTGACTGTGCTTTACACTTACAAGGTAGGCCTGAGGGAATTTAGACAAAATTTTCCATAAGCCTTCTCCGGAGTATTCTCTTTCTTTTGGGTAAGATTGTAAAAGTATTTATATATCAGAAGGAGTCTACTGTTTGTAAGTAGATTTTTTTGAAAAGCAAAATATCTCTTGGAGGGTGAAACAAGCACTGGATGCCTGCAAATCATACACCTGTGACACTTCCACCTCTTTTGGGAGATTCAAGTGCATAAATGATATCCAAAATGACCTGTTTCTCAGATACAAGTGGTGGACAAAGAGATATTTATTGAAAAAGTGGAAGCCTGAGTCAAGAGGGCTTCTGCAGAGTTTTGCCGTGGGTTCAGTGCTACCAACTTGTTCCACTAATGACAGAGATGACAAAGATTCACTCTTTACAGATTCACTGAGATCAAACTGGGATACTCTGCAAGGGACTTGGTAGATGAGCTTAGACTTCAAAGGACGTTGGCAGTTTGCAGGAATGGAAGCTAATCTGCTCTTTATAGACGTGAACAGGACTAGAAGCTGCAGGAAGGAGGTTTTGTGTTAGACTTTCTCACAACAGAGAGGCATTGGAGCAGACTGAGGATGAAGACCCTTCCATCCCTCTGGCCCTAGTGCTCTTGATTATGTCTTTGAGTTTCCCACCAGAGTCCTCCAAGATGATGCATATTCTGCTGTGGAAAGCTATGTGCTTCCCTGAAGATCTCAATAATCAGATCAGGTCAATGCAAGCTGAAATGTGGTGCTCTTTCTTTAAACTATTGTTGTCATTTTGTTCCCAGGTATGCGCATGAGCTGGCACGAAGAAATCCAAAGGCACAATTGATTCCTGAATTCCTAAAATCCTCCCAGCCGAAGGCAGTGGAAAAAGAAGACAGGATGGCCTCCACAATAACTAGGGAACTGGACCGTTTTGCGTGCAAGGAGAGGCAGAGAGAGCAGGGTTTGTATTGTCTTAGGAAGAGACTAATAAAGGCAGTCAGGGGAATTTTATGGATGCTTTTAGATATCTAATTGGAGGATATCAAGAAGGCAGAGATGCATCTTTCTTGGAGGTGCCCAGTGAAAGGGCACTGCAGTAACTGTCAAATGAGTCACTGTGGAAGATTTCAGGATAAGCCAGTCCTCCAAACATCAGTTGGTTTTGCTGAAGGACATTTTACCCCTGAATTCTATTTCCTGGCATATATTTGTTTGTTCAGACAGGAGTTGCACTTTAGGAAAATCCCTTGGCTCACTGAATAGCTAATTCTGCCTGGAGCTGTGGGCAATCAAGGGATTGGCATGTCTCATGGAACCAATGTGCTTTTAATTGATTGGAAAAACTGACCTTGGAGAGGATGAAAAGAAGCCTCCCAAGCTGTGCCAAAAATTTGTTTTGTTTTGAAAGCTAGGAATTCCAACTTAATTTTCTTAGCTACTCACAATGTAGAGTAGTTAAGGTGCCAAAAGAGCAAATGGGTATATACCAGAGCAGTAGGGAGATCTTGAAATTGCTGCCTTCAAGTAAAGCTCTTCCTGCAAAAGAGACCTTGCCAGGTGGCCACCTCCTTCCAACAAGTTTCAGAGTATGGAGGAGATAAAGCTGAGGACATGAATATGCCAGGGAACAGTGTTACCCTGAAGAAAGGAGGAGCTGGACAAGGCCCAGTGTGAGAAGGGGCCTAAGACCTCATGCAAAACAAGGAATCAGGTGACAGCTCAGACAGTTTTATCACAGGCTTGAGCATATCTGCATGGCATTCTTGGCTGAGGTATTACAAAATAGGTTATTTGCAGAAAATTCTGAAGAATTCTCTTGTTTCCTACCTACAGGGAGCCTTCCTGGCCAGTTCCCATTTTACTGGCAGAAGCTGCCTCCCATTCCTCCGAGTGATGTGGAGGAGAAGGAAACTAAGGAGGAAAAAAACAAAAAGGACTTCCTCTTCTTTCAACGTAAGATCCCCCCCATCGCCCCGGTCACTGTGGAGACCAAGGACAAAGGAAAGCAGAGCGAGTGTCTGTACAGGTGAGAGCTGGGAGGTAGGTCAGGGCGGTCTGCTGAGCACTGTTACTGCTGGGAGCGAGCCGTTCCCTTTGGGACAGCGTCTGTCTCGAGTCTGAAGGGTGGTTGTTAGGGCACGTTGCAGTGGCTCTTGCTTTCTTGATGAATGGCCAGTGGGGAGCAGGGGTTTGTGAGACTCACACCACCAGCTTCATTTTTATCCTGACTCTGGTTCCATAGTAAAGCCATTTTTGGTGGCAAACTGGAAATCACCATTCCAGGAATTTGGGAAAATTTTCTTTTGCTCTTTAGATTTAAATGAAGGGTTTTTTTTTTTCTTTCTTTTTTTTTTTTGTGAGAAAAATGCTCAAGACCTATAACAATTTCATGAGAGAGAGTGAAGATGTCTGAAGGCTCTCTAATAACTTCTGAAAGATATTAGTGTTTGCCTGAGATTTATTCAGCACTCTGGGTTGGCCCCTAGGGTCAACAAGAACTGACTGAGGCATGATTAAGTGTGCAGGAGCTTTCTATTTTAATGGGAAGAGTGAAGCTTTACAGGGGAAAGAGGAATTCAAAATGTTGTATCCAAAGAGAGCAAGAAGCTCTATTTGTACTTTTTTAATTAACTGAAAGTCTTTTATTTTACAATAAAACCTGCTTGTGTGGGGTCACAACTTCAGCCACAAATGAAGTGCCAGAAACAGATAACTGCTGGGAGAGCTGTTCTCAGAAGGTCCCTTTCTCCCTCTTTTGCACTGTCCCCCCCTTGGTGTTCCATTTTGCACCCTTCTTGCAGTATTTGGTACCACCCCACAGTTGTTAGTGCGATTGCCAGGAGACAATGGTATCTCCAGGTATCTTTTACTGCAGAGGAGACAGTTCATAGGGCGGTAGATGTGAGTGTCCTGAATGACCCTGGGCAATGCTGTGGCACTGCAGAGGGGCCGAGCTCAGGGCTATCCCTCTCTTTCCCTTGGGTGCAACCAGTAGGACACCCCGCTCTCCTCTGGGATGGGCTGCTGCAGAAGCCGGCGCAGCCTGTGAGCCCGGCCGGGCGGCGCGCTCCTCCGGGGCTCACACCAACTCATCCAGGGTGTATTTTCAGATTCCCGCTACCGTGTTCGGGCAGCTCCTCGCAGCCGCAAACGCCTCGCTCCAGACCCCAGACTGCACACTCCGTTTGTGGTGGGCGCGTGAGAACAGGACAGATGCACGATGTGGACTAACGAGATCATCATGTGATATTTAATTTCAAAAGAGTGTGGCCGTATGGATACTGTTTTTTAAGAAGCTCTATTAAGATGTATTTTCATTATTTCATTATTTCTACAATACGGTCAAACCTACAGCCTTATGAAACACCACAGCATTTGATGCGATCTGCCAGGCCCCCTGCAGACCTGGCAAAAGAAGTTCTTTCCCTTCCCTTTTCCTTATCGTGTCACAAGTGATGCCAGCACGAGGCACAGGGACAGGTAGATACAGTGAAACTCTTGCATGGCCACATCAGCAGGAAGGACCCTGGTGTGATGCTGAGGTGATTCTCCTGAGTCATCAGCAAGGACTATAGAGTCCCTGCCAGAAGGTTCTCTTGTGTCATCTGTGTCTGGGGAAACAGCACCATCTATTTGCAGCATTGTTTTATGAGTGTCTTGATGTGAGCCAGGCCCGAGTGCCCTTGGAGCAAGTCTGTGTGCTACTCCATCCAACGCCTGGGAAAGCTGCAGGGTTGAGAATCCAAATCTGAGCTGCGGGTTGGGGGTGGATGTGGCATCCTCTCCTTTCTCAGGTTGTGTTGGGTGACCCAGGTTGACATTACCTTCATGCATTTCTCTGCAGCCTAAAGCTTGTTCTGAGTTTAGTGTGCACAAATTGGAGCATGTGAATGCAAGGAAGGAAGAGGCAGGAATGGTCTCAGTGACAATGGGACAGGGTTTGACAGGGCAGGTATAATTTCACTACTTCACCCCATTTCACCAAGAACAAATTTGCCTAACCTTGAATCAAACTTTCCTTGCATGCAAGAGGTTTGAGCTCAAAAATAGTGGCATATGGGGTATGAAAGCCCTGACTCTCCATTTCTTCTGTGCTTGCATTGCTGCCTTGGGTGGGGTCACACCTACAGCTCCAAATGCAAGATCCTACTGCTGTTCCCTTTCAGTTTTCTGCATGGTCTTGGAAGGAATAGAAAAAGATCTGCTCTATTGTCTGGGGGGAGAACAGTGGTGGCTGGGGTGTCAAAAGCCTTTGGGGAACGACTGCTGCTTCTTCTTGCCACTTTTCATCTTGCTTTCGATGAACCGCAGCCCCTGCTTCTTGATCTCATCCCGGGTGAGAACATGGCCATGGTCTTTTTCAGCAAAATCAAAGGCATCTGGATGAGAGAGCAGAGAGGCACTTGTTGTGGACCAGCTGCTGGGCCATGTCTTCTGTGCCTGCCGGTGGCATCCCTGCCACACACACTCCCACCCGGGTTTTCCATTGCAGTATCTTATATTGATCCATCCAAGCCTGACAACAACCCACTCTGACCTGGTTCTCACTGCTGGGGTTTCCCCCAAAGCTCTGGGCCTAGAGTCACAAGGTGGTGGGCACAGTTTCCATTTTCATTTAAAACAAACAAAAAAAATGTGTATTGAAGAAAACTCAGACTCTCCAAGAGAATCCATGGAAGAAGAGGACATGGAAGGAGTCAAGCATTGGTGGTTCTTTACAACCAGGTAATTTTAAAGACTTTAGCTACCTGCAGGTCTGAAGAACATTTAGGATGCCTCAACTGAGGCTAAGAAACCCTGGTCCAGTCTGGCTAATGAATATGCACAGCTCTCCCTCCTTCTTTCATAGCATCTCTCCTCTTTACCTGCTGCTATTCAGCACTCTTGTGCACCACAGGCTGCCTCTATTCCCCCACATCCCCACTTAAGATGACCACCCACACTTGGTCCTCCAAGTCAGGGTCAATCCAGGCTTCATCTGGGGGAAGTTCACAGGTCCAAAGCTGCTGGGATCCTGGGAGGCAGGTGAGGCTGCCCAGAAATCCCCGAGGGCAGGGGTTGTGGCAAGAACTGTGGGACATCTCCCTTCTGTGCCCACCCCTCCTCGCAATGCTCTTATACCTTGAACACCCATGCCTATATCCTCCAAGGAAATCCTCAGGTTCTGTGGCTCCTCCTTTGTGGTTTTCTCCAGAAAATTCCTGACCTTCACAAAAGTCTGTAAAAGACACCCCGAGTTAGGTGCTGAAAGGAGGTGAGTGTTAGACCTCAATGGTGTCCCCCTTGAGAGTCCAAAAAGGACAATACTTTTGTCCTTGAGAAGGACATCTCGCAAGAACCAGGGCTGTCCTCAGCCAAACCCCTCCATGGCTTTTCCCCCAGGGCAAGTCTGTGTCTTCCTCACAGGAAGGACTGCTTGGGAGGATCCACCAGTAGGAAAAGCCCCATGTGGGTCCAAACAGATGGGCAGCTTGGTCAGAGCCCTGAATGTACCTCATTATCCTCATCCAGGCTCTGCTGGGCAGGCAGGTTGGTCACAAGCTGTGCCAAATGCAGTAGCTTCTTCTCACAGTGCTGCAGCTTCTCATCTGTGTCCTTGGCCTCAGCAGAAATGTCCTGGAGGCAAACAGATGGAGAAGAATAATCATGATGGGGAAAATGACCGAGGCAGTGCTCTGGGTGACTTTTGGAGACATTGTTCCTGCAGTTAAGTGTCACTGCACCCCAGCTATTAGCACCATGGGTTCTGCACCAGCCAGGATGGGAGCAAAGGATGGGGCACCAGGAGCATGTGGGGGAGCATGAGGAGAGGGTCTCCTTCTGGTCTATGCATCCCCAGCCCATTTTTTGCTGCTGTTTCCTCTGGGGGTTCAGCTCTGCTCCTGCTTTACCCCTGTGCTGAGCAGCAGAGAGCAGCCTCCTCAGCCCTGGAGCCATCAGCTCTAGCATCCTATTTCCAAGCAGGAATAGGAATCAGCCCTTTCCTTCTCAGCTCTGGTTCTATCTAATCTCTCTCCGCAACAACCCTGCCCCTCGTCTCCAAGACACATTTGCAGACCCTCCTTCTAGCCCTCCTGACTGGAAAGAGCCCAGCAAGCCACAGGAAACATGCAGGTGCAGCGAGAACCACAGGTCACTGCAGCTGCAGAACTGACACGGGAGGAGAGGGAAGAGCTGCCTCCTTCATGTCTCCAGGACAGCACATAGTCATAGCTGTGTATGTAGTAAGATCTCATCAGCCTGACCACTTGCCCTTGTTCTACTGTCTTGGAGATTTCACACTGCTTGTGTTCTCTGTCCAGAGACTGGGGACACAGGATTGAGACCATGATTTGAGCATATAACCAATCCCACCTGAGGGCTGCTCATACCAGATTAAATCTCCAGACCTGCCTGTTGCTGTGGTGAACATTGGGCCCCATCAGGCTCAGATGGGCTAGATTCTGTTTGCACTGTGTGAACACTGATGTCTAGCCCATTTCCCCAGGCAAGTGCCAGAGATGGGACACAACTTTGCTTTCCCTCATCCTGTCACACCTCCGGGCAGCTCTTTTGGGCAGCATCCCTGCTCCTGTCACCCTGCTGGCATCTCTCAGCTCTCTTGCCACAAGGTGGGTACCTGGTCAGGCACAGTGATGCCATACAGGCGAATGAAGAGGTTATCAATGCCATTTTCAAACATGAGCAGGAGCTCCTGGTTCTTCAGCATCTGGGCTTGCATCTGTTCAAGGCGGGCCTCTTCCTGCTGCAGATTAATCTTCAGCTCTTCCTCAAGCTTCCTAGAGCTAACCAGATTCACCCACACTTATCCATACAATTGAACATGAGCATAGAAACAGCTGAAATACTGCAGAAGCTGCCCAGGTGCCCCCTCCACAGAGAAGAGGGCTATCAGCTCTCTAGAGGCTGGTTAAGATCTGCTGATACTGCTTCCCTGCCCAGGCAGGTTGGAGGACACATCTGGCTGCACAGAGATGGGAAAACTCCAGTGATATGTTGTCCAACCTGCTGTGCAAGGTTGGCTGGCTTTGGAGGCCTGCACAGCCTCTGGTCCTGCTGCTGCCCACCCCTTGGCCTTGCAGACACAAGGATCTTGGATGTGCCTCGTTGCCCCATGTCCCCACAGCCACAGGATGACTTTTGGATACTCTGCTTCCTGCTTTAGCAGCACTGAGCCAAGGCCAACAGTACCTGATTGCACTTGGGGGTTGGTGGAACTTCAGCTCAGCCTGTTTCAGCTCCAGCTCCTTTAACTTGTCTTTCAATACCACCTTCTTGTCCTCACACTCCTTGATGTGCTGCTGCAGGTCTACTGTGGACTTCTGCTGAGCCAGAAGCCTCCCAGCAATGTCCTGGTCATAACAGGAGAGCAAGAGGGATCAGACACTGTGCCGTAGGCCTTGGTACGTGGAATAAGGGCAGGTTGTCCTCCCTGAGCCTTGGCCTGCGGGATATTTCTTTCAGTGCAGCTTGCAGGTTCATAGCACAGAGGAAAGCAGCTTGTCTTTGTCAGAACAAGGACAAAAGGGCCTTGTGGGGGCTCAGCATAAAGGACAACAGAGATTCCCCCTAGATAAAATGAAATACAAGCAGAGGCACCTCAGGTCCCAGGGAGAAGAGTCTGGCCTGGAGGTCCCAGCACCCTCCCCTCAGCTGGAGCAGCTTTTACTGGAGACAGCGTTACATTACCCAGAGACGGGAGCACTGCACCGCAGACTTGACCTTCTCCACCTCCGCTGTCACCTGGGCCTGATGCTCAATTTGGGATTTGGTAGCCTCCAGTTTGGTACCTGGATGTGAGGAGGACACCACAGGGAAGGACATTTATGGCAGAGAGGCCTGGTGGCTGCAGGACATGAGATGGGACAGCAGAGAGTGGTGATAGGAGGAGCCCCATATGCACTGGAAAATCCTAGGGACAATAGCAGCTGTCCCAGCTGGAGCAAGAAGGGGGAGATCTCATAGGAGGGGCCAGGCAACCACCCCCCGAGCTGGCAAACAGCCCCACACAGCCTCGGGCACGGCAAGCAGGGCCCTTGGGGCTGTGGTGACAGGCCGCATGTCCCATCCCCCTGGGCACCCCTCGAGGCACTCACCCAGCGTCTCCTGGGAGGTCAGCGGTGGGAAGTCCACGGCGAGTTCACCCTTGCCTTGCTGCAAGGACATTCAGTGAGACCCCCTGAGCTAGGATCCTGGCAGAGCTGGCGCTACAGCCCCCTGTTTCCCAGCCCTGGAGCCTCCTCTCACTCTGGAGCTTTCAGCAACCTGACCATCCCTGGCTCAGAAGCAGCTGGATCCTGAACCCCTCAGGGTGGCTCATGCCCCAGCCAAGCAGAGTCTAAGAATGCCATGTCCCCCCCTGCCCCGGGCTCCCCCCAGCTCACCGCTCTTCTGTGCCTTTCACTTGCATCCTTGAGGCGAATTTTGTCAATTCTCTCCTTTTGGGCAGCCAGGGACTGGTCTCTAAGGTTTCTCTCCATAAGGAACTGAGCTTCTAGGTTGGCCAGGTCCACCTGGAGCATGTTTGAACAACCAAAGAAGGAGAAACAGTTGTCAAAGCTAGGAGGGACCTTTGTGAACAAGCTAAGCCACATGCTGAAATGCAGCTGCTTTTGGGACAGAAAATGTCAAAAATGACCTCCCATGTAACAAACACTGTAGGAGACCACAGAGGGGCAAGGAGGGCTGGAAGGATGGACGAGGCTGGCTTTTCCCATTGCTGGTGCTTCTAGTAAGCTGTCCCCCAAACCCAAGGGAGCCTTATCTAAGAGCAGGGCAAGGGAGGAGTGCAAAGACATCTGGATACTGTGGGCAAGTCCAGCTCAGTCTCTTCTACACCTTATTGCAGGAAGACTCCATGATCTGGGAACCTACTGCAGTCCATGCTGGGTCACGGTGGGCTCCGGCTCCTGGAAGGGGTGCCCTAGGCCTAGTCCTCACCTTGGCTATGTCAGTGGCTTTAACGGCATCCGAGGCCATGAGCTCCATGCCTTTGAGCTCCCCCTGGTACACCTCGACCATCCTGTGCAGGACATCCAGCTGTAAAGGCAGGTGGGCCAGCTCCTAGGACACACACAGATTATCAGGGATCATCATTTCCTTCCACAGGAGAGACAGCGATGTGGAGATCAGCTCACCCAGTCTTTGCAAAGCTTATGTAGTGTGCACAGACATGCCCTGCCCTGCACGACGATCCCAGATCCAGGACATCCAGATGTAGGACGAGCAGACCCAGCTCCCTCCTCAGCCCACATACAGGTCCATCCCCACAGGAGCCAGAGTCAGGAAGCAGAATTCCCTACTCTTACTCGGGAGGACTTGAAGAAGCTGCCAGGGTGCAGCTGGGATGTACCAGTACCCATAGGCAAGCAGGTGGATCCCAGGGGAGCAAATCTACACCAGATGGGCTGAAGCAGAGCCTGGCCAGGTCCTCACGTTGCATAGCAGCTTCCAGGCCGGTGCTGAGGCCAGGCACAGCCCTGGCCATACAGCAGGCCCCTCTGCAGAACCTCAGCTCTGAGCAATGCCCTCAGCACCCTGCATGTGTCTGTCCCCTGGTATGGTATGGTAAGATGGTGAAGGAGAGCTCACCTTCTTCAGGACGTCCCGCACTGCCAGGTACAGCGTGGTGACCTTCTGGCCAGTGCGGACTTTCATGAGTGTTTTCTCAATGTTATTCTCCAGCTGGCGAATCACCTGCAGTAGAGATGGCTCCAGTCAAGGGTATCCCACAGGACCCAGACTGCTGAGCCCAGCAGCTGCCCGGATTTCTTGGAAGAGCTGAGAAGATGCTGGATTAAAACCTGCACGTGGCCACTGGAGCCTGTGGCTCCTGCCTTGGGAGCAGACCACATGTACCTGCATCTGGGCCTGTTGCTGTTTGTCACCAATTTCTGCCTCTATCAGACGCTGCAGCTGCCTCTGCAACTCATCCAGGACTCTGTCCCGTTGCCTCAGCTCATAGAGCAACATGTTGCACATGTTCACCCGGTCAAAGATGTCGTTGCGGAGCTTCTCCCGGGCCATCTGAAAGCACACGTGAGAGCTCACAGAGCTGCGGGGAAGGTCACTAGGCATCCACCGGAGAAGGGCCAGGCTCTGGGGATCTGTGCAGGCAAAATTCACCCGAAGGCAAGTCAGGGACTCTGGGGTGTTTGCTCTGGGACACCACGGAGAGCGGGCAGGCATTTTTCCTGGCATGGCTGCATCCAACAGGGCTTCACTCTAGGGTAGCCTGGGTTTGGGGTAAGGAAGAGGCTGATGTTGATGTCTCTTTATAGCAGCTGTGAATCTGGCTTAGAAACCGTGCAGAACACAGACCTAGGAGTGAATCTCAGTAAACCAAGGCAGTGCCAAGTATGGATGCTGGAAGGGAGTCGAGGTGCAGCTCTGTTCCTGCAAGAGGCCCTTGAGCAAAGGGAACTAATCTGGGCTTTTCCTACAGCTCCAAAGCTGCCTCTAGCTCCCATGGATTTATAACCAGGACGTAGCTTTGGGCCAGGTCTGCACATCCACAGCCTTGCACATCTGTGTGGCCCTGGGGATACTATTTCTCAGGACAACCAGGAGGTCTGTTGGGTCTGCTGGGACAGAGGATCCACCTACGGAGCTGAAGGAGGATATCTGCTGATGGAGCATTTCTGTTCAGTGCCTATCCTGTGGGATTGCACACGAACACCCCGTGTCTCAAGGCACCATTCCTGAAGGACCATTGGCACAAAGGGATATCCCCAAAAGTCCCCTTCTTGTGGACTTATTTTTCTGACCATCCCTCTAGTCCTGGTACCTTTTGAACAGAGCCAGACAGCACAAGCTCGTTACCTCTGCTGTGCTTCTGGTCAAGGTGATGTCCAAGTGCTTCTGTGCTCTGCAAGCTTCAGATATGATGACCTGGTCCTGCTGTGCGCGGGAGAGGGAATGTCAGTGCCTGCAAAGGAACTAGCCCTGATGCAACCTGTTACTGCCTGATGCTACTGACCTGACACACAAATTACTCCTAGGAAGGAGCGCCCTGGAGCTCCTGCTCCCTGGAGCAGCTCTCAGATCCACTATGGAGCTACCAGGGCAACATGCCTGATCCTCCGTCAGGACCTGGCTGTGGGGATCGTGCCCCAGCTCAGCCCACAGCAGCAAGGACAGGGCAGAGTCAAAGCAGTTTGGCTTGGGCCAGCACAGCTGGGACCCTGCAAGCCAACAGCTGCTGAACCATCCTGGACCCTCGTTGTGCAGGAACCACCTCTGGTGATAGGAGGACACGGCCAGTGCCCAGTGGGACATGAAGATGGACATGAAATGGACCCAGCAGAGAAGCTGGTTCTGGATGGCCACAGGTTGGGACATGGGCTGAGGGGACAGGACATGGCAGGGTGCACAGGCACAGGTACCTTCTCAGCAATGCCCAGCGCGCTGATGTCATCCCGCACAGTCCCGCGCAGCCAGGGTAGCAGCCCTCTGTTCTGAATGAGCTTCTCCTCAGCTGACTGCATGAAAAGCTTCTTCCCTTGCTCTGAAGGACATTAAAGGGCTGTTGGTGCCAGGCACTGATGTGCTGTCCCCATCCTTTGACTTGGACAGGTACATTGTCACCCATCCTCATCCGCTGCTGCTCCTCTGCCTTGCCCAGAGGCTCGGTTGGCAGGAGAAAGCCCAGCAACACGCAATGTCGGGCTGACTCCTGCTTCCCGCTTCCCGTTAGCCAGGCTGTGCTGTGCACGCACAGCTCACACCCTCGGTGGGCACCGGCAGGTGACCCTAACCCAGCCCTGCCCCATAGACAGATCCCAGCTGAGCACAGACACAGTGGCCTCCCTAGGGCCCCAGCATGACCTTCCTCCAGGAGATAAACATGCCCCAGAGTGAGACGACCAGTAATTTGCTTTTACCTCCTTCCTGGAGAGCATCATTCCAACCCCATTGCAGTCCCTGAGCCCCAGGCTGCTCCCCCGCATCCCCACAGCGCGTCCCACACGCTCCTCCCATGGGGGCATCCCCCCGAGGCCGGGGAGCGTCACCTTGCAGGGAGATGATGGTGCGCAGCTCCTGGATCTGCTGGTTGATGTCCGTCTTCTGGTCCTGCATGGTGGCAGAGGTCCCAGCGTGGCTCCCGGCGTCACTGTGGGCACAGAAGCTGCCGCGGCCCTTCCACCTCGGGGACACGGCGCGGCTGCCGCTTTGTGAGGTCAGACGGAGCCCGGCAGCCGTTCCGGCCAGCGCGGAACGCCGGTGCCCGGAGCTCAGCGTCACCGCACACAGCACCACGCAGCCCCTCCTGCCACCGCCCTGACCCCTGCTCGCCTCCCACAGTGACTGTCACCACTGGTAGCGGCCTCCCATCCCACCCATTTCTGCAGGGGACAGGGGGGTGCTCTGGGTACATGGCTGCAAAAGGCAGGATTCATCTGGCCCCCAAAACCTGCACTGCCCAAGAGCGGGACCAACCGTTTTGTCCTAGACGGCCAGGAAGGGGTTTAACCTCCAAATGGAAATGTGCAGAGGACATTCTCTTCTAAGGCAGCTTGTATTTTATTTACTTCCTAGATGCTGTTTACCCTAGATTCTCCCTAGGTGCTTACCTTGAAGCTCATCTGCTATCGCTGTGCCTGCTCCACAGCCCCAGGGAGCTCCTTCGGGATTTAATTGCAATTACTGAGCTCTTTGAGGTAGACAAATGCTGTGCTGCATTTTCCAATACCAATTTCCATCACCGTGGTCACGCCATAATCTTTTGCAGGAAGAATTCTGGGTTTCCAGCAGCCTTGTGAGGAAACCTCCAGAGGAGGCGATGGGTTATGGTAGCATCTTCTCACCGTTGTAGACAGACTGGGTCAGGACTGCTAAATTTTGTGTAGGGGTTGCCCTCAGTTTAAGAAACATGAGTAATTACCAGTTAATTGTCCACTGCACTTGTCCTCCTCCATGGGGAAAGTCTTGCTGTCAAGAACTGAATGTCCACAAAGGAGAGAGGGGACTCCTGCAACCTCCAGCTCTTGTGAAATTCCCAGGATAACACGACCACTTCTTCTCCTCTTTAAAGCTTTTCATCTGCCTCAGAGCTTAGGGGGACGGCCAGGCTGACCTCTCTAAAGCCTTTCAGAGAAGCTTGCAAGGAATGAAATATAGCTCAAACTTCTGAGTAATTTAGGTTTCTGGGTTAAGGATTAAACTACTGTTGCTTAAGTAGTTTAACAGATCTCCTAGAAAATGCCATTTTCCCACTCCCAATTAATGATAAAAAAGTTACAATTAAAAAGGATTGGCAACATCTGAAAGACCAGTGTAATTGTTTGTAGGAGTTATGCTATTAGGAGTCACGCTCCACTAAAACAGGCAGGAGTTGAAAATGAACACAACAAATAACAATACTGAGATTTATTCTGATGCTTACCATGTATTTTTTCCCGAACTACAAACATGATGAGCAATGCAAGCAGGTACATTTATTTTTTCATATATAAAACCAAGCTTCTGTCACAAGAGAAAAAAAAATTATCATTTGATTCTTAGAAGAAGGTTTTTTAAGGAAATATCTTTCCTAGCATGAAACTCATAAAATTAGTTTAGATTAAATTTCTGTAACTCAAGAACTTTAACCTGCAGCCATCATATTGTGCTCTAGCTGTTGTAGTTGGAAGAGAAAGAAATTATAGGACTGTGGAATCAAATATTACCAATGCAAATGACAACTGAGGCTCTTAGTGTCTCATTCTTAGAGTTATGAATTATATGTTAGTACTAATTGTTAGTGACAAGCCAAGTATCAGCACCATTATCTGCAGTGCTTCATGAAGTATGTGCCTCATGAAGAGGCCACCTGACAGACAGAGTTAGGGGCTTGGACACACAAAGAATCTTCAGTCTAGCCATGCACACACCAGCCTCCACATCCAGGCTGCGTCCGCATGGCAAATACACTAATTATGCTACTAAACTTTCCTAGGCAGCATTTAAAATCCATGGAAGTTCATTTGGGGGCAACAGAAAATATTCCTTTCACTGCCCTTCGTGGTCTCAGACAGCACAGCTGCAAGTTCCAAAATATAATAAAGAAATTTAACCTAACCTTGCAGAAGGTCTAAGAAGCTAGTCACACAGGCTCTACAGCTGACGTGTCAAAATCTCTCTCTTTCTCCACTTGACTTCAAATCTCCCTGCAGACGTTCTACAAAATTCACAACATCTGTAAACGATACAAAGGAGAAGGTCCTGTCGACAGCGTGCACCAGAGCTCTGCCCAGTTGTCATGTAACAGGCACAGTCACACGCTCCAGGAGCAAACAGCAACCACGGAATACAGCACATTGCTAACACGAAACAGAGCTCGCTGTGGTCCACCTAGCAAATCCTGATTTGCTGTGTGAAATCATTGAAACGGGTACATAATACTAAAGGCTCTTTAAGCTCCTACTGGTTTAGCTTTGATTCCCCCGAGGATCTATGCTTTGAATGATGGTTTATATTTTTAGTACCTATTTCCCCTTTTTTTCTTCCCTTTTTTTTCCCCTCCTCTTCTTTGAAGCATAAAAGTTAAACTTAAAAGCATTTGCTTAATATGGCTGAAACAAATTTTAATACAACTATCAAGAACCATGCCTCAGGATCTGGTTGGAAATTCTCTGTGCACATTAGAAAGTAGCACAAAAAGACACAAAATGAAGCACAGCAGCCAGATTTACTCTTGGTTGTACTAAGAGAGAGGCATACACTACATTTACCACTAGGGAATCAGGGTTCAGCAAAAGTCTGTCTAGCTCCATGGCCACAGGCCATCACCTACTCAAGATTTGGTTCATTTCACCACCTGAATGAGAAAAATGCAGGCCATCCCATTAGCTTACTAAAAGCATCGCCACAGCCACAGATAGCTCCTATACCATAACAAAAATAATCACTTTCTTTCTGTGAAATACATAAATAGATGATAATTCTTTTTTTAATTAATGTAGCTAAATATACTTTATGAATAAGTTATTTGGAGGACATTTTCTCTGTGTTACTTTTTTTTTTTTTTTTTAAATCTCAGTGAGTCCTTTTTTTGTGCTGCCAGGGAATAACTTTATATACTATCCATACCTTGCATTTGTTTTAAAGTGAAAATGTAGCTCACTATTTTAAAGGTTTCTCTCCTCACATACAAAACCTACCCCTCCGAGACATATGAAATCTTCCACTCAATACTGACAATTAAAATCAGTAATTACTTGGCACTGTATCAGTCAGTCTTCAGTCACAACCCTCACAGCAAAACAAAGCTACAGCAATTTCCAAGTCAGGTCTTAACTCCATCCTCATTAGTGCAGCTCCGACACAAAATATTCCTATAGGCAAACCCAAGCAAGTGTAAAATAATAAAGAACACTGCATGGAAAAATCCCAAATAATTAGTGTCAGGAAATATTTGGCAACAAGAGATTGGAAACAACATGAAGGCCTAACAGAACAGAGAGGCTAACACCAGTCACTTAGTAGAGTGTTGTTAAAGCAGTACTATTCCTGAAGGGTTTTCTTCATTCAAGCTTTTCATCTCCTTCTTCCACATCTTTCAGACTGAGCACTTCAAGCGTTCCTTTCCCTTTTGTCTCACACCGGATCAGCTCATCAATCTCTCTGAAGCATCCTGGGTCAATAAGGCACACCTGAAATATTTTACATTTAATCAGTACAGGGTATAGCATATTTTTCATTAAAAAATATATATTATTACTAAAAAGCTCTTCACACAGTTGGTAAGAATTTATCAATTAGTCTTTCCACAGAAGCTCTGCAATTTCTTTTACCTATACTGTACATGACAATTTTCCCAATTAAACTGCTAGATTATGACCTGTTCTCAAAATGATTTTTACTCAGTAGCAAATCTTGCTTTACTATAGGCTATTTTTTAAAAAATATGACCAGCTATTTTCAAATAGAGACCTGACCCACCCAAAATCTTAAATAATGGTAAGACTCTGCATGTGCAGAGAAATCTGTCAGATAAAGAGCAGTTACAGGAGAATCACTGCTAAGAGAAATTACACACATGTCTCTGCAGCCCAAACCAGCAATCTTTATACAACAAAAGTTGCTTTCAAGTTTTCACTATGATGGTGTGAAATGAAAACCAACAAACTACATCTCTGATTTAGAGTCCCTGGTAAACTTCCAGCTTTTCAAAATGTCCCCCATGTTCCTCTACTAGAATGTACACGTGTAGTCAAACGGAGCATGAAACCCCGGACTGCTTTTCGGCTTACAATTTCTAACTGCTCGTGGAAGTCCTCATTCTCGATGACTTTGATCAGTGGCTTGAGTTTTTCTTTCAGTTTCTTCCCCTCCTTCTGTGGAAGGATGAATCGCAGCCTCATGTGGGCACGCTCAATCTGCATGGTCTCCTTTAACTGTCGGATCACTTCCAGTGCCTGCACGGATATTAAATACATAAATGGATTAAATACACCAATTTGCCTAAAAAGCACCAAAACAGAGTAACAGGACAGAATCACAGAATGGTTGAGATTGGAAGGGACTTCTGCAGATCACCTAGTCCAAGCCCCCTGCACAAGCAGAGACACCTAGAAGAGGCTACCAAGGACCTCATCCATTTTTCCTACCTCCAAGGAAGGAGACTCCCCAGCCTCCCTGGGCAACCTGCTCCAGTGTTCAGTCATCCTCATGGTACAGAAGTTTTCCTCATGTTCACATGGAGCTTCCTGTGTTTCAGTGTGCCTCTCGTTCTGTCACTAGGCACCTGTGTCTGGCCACATCCTCTTTACATCCTCCCTTCAGATATTCAGAACCATTGGCAGGATCCTCCCTCAGCCTTCTCCAGACTGAACAGCACCAGCTCCCTCAGCCTTTCCTAATATGAGAGATGTTCCAGTCCCTTCAGCATCTTAGTGGTCCTGTGCTGGGCTCTGCAGCAGCCCCGTGTCCTGCTGTCCCAAGGAGCCCAGCACGGGACACGGCCCTCCCGGGGCGGCCTTTCCAGGGCTGAGCAGAGGGGCAGGATCCCCTCCCTCCCCCTGCTGGCAACGTCCTCCTGATGCGCCCCAGGCCACCATGGACCTTCTTGGCCACCAGGGCACAGTGGTGGCTGTGCCCATGTTGCCCACCAGGTCTCCTGGCTCCTGCTCTGCGCATCTGCTCTCCCACAGGTCAAACCCAACCTGCGCTGGTGTAGGGGATTGTTCCTCCCTAGTTGCAGGAATCTGCACTTCACTGAATTTCATGACCTTCCTCTCTGCTCATCTCTCCAGCCTACAGTTATCTTTGAACAGCACTAGAGCCCTCTGATGTTTCAGCCACTCCTCCCAGTTTTATGCCATGAGCAAACTTCCTGAGGGTGCACTCGGTGCCACCATCCAGGTCCCTGATGATGGGATTGGAGCTGGCGTTTACAGCCAGCTGCTGCCTTTCAGATAGACATTGTGCCACTGATCACAACCCTCCGAGCTCTGCCAAAACCACCCTAATCACATCTCAAATCCTCTGTATCAGCTTCAAACACGTTTTTCAGCACGGATCACTGGAATTTTGCTGGAGAGAGTTTGATATTATGCTATTTTGATTGCAAAGGCAGAATTCTTGGTGGTGCTGATCACTTAAAGGACTCAAAAAAAAGGGCCTGTAATAAACAGAAGTCACGCTGCAGAACAATGGAAACCCCTGGGGCTCACTTGCAAAGCCTGACTAATGACCCCAGTTAAAATGAATCATAAAACAATTACTTTCATTTCAGACATACCACTGTTACTGCTTTGATTAGTTTTTCTTTCTTCCCTAAACACTTTGAGAAGAAACTACCAGAGTTTCACAAGCTGCTCGTTTCTAGCACTTATCTGTCAGCCAACCGACTAATCATTTTTTGGACTTTGGACCACTGTTTTTTTTGATCCCTGTTGAACGCGAATGAAGAAAATACATTTGAAAATAACACTTGTGAGTGCCAGCTGACTTAAACAGAAAACCAACCTGCTGTTTTGTGCTCTTGTTTGGTTTGACAGAGTAGTGAATATCCTTCATAGCTCTTTCTATCAGGATTACTGTGTATGGTCTCTTTGTTTCAGGATTCACACATTTGTCAGCAACAATAGTTGCAATGTCTCTAAACATCTGCTCGAGCTGAGTGTGCCGTTCCTTGTCCGATACCTGCAACTCCCCTTTCGATAAAATCTGTTTGATTAAAAATAAAGAAAAAATAAAGACTGCAGTTTATAAGTGTCACAGAATTGACTTAGGAGTAAAAATCTAGTAATTTTGTTAAATTTACTAATGACTTGAAAGTTTGGTTAAACAGTAGGTATGGAAAAGAAAATCATATCAATAAAATATATCATTCTGACAGACAATACTGGCAAGATTTCAGAAAAAAAATCGTATTTTCTAAACTATAAAAAGGAGTGCAGCGTTATTCAAAGTACCATCACCCACAACAAGCCCTCAGTTTGTATTGTACTAAGAAGGATTTTTTTTTTTCCTAATATTTGCCTGTCCAAAGTGAGCAATCGCCCCCCTCCCCTCTTTGGATATATCTTTTATATCTTTGGATAGAAACAGCAAACATACCCTGGGTGAGAGCTTCCATGGGGACGATAAACCTCTTTTCACGTGTCTTTTGCAATCAGTGCTACGCACTATGTAAGATTTTCGGGGCTCTGGGGGTGTCTGTATTAAATTTAATACTATATCGGGGAGGTAACATGCATTTCTGTTTGTTTCTTACCATATAGAAACTCCTATAACCTATAGCTCAGAAGGGTGCTGCACTCCCTGGGTGTTGGGGGTCCTCCTAGCAGCGAACCGACCTGTGCTGCTTGTGTGACACTTGTGCAAAACACTCCAAGCACGGATCTTTCCGGGGCTGCTTTGCGGAGCGTGCGTGGGTCCGCGCCCAACTCACCGTCTTGCAGATCTCCGTCTGGTCATCGGTGCCAAAGGCCTTCACGAGATCCTCCTTCTTGGCCACCTGCCCCTTGGACACGTTCACGAACACCGTGTGCGTCTGCAGCACCTCGTCGATGTCCTTCTCCCTGCGGGGCCGGGAAAACGCGCGGATGGACGCGGGGAGCCCGCGGCGCCGCCGGCCCCGCCGCCGCGCGGGGCCCCCGCCCGGCCGCCCCCCACGCGGCTCCCCGCGGGACTCACGCGCCGCTGCGCCAGCCCATGACCTTGTTGCGGTAACAGGCGATCTCGAAGCGCTTCCCGGCGCGGCGCGCCCGCACCACGGCCACGTTGGTGAGGCGGATCTGGTTGGTGGGGGTGAAGATGGACATGGCGGCGGCGGCGGCTCGCGCGGGCGCCGGCGGGGCGGGGACGAAGCCGCCGCCGCCTCCGCCTCCGCGCCCGCCCGTTGGCCGTCGCGCCGCTCCGCCCGCCCTGCTTGCGCCGGGAAAAGGCGTCCGGGGGGAAACGGCGCGGCCGGCCGAGCCGAGCTGAGCTGAGCGGAACGGAAGGGGAGGCGGCGCCCGCGCGCGGGACGGGCCTGGGCCGGTGAGCGGCGGGAGCGGGGCCGGGGCTCGCGGGGTGCCGGTGCGGAGGGTTAGTTAACTCACCCGCGGGTGCGGGTTCGTTGCGCTCTCGAGTGTTTCACGTGCAACGAGCGGTCGCCGGGGCCGCCCAGGCAGTCCCCGGGCTGCAGCGTCCTGGACCTGGAGCGGCAAAGGCGGCTCAGGGCAGCCCGGTTCAGAACGGAGAGCGCAGCCGCTCAGGGCGGTCAGGACCTTCAGTCCCCTCCAGGCTTCAGTCTGGCCTTGAATCTCCACGTGCCAAAGTGACTCTTGAAACAGGAGTAGTTGCTAATGCTTTTTAATCAGCTGCTCAGAGGCCTTGCGTTAATTTTCCCCTTGAAATGGCCATTTATTGCCCTGGGGCTGTGCACGTGTGGGGTCTGTGCAAGGCCAAGACCGTTGCCCGGTGCAATGCTCTGTGTATCTGAGCTTTAGGTAGTAGCGTGGTGCGAGCGTGTCTGTCCTTAAAACCCCATCATCTGCCCTGGTAGTGAAAACCCAGTGTTCTTGGATGATGCTGTGTTGGCCTTGGTGTGCGGGTTGGTCTTGAAGGGATCTACTCTTGCTAAATCTGTGATTTTTTTATTCTAGTTTTAGATGTCTCAATGGATCCACAGAACTTCTATACTTATCTGATGTCCTTATGGCTACACCGATTTTATATCTATTCCTCTGTTGCTTTGGGGATCAGTATTTGGATCTGCATTCAGTTCTTCACCAACAAAACTGGAAAAAGGGTAAGTGAACATTTAAGCCCTTTTGCCTGAAGAGGCCTGTAAAATCCAGGTGCAGAAATGAATAGTTGTCATGCAACTCATTGGTGCAGTAAAATGGGATACTTTACCAGCACTCTAGGCTGGTAAATAATAAATGGCTGGGAAATAATAAATGTAGCTTAGCTCACTTAATAGTCATGTTCCTCAATTTGGCTCATATCATGAATTTGAAAAGCTAACTAGCCTTGTTACTGTGACGTTGGAGCAGATCTATCTAGACTGGTCTGTTGCTTCTTCAAGTAAATAGCTCTGTGTCTGCCCAATGTTTGTTTGGTTTGTTTGTTTTTCCCTGCCCACTGAAGTTAATGACGAGTCTGAACCACATTTGGGAGTGGGATTAGCCTAGTCAGAATGCAAAAACTTCTCCTGTGTGTGAGTGAGGAGCTTGCGATGGGAGAAGACTCAGGTTGTTCTTCAGGTGGTGTCTTCAACACGGTGATTGCTTTGCAGGATGAGAAGTGCAGTGGGGATCCAGCTTCTGCTGAAGTAACGGAGGGCAAGCTCGTAAATGGATATGTCTCCTCGAAGGCGAAGGAGGTCTATGTTGCTGGAGTAAAGATTTTCTATGGATCTCAGACTGGCACAGCAAAGGTACAGGCTGTTTTTGTTCATATGTGTGATGTTAACATGAAATATTGTCTAGATTCAAGCATGCCTTAAAAACACTATGCTGTAAAAACTTGAAAGTTTATCAGAAAGTTGGCTAGCTCATCAGAAGTCGTTGGCCCAACATGAAAGATCACAAATGAAAATATGTAAAAATAACAGTGATCCTATTTCCCTCATTTAAGAGAGGAATGCAGTAGAGACACTGACTACGAAGTCTAAAATGGGCTCTTACATATGTTCTTAACTTGCTAGCATGTCCTCTTTCCTTATAGAAAGCACTATTTTTAGGTGTTTGATTTGTGTGTGTGCATGCAGAAATCATTGGGTCATTAAATGAATCTACTTTTTTTTTAATTAAATTTTATTTTTCCCCCATCAGTGTATTTCACAAAAAAAAAAAAAAAGATGGGAAAGGTGGAGGGGAAATTGTAGGTGCAATATCCAGATCTTGTATGTTGTTCTTTCCATGTTGTGAGACTTCCTGTGCCAGGTGGTCACAGCAGAATCCATTTGACGCTTAGCTTAGTTGGGTTGAGTTGTTAATGACTTTCTACATTTCTCTCCTCAGAGATTTGCCAAAGATCTGGCTGAAGCAGTTATTTCCCTTGATTTGTCTGCAGAAGTCATTAATATGGGAGACTATGATCCAGACGATAGCTTAACAGAGGAGGTAGGTACCTCAAATATGAGTAACAAATACAAACTTTTTCTCGGAATGCAAAGGGTCTTTTCCTCTTTAGTAAATGCTTCTCTGATTATCCTGCAAATCCCCAAAGTTCCTTCTGTTTTGTGTAGGTGAGTGTAACCTGTCAACCGTCAGCAGAAAATACATGGATTTTAAAAACTGCTAGAAAAAGGATCATGTAACATCCTGTGATACAGATACTAGTTATTTCTCATGTCTGAGCTGTGTGAGTGGCTGCTGCAAGTCCTCCTGTTTTCCCTTGGCAGTATGCACCTAGTTAAATAGAACAGATAAGTCATGATAATTCTGCAGCCTTCAGCAATTTGTAAGTTAGCAGCTTCCTGGAAAGCATATTTATATTTAGTCTCTGATCAATCTTTTAAAACTATTTAACCACCCCTCCCTTTTGTTAAAATTGATGGCTGCCTTTTTAACCTACCAAAGACTTTGATGCTGCAAGAGTCTGCCCAAGAAGCTATGGAAGGAGGTAGGGAAGGTAGGTGTCCAAGTCTGTTTTACCAATGTGTGCCTGCTTGGCAGGGGAAGATGTCTTCATTTTCCCTTGGCTAAGTTAGGATGGCTTAGAAGGGAGGATAGCTGTTCTTCACCACTGCCATCATCACCAGAATCAAAGGTCCCTAATTCACACAGCCCAAGAAAAAAAGTATCATTTGTTTGGACTGTCCATGTGTTACAGTTCATTTTACCAGAACACTTTACACCGAAGTGACCTGTTCTTTCCTTTCTTGTTACTAGACAACCAGCAGGAACGTCTGTGTGTTCTTGGTAGCGACGTACACAGATGGACAACCGCCGGAGAGCGCAGCGTGGTTCTGCAAGTGGCTAGAAGAGGCTGCCAATGACTTCCGCTTTGGCAAGATGTACCTGAGAGGCCTGAGATACGCTGTGTTTGGCTTGGGAAATTCAGCTTATGTTGATCACTACAACACAGTAAGCTTCTCTTCTTTATCTTTTGCTCTTCTGAAAAGGTCAGGCTTTCTTAAATTCTGTAAAATTGAGTGACCCTGATAATGAGTCCATCCAATCTTAAAAATCTATTGCTACTGTTTTGAGAACAGCTTGACAGGAAATACATCTTTGAAGCAATCTGCTACCTTTCTAACCTGGAAAAAGGAGTCCCATAAGCACTGCATTAATCTTGGAGGCTTTTTGTAGGGACCATGAGCATGTATTTGGTAAACTTCTCCTTATTAATTTCCAAGTTTCAAAATCTTTCCATTAGTGCATGAAGAGGTAGTACTGTAAAACCTCTGACTTTCTGCTTTTAGTTTAGAGCGCTTCTTTCTCAGCATTTCATGCCCTTTGCTGGATTCTGAGAGTCTTATTTTCATTTCAAGAAACTAAACTTGAAGTGCCTTAGTCCAGGGGTAAGGATCTTCTGACCTGGAAGGATGAAAATGGCATGATTTGTCATCACATTGTGTAGCCGGAGCCATGCAAAATGTATTAAGTCCTTGCTCTCCCCATCACCTGTGTTTAACTTGGGCTTTATGTAATTTCTCTTTATCTTCTATCCTGTCCTAGGTTGGAAGAAGTATTGACAGGTGGCTATGGATGCTCAGTGCCAGCCGTATCATGACTCGTGCAGAGGGGGACTGTAACGTGGCCCAGAGCAAGCACGGCAGCATCGAGGCTGATTTTGAAGCCTGGAGAACAAAGTTCCTCAGGCGGCTCCAGGCGCTCTGCAAAGGCGAGAAGAAACCCTGCAGTGGGAAGTGCAAGAAAGGGAAGTGCAAATCCCAGGGGAAGCAGAGCAAGGAGAGCTCGGATCATGAACATGGGCCGTCGGAGTATGTGAATACTGAGGTAGAGCCAAAATCCACGAGACCCCCTTTCTGTAAGGGGAGTGTCTTGACCAGGGCTGGTTCAGTGCTCTTTGACCTCCCCCTCTAATTCAGAAGGGCCCTGTGGAAAATTCATACTTCAAGAGAGTGTAGAGAGAGAAAAGTTAGATCTCTTAGCAGGCAATAATAAGTTTCTAGAAGAAGTTAGAGTAAGTTGCCCAAGAACTAGTGGTAAACCTAGACTGAATTGCACCTGTACGATGAGGAAGCCTTCCTGTTGTGAAGGAAAAGGTGTATGTTAGGACTCTGGGGAGACAGCCTGGTCTTTCATGAGAGTTTTTGCTTATCCCCTTTGCCCGAATGAAGCCCTTAGTTCCCCCTGAGCAGTTAAACTGCTTCTATTTCAAGTAGCTTCTTGGATGATTTGCCTGTATCCTGTTTTTATTTTTTTCTGATGAGTTTGGGGAGTGTTATCTGAGCAAGTCCTGTGTTGCCTCTGAAGCAGTCTGCTCTAATCACTTAGGTCTTTTCTGGACCGCAGGTGCTAACTGTGGGTTTTGAATAAAGAATCGTGTCTCTTGCTCTGCAATGAGACACCTAGAGCTGCTATGGCACTCTATTCCTCCCTGCAAGCCATGTGCTGTGCATTGCAAGTGGTTGCTGTTGCCATGTAGAATTCCACAGAAAATAGTGGCTCTTTGGTTGAGTGGGTTTGAAAGTTCAGCTCCTGCAGGAACAGGAGTAAGTTTTGCTGTTATATCAATCCTGTCTTGCTGTGCCTTGGCTGTGTACGGAGAGGGAGACAACACTTCTGCTCTCTGAAGAGTTTGACTTGGAAAAGCAGTGCTGCTCCTTCCTATCCGCTCAGGGAGCTGCGTTTCAGGGAGTTAAAAGGGGCTAGGCCTCCAGACCTTCACGGCATACAGGGGGAGTTGGACACCTCCCCCTGGACAGTGTGATCGGGTAGGCAAATGAGGAAAACAGAATAGTGTAGACCTCCAGGCAGGACATCTGGATTAAGTTTCCAGTGGTTTGTGTGCTACTGAGATCTTTAAAATAAACTTAGGATTTTTAATAGTATGTAGATGCATCTAATATACAGGTGGATGCTGGCTTGTTAGTTGTTTTTAGAAGTCTTTGTTGATGTTAACACACAGATATGTTCCTAATTTTTTTTTCCTTCTGATCTCCTACACAGGCAGAGGAGTTTTTTGAAACCACTAGTGAGGAGGAATCTGATGCTGAGAAAGCTGGAGACACAAATTCTGTTGTAGATCTGGAAGACCTGGGCAAAATCATGAGCCACATGAAGAAAGCTAAGGTACTGGTGTTACAGTAAGTGTGGAAGCACCATGACTTTGTCACTGATCAGTTGATTAAAATATTACTGCTGGACTGTGATCTGCAGGGTCTACCAGAATGTGAGCAAAGCATGATGTATTTAAGATCCTGATCAGAAAAAGGATATATTTGGGAGTAGGTTGAATAGAAGTGTTGGTTAACTGGGACTTGTTTGAGCAAATGCTCTAGTGACAACTCATTTTCAGTCTGAGAGAAATTACTTTCACGGTTAATGCCACAGGTCACTGTCTGCAGCTCAGCTGCTGTGATTCACAGTCCAGTGTCTAAACACAGATCCTGTTTCTATATCTAGCTGTGGGGGGATCAGGTGAAGTGCAGACATGTATCATATAGGCTCATGCCCTGGCAGGTGCAGTGCTACAGCTGAAGCTGCTGCACAGGCTGCTGCAACATTTTCTGCACATTTTTTTGCTGTTACTGCAATTGGATAAGGTGATGTGCCCTCAAAGAAAGGCAGCAAGCTTGATCTGCCATTCAAATCTGCCAAATAAGACTCTAATTCCCCCTTATTCTAGGGTGTCTTATCTTGCGAGGCTTTGCTGTGTGGAATTCTACAGCCCTTTCTTGGAACTTGACTGTTTTCTCAGCAGTCTGAGACAAGGTTAAGAAGCTGGGCAAAGCCAGGCCTTGGATCACAGAAAGCTGAATGTTTAGGAGAAAATGAGCCTGCAAGAGGAATAGAGCAAGGGACAGAGATCCCCATAAGGAATGGGAGAGGTAAAACATTTCTTGCTGCTTATAACAAGAGCTGACACAAGGAGAGTAGCTTTCTTCTATTAATACTTAGGGGTGAATTGGGCCACTGTATCGGGGCTTCCATCCCCAAGCAGAGTGACTCTCCTGCTGTAGTTTGCACAAAAAGGATGGTTGCGCTGTCTGGGTTTCTTTTAGGCAAAGAAACTTTTCCTGTGTAATCCTGCTCCATGGTGATCTCTTTTCTCCACTCTGCTGTGTTCACCACTAGAGGTCAGTGACTAAAAGGAAACCCCGTTTCCTCTAGCAGCTTGCCTTGTGAGATGATTTGGGATCAGGGCAGGAAGGCAGCTTCATCCAAGAGTTTTATGAAGATCTAGTCCTTGAGTTTTCACTGGGTAATAAAATATAGCATCACCCAGGTCAAAATGTAACAGTAAACAAAAGAAAGTGTGGATTGCTGATGAGTTGATAGGTAAAGAAGTGATCACAACAATGAAGTACTTCCAGCTCTTAGTTTCTCAGGCTCATTGTGCTGGTAGTGTGCACAGCTGAAATCCCAGTGTGTTTGGCTTTATAAATAGAGCTGAAAGTTCCCTGCTGTCTGCCATTTTTCCTTGAGTATGATCCAGCCTGTTGCTTATTCTTTCAGTCTTTAGACTGCTCATCACGATGCACGAAAAGTCAGAGGTCTGTATGACGTATGGAGCCTATCAGGGTTGTTCTTTGCAGAAGTGCAGGGTCTTGGCATGGATCATGTTCTTGTGGCTCTGACCTAAAGGTAGTCTCTGCTTCAGGGAGAGTCACCATCTGAGCACAGCTGCTCATCTGGAGTTGCACAAGAGCGATCTGCTGCATTTTCCTTGGAGCAGATCCTCCATCCTGGCAGCTGAACACGGCTTCTTGGTGGTGCAAGTAGGTAGGTCCTTGGGGTGATGTGGGCTGAAAGTGTGTTCTTTCCAGGCATGGAAATAGCCTGGCCCTTGTGGATATGAGCTGTTGTCAACTCACTGGATAAGACAAAATCCCTAAACTTTGGGATAAGAGATCAGGGTCTCTGTGGCTGATACTGCTGAACTACCCTGCAATGGCATGACAAGATTTTTAGACTAATTCTACAGTTCTAAACAATAGAAATCTTATTGCTGGCCTCTTTATTTCTGTTCTACACAGCTGATTTGTCTAGATAAAAATCTAAGCTTCCAATTTCATGTTTCTCTAAGCACAGCAAAGAGAAGGGGTGTTCAGGGGTGACTTCAGCATAAATCCTCCACTCTCCTGAGCGGGAGCGTCGCTTCCAGAACGAGGCTGGACGTAGCTGTGTGACCATTCACGTGGGAGCCTGAACTGATGGTTATCCTCATCATTAGCTTGGAGGATGAATGACTCTGTCTTGGTGGTGAATCTCTTGGGGAATGTGTGCATTGACTTGCCAACAGGTTTGTGCAAACACTTGGATTGTAAAACGGTCCCATAGGCGCAGTTATTTACTCTAATGAAAATAAATGCTGAAGTAGTGATGTTAAAGAGCAAGAGGATTTGCATTTATGAAAGTAATTCATTGTGAACAGGCTCACTTGCTTCCAGACTGGAACATGGAGTTGCTCGAGTCTGATGCTTTTTGTTTTGTCGTGTCCTTACTTTAGTGACTGTGAATTTGTACAATGAGAAAGTGTTCTTTCAGGTGAGTCACATCCTCCCTTTAGGAGGCTTGTTTTTTTCTTAGACTGCTGAACAATGTTGTGTTTTCCTTTGTCTGTGTGTTAACACTCATGTAATGTTACATGTCTGTAATTCTACCAACAAGGGTCAGTGAGGTGTTCCTGCATGTGGACTGCAGTATCCAAGGTAGTGAGTTTGAAGAAAACTTGGGTATTTGGGGGTTTATTCCAGGCACTCCTCTGTACTCAGTCCTCTGTACCCACAGTTACTTGGATTTAGATTGTGCCTAGCAGCTTTGCAGCACAGGTTTTATGGATTTCTGTGTATTAACTCCTTTGGATGTGGAATATACAGGCAGGTTATGCCTTGGGCATCACAATGAACTTCCTAGGAAACTTCAGGACCCAGCTTTGATCTGTTCTGCAGGCCTTGAGAAGTGCTAGTTAAGACAAATGTGCAGACACAGGTAATCATAAATCCTTGTTGTCTTGCTTTTTAATGGGATGGCAGAGCAAGTGATGCTGTGGAAGCAAGTCTATCAAATGAATGTTGCTCAGATCTCTGTGGGTAGAGGTCTTAGCTTACTCTTCCTGGGTGAAGTTCCATCTGCTGTTATCTAACCTAATGGAAATCTAGACTGAATTTGTTTTGCAGCTTGCTGGACATGTAATGCAGCTTCACTGTGTTCACCAGCGTGTTGTGAAAGGGTCTGAGGTAGCTACTGGATTCTTGTGGTAATTTGGGTCAGAAAGATGGCATCAGGTGTGCAAGGAGAGTACCAGAACATCTCTTCCCGCTACAGTTGTAGCTGTTCCAGGTGCTCCTTTGGGGAGGTCTGGAAGAGATGGGTTTTTAAGGAGCTTCTGGGGATAAAGCAACTGCATTTAAAATGATGGTGCCTTCTGCACATTGAGCGTCTCTCTAGGGTTGGCACAGAAGGGTTTCAAAGGAAAATTGTTCAGATGCATAAGAACTGGTATAGAGAAAATCCACAATTTTTCTCTTGTCGTAATATCTGGATGGAAAAATTTAATGGCTGCCAAAACCCATTACTTGTTTCTCAGCATAAAACAACTTCGCAACTTGCCGTGAGAGAGAGTTACAGGGACCTGGCTTCTGGAATGGACTCACGTCCACGCAGATCACATCTGCTCTGTGACAAAACAGATTCCAGGTATGCAGTCCAGCAAGGGGTGAAAATGGCCTTAAAGAGGGGCTGGGGAGAGCAGCTCATCCCTGTCCCCTCTCACACTGCCTTTTTACAGGTATCTGCAGCTGGTGACTCAGCTGTGGCCTAGGCCAGGCTGGTGGTGGGCAGGGTAGGTTTGGGTTTTCTCTGCATTTGCAACTCTTCTAGCTTGTTCTTATTTAGGCAGAGAGCATAGGCCTATTCTTAAAAGTGCTTTTATCCAGCAGTGGAAGATGGGATTTGTTCTTAGTGGATTTAATAACTATGTAGACTTGTAAGTTGTACAAATGCGATGCACTTTCCCTGTCCTCCGAAGTTATTCTCCTGAAATGTATTTATCAGATAAATGTGGAATCTAATGGGGATGTTTGTGGTCTGCAAGACTGCTATTAATCATAGGGACACTGTTTCTTAATGTAGATTATCTCCCACAGCTGGGAGATTGTGATAAACTAGAAGGACAGATCGATCTGGACAGATTCTTAGAGAACGAAATGGCTTTATTAACCTTCATATTTATAAAACACAGGCATGATTAATAATAATACCCAACTCTTTTTGGATGGTTGGGGAGTAATCAAATGGGCATATTTTCTTGACAGCTTGGAGATGAATGCTTATATTCCAAAATGAAGTTTAGTGATGCTTGTAGTGCCATTTGCAATGTAAATGCATAAGGGCTGCCTGCGTTTGAGGATGAGAGTGAGACTGAGTTCACAGGTCCTGGCAAGTCCATTCAAGAGGCTTCTGCTTGTCTCTGTGACACAGGGACACAGTGGTAGGTTCAGTCACTTGTGAATAATTTAGAATGGCTTATTTTTTTAGGGAAGATGAACCATTCATCACCGCTGGGACTGTAAATGACACTGCTCAAATATTTAGTGATTGCTTGTGAGCTCAGGCTACTGTGGTAGCTGCCATTTGCTGAAGAAACTTTCAGTGAAGTTGGCTGGGGTTTTCCTTGTGTCTGCACTGTGAGTTTGAAGACTTGCAGGTTTAAGATAAGGTTAAAAAAGTATGCAATTAGCTGCTACAAGCAAACTTCTGCAGTGTGCAAGAAATGTTAGCTGTGGCTTAATCTAATTAAATAAGTCTCAGGTACTCTGTCAAATTTAAAAGCAGCTTAAAAATGAAGTGTCAGTGGAGAGCTTTCCAAAAAGTTTCTCACCTGTAATAGGTGAAAAGTCTCTAGAGGAAAAATGTGGTCTTATATTCAACAGCTCTGTCTCTTGGCTAGATTTTGACCTCTGCTGCTCTGGCTCAGAATTCAGAGTAATTCTACATCTGAGGGTAAGATTTAGGCTAGCACTGAAATCTGGCCTTGTTACAGGAAAACTTCTCTCAGTGCTCTCTGCCCCTTGGCTGTTTACAGTGGATTAAAAGTGAACAACTCTGAGATTTCTGGAGTCTGCCTTTGCCATGTAAAAAATGAGGGTGCCCTGTAAAGATGATGATGATTAGGACCTAGTCTGCAACACTCCAGACCATCTGCTTGCCGTATCTTACAGAAACCACAAGCAGTCCTTCTCCAAGTGTTTATTTTTTTTTCTGGTTCACATTTAAAGGTTCTTACCAGCCAAATAACACAGCTGAATGGAAATCCACAAATCTACATACCAACTAATTACCTGCAGCTGGTAATTAGTGGCAGAGGTGTTGAGGAAATGACTTGCTGAAGATGCCATCTCTGTGGAGAGACTAACACAGAAATGGCTGTGGGAGCTCTGTATCAGCTGCCAAACGAACGTGCAGTTTGCCTGAGGTGTTATGAGGTACTGTAAAGGTGTCGATGTTCTGCCAATGGACCCTACAGATCAGTCACGTAGCCCTGAAATTCTTGATAAACCTGTCTGTGTGCAGCCTCTGGTCAAAATTTCTCCTTATTTATCATGACTGCCCAGTGGTCAGGGTTGGTCAGAAGTGGCTGTCAACACCACAGGTATCCATCTTGTCCTGTCAATTCCTGTGTCCTGACGGCATCCCTAGACACAGAATCACAGGATGCTTAAGGCTGGAAGGGACCTCTAGAGATCATCTAGTCCAACCCCCTGCACACGCAGGGTCACCTAGAGCACGTGGCACAGGACTGCGTCCAAGCGGGTTTGAAGATCTCCAGAGAAGGAGACTCCACAACCTCTCTGGGCAGCCTGTTCCAGTGCTCTGGCACCCTCACTGTCAAGAAATTTTTCCTTAAGTTCCTGTGGAACTTTTGAACTCTGAGAGTTGCTTTTTCTTACTTGTTGTCAGGTGAACCACTGTTTTGCTGCCTTTCCTTGTCTTTGCATCAGAGCAGATATCCTGACATCCCTGCTGGGCTGAGAGGCCTCCTGTGGGACGGTGATCGCATCGTGCGAGCAGCTCCCCCAGGACAAGAGGAACGTGGAGGTCCTAGAGAGGGGCCAGCGTAGAGCCGCAAAGATGATGGACTGGAGCATCTATTGTGTGAGGAAGGACTGAGTGAGCGGGGCCTGTTTAGCCTGGAGAAGAGAAGACTGAGAGGGGGCCTGATCAACATTTATGAATACCGGAGGGGAGAATGTGGGGAGGATGGGGCCAAACTCTTCTTGGTGGTGGCCAGTGACAGGACAAGGGGTAATAGATACAAGTGGAAACACGGGCAGTTCCACCTCCATGTGGGGAGGAACTTTTTTCCTGTGAGGGTGTCAGAGCCCTGGCACAGGCTGCCCAGAGAGGCTGTGGAGGCTCCTTCTCTGGAGATCTTCAAACCTGCCTGCATGCTGCCCTGTGCCCCGTGCTCTGGGTGTCCCTGCTGGAGCAGGGGGCTGGACTGGGTGATCCCTAGAGGCTCCTCCCAACCTCGGCCATTCTATAACCCCACATGGGGATGTGCACATCTGAGTTTCCCTGCTGCTCTCCAGTCAGCCCTAGTTTCTGCTGGAGGTGAACTTGAATGTAGTCTCTAGCCAAATGGTCTTCTTGAGAAGATGAACCCCAAGAGTGGTTGTGTTGTCTCTTAGTAGCTTTTAATAACCTGCACTGATGTTCTATGGGTAAATGCTTGCCTGTGTTATGACACTCATGAAGACCAAGTGAAAGCTGCATCATTCCTTTGTGAGGAGCTGGCTGGTTCTCCCACTTGCATCTTGAGTTGTATCAGTGTGCCCATATGTTTCTCTGGGAGGCATTCAGGGTTTCTAATGTAAAATGATAGTCTGAAGTCCAGCCAGAGCTCACTGCTTACGAGGGCTTTCTTTCCATAATGGATCCTATTAGTAGGAAATGCACCTCTAACTGATACTAGCTTGGTTAATTGACTGGAGGCTGCTTCTAACATCAGAAATGATTATAGCATAAAAATACATCACTCTTTCCCTTTTTTAATGTATATACAGTGTTTTAACTGCTCAGAAAGACTGGTGTTGAGATGAAATGTCCTTTAAGCCCTAAGCTGTAGGGAAAATGATGGAGCAGAGCTGAGAGATCATTTACAGGACTATTTGAAAAAATCTGCAAAATCCAGCAAGCTGTTGTAAAAAGGATGTATGATACTTGCTGCGTGTGCAGCAGCAGAACGGACTGTAGCAGAAAGTCTTACAGGTTTAGGCTGGGCATTTCAGGACACTCTTGTCAAATCCTGTTTCCTAGGTTTTAGTTGTGATTGTGGTAGCAATGAGGAAAGTAATAAAAATGCAAATGTGGTACAGTTGGAGCTAGTCATTTGTGGGTGGAAGCGGACAAACACCTTTGGTTTTGATTCTTTTGTTTCCCTTGAAACGATCTGTCTCCTTTACCAGCGTGGCCAGGGAAGTCCCCCCATCCCACAGACATCTACAGAGTGAAGCAGCACGGGAAGCGCTTGGAGCCCTGGTTTAGCTGCACCCTTCTCCAAACCTGGCCTGCAGCAGAGCAGTGACCCTCTGCCTTGGTGGGGTTTCCTCATGGCCCTGCGGATAGGTGTTTAGGAGTTGCAATCTGGGAGGCCTCTTGTCCCTGAGGATAGTGGCTCCTGCTGAGCTGACAAGAAAACGGGCACTGCTGGTGGGATCATTTATGCTTTGGACTTCCCAGATGCTGCACGTGGGTTCAGCCGGCTGGCAGCATACGCTTCTGCCGTTACTCATCTGCCTGCATTTGGGGTTTAAAAATGAGTTCTTGGCACTGTTCTGCATGTCAAATCTCAGATTTTTTTCTAAACAAAAGGGAACATGGATTTTTCCTCCCCAGAGTCTGATCCTGTGGATCTGTTGGAGCAGCAGCCTTCTAACACCTGCGTCAGAAAACAGCGTGCGGGACCCAGCATTAGCTCTGCAGCATGAAAGGGTAGATGTGGGTGGAGGTTTCTGTATTGAAAATTCACAAGGGCTTCTATTTATTCCAGGAGAAAATCTCTCTAGCCAGGTTCTTTTGTTTGTATCAGGTGGAACCTGTCAGGGTGCTCTCAGGTTTTTAAGGATACCTCTTGAAAATATATGTTCTTTTTCCTTCTCTTTTAATGAAGGCACCTGCTATTTCAGTCCCTTGCAAAGTAAAGGACAGCAAAGTTCCCTTCTCTTTTCTTGTCAGCTTCTTTGTTTCAGTTCAGCCTTTTTGTTTTAGTTCAGACTTTGCTGAAGTGGATGGTGATGTTCTGGGGGGGAGGGGGTGCTCTGTGATTACGTAGCTGTTTTTAATAAGCTTTTCTTAACATTAGGTGGTTTGCTCAATCCATGAGCTCCTTTGCTCACTTGCAAATACTCCGAGCTGGTTTTATTGATAACTGGCAGTGACTGGGGCTATTCCACCTTGCTGCAAGGTTAATGGGGTGCTTAGTCCATGAATTGAACGAATTGCTGCTCAGTTTCCATATGCTAACATTTGGTTGTGTGACAAGTGGTGTGAACTGAATACTTCATTCAGCCACTCTCTTAGAGAACTCTAATACCTTTTTTTTTTTTTTTTTTTTTTTTTTTTTTTTTTGCTGCTAGGAATCATTTTCTGACAACCTTACTTGTGTTTTCCCTTAGTTCTGGTTGTATTGCTCCTGGCTCCAGGCCCTGACATTATTGCTGATGTTATTAGTGTTTGCACCATATCGTTCATTAAAAGACGCCAGAGTCTTTGATGGATGAGGCTGTAGAGGTGACAATTCTCGAGTTCCCTGTTGTTTGTCTGCTGGGAGGTTAAGCAGGAGTGATGTTCAGTCCGAACTGTCTATTTGGGATGTTGTGGGTATCCTTTTTTCCTTCCAAGAGTAAAATCTGCTCAGGGAACACATTTTCTTCAGCTGTAGCACATCAATAAATAGAGCCGTGAGGCTCCACTAAGAAATTCAAATGAATTCCTAGCTCTCCCTATCTGCAGGTTCTCTCCATCCACGAGCAGGGAGTAGAGGACAGCTCCGCAGTCTTTTGGCAGCAAAGTACTTCAAGGGCATGAAAAGATGAGTGTTGTCACCACTTGCTTGATTTGCTGTGGAAAGATAGAAACTTCCCTCAGATTTATTACAGAGCACTCTGCTAAATCACCAGGACTTGAAGTCTGCATTGTGCAAAGTTAACTTTGTGTTCTCTCCTGAAATCCTAAATAACAGGTATGAAAGGTTTATTAAGCGCATAAGTAAAACCCATAGGGCCGTGAATTTCATTTCCAAGAAGCGATGTCTGAAGCCCATCACTTGCCAAATAGAACAAGTCAGGTATTGCAGTTCAGAGAAAAACAAATGATTATTTTGTTTACAGGCTTTCACATCAGGATGGAGGAGTGAAAAAAAATACCATTTCTGTAAGGAAAAATGATTAGTGAAATAAATGTAGTTCTGCCAGCCAGTAATGCGATTTTATTTATTGGTGCTTTTTTTATGTTTGGGTTTGGTGTTTCCTCACATACTGCAGCAACTGACACAATATGTGGGCACAAATGCAAATAACCTTTAATTCAGAAGGACTTTTCTTCTATCTGAAGGTAGGATCTTGTATTTGCACTTAAGTGAGTCACTGCATTTTTAATGTTATGATGTGTTCCATCACACATATTGTGTCCTTCCAGGAGAATTAACCTGGCATGAAGTAGTAGAGTGGATGGGCCAGGAAGTGTCCACTTAATGCACAGTGTTTTGCTTTGAGTAGCTAAAACTTCTATTTCTGGGTTAATTAGTTTTTCTGGATAAGAAAGTTTAATCCTTAAAACACTTTTTTCCCATACTTGTGTTACTTAAAATCCTCACATATTAATTTTGTCTGTTTAGACATCTCCTATCCATAAATAAGTACTCCAAAAATCTAGCTTCTCAGAGAAGTTTGCAATGTAAACACCAATGAAATCTTGTGCTTCTACCTTAAAAAAAATAGTTCTGAGCAAGCAGTGAGTGAAAGGATGTGGAAATTGGAGCCCAGCTTTCTTCAGTAAGGTCCAGACTGTGTTACTGGTCATTAAAAAATATCTTCCTGCACAATCTCTCTGAAACTGCAGACAAAATGTTATTCAAAAGGGGTAGGAAAGTTAGACTGTGTCCTTAAATGTCTTTATTTTCCTCTTGCACTCTCAGGTGCCCTGATGAATTGTGTGTTTTCCTTGAACCTCTGCGATTCCCCGCAGTTCTTGTTTCTGAGTCACCTTTAATCGTTTTCAGAGCTCTTGCTCACGTTCAAAGGATCCGTGTGTGTGTTTAGGAATGACTAATTATTTTCTCTGTGAAGAACACAAACCTTGGCAAGTGAAGAGCACTGGTTTCATCAGTGATGTTAACAGTTGGTGGGACAGACTCAAACTGGAAGCGTTTATCTGAACTTCTTGATGTGTCTGGTGCAAAAGAGACTTGATGCGAAATTGGCTCAGAGTTTTTGAACTCAGAATGTTCTCTGGTGCTTGTTTGTTGTTTATCCATAACTTCTCTAATATTGCAAAAAAAAAAAAAAAAAAGCCAGAAAGAATTGACAGATTACAAGTTCCATGAAATATCAAAGTAATTACTTATACTTTCATGCTTCTTTCTGCAGACATGAAAGAATAAATGCTCATAAAAATCTATGCGGTGACACATGCAGCAGAGGATTTATAATTTTTCATGTGCTGGGGTTTGTTTCTCCTTTAAACTCTATGCTAATATATGATACTCCTGCATTTGTTTGTAGCTTAAACTCAAAGCACTTTACTGTGGTTGTAAAGGCTGCATCTGTTGGAAGCCAAGCTTATGTGTGATGCTATAGGTTATATGTGTAGAGTTAGTTAAGGAAACAGCTTTTTCTTGCATGGCATTTGGCAGGGATTTAATTTTGATAGTGCATTAGATTGGCCTTTTAGGTGAGTTGTGAAGAGCATACTTTCTAATCTGCAAACTGTTTGGATGTTTTAATTATTTCAATGATGTGACTTTCTTCTTGACCTGCCCAGATGTTTGGAACAGTTGCTCTTTTTCCACTCAAGAGGTGGTTGCATTTTGGGTACAAGAAGGCTTGTTCCCTTCACTCTGGGCTTTGTGCAGAGACATGGAGCATTGGATCTACAATGATCAATGGTCTATGATCAATGATCTGAGACATGGAGCACTTGGATCTACATCTTGGTGTCCCTTTGGCTTTCAGATGAGGTTGACACTTGTTTCTTAAAATATCCCAGAGACCTACATTATGATGTTACTACTGAAAAGTCTATTGTGTTGGGGAGTGTTGTGAAAAGTGAGGCAAAAAGGTGTCACAAACTCCTGTAAGAGCAGGTGCTGGTGGGAGGAAGGATAAGATGCAGAGTTGCACAAATGTGGAGTTTGTGTGGCCTGTTGCGTGTTTGGCCGCTCTGTCGGACGTGGGTGAAACGTTCTGCGGCGCTTTGAACACGGTGCTTGAAACTAAATGCTTGTAACTCTGTGTCCTTCAACAGAAGGAGCGTGAGCTTGAGCAAGGAGGCGGCAGAGGCAGCCGGTCTCAGGAGAGCGCTGGAAGGAAGGAGGAGAGCGAGAGGAGAGAGATGATCACCGCGGCTCTGAGGGAGGCGCTCACGAAGCAAGGTGAGGTTCTGCAGCAAGCAGGCTCTGCACAGGCCTTGAGCTCTTAGTGGTAGATGTTTTTAGCAGAGCAGGCAAACAGCGAGTGTTCTGTCCTTTAAAGGAAGATACCCCTGGACTGTCTGCTGTGGTTGGAAGTAGGACAGAAGTTAGGAAAGGACCTTCTCAATCTGATTTGTAACAGGGAAGCCTCTAAAGTAGGGTACACCAAAGATGCTTACAACTGTCTGGGTTTGCAGGGTTTGCTTCTGCTAAATCAGCTCGGGCAGAGGATAATACCACGTGCATTTAGCTCCCAAAATGTAGGTTCCCTAAAGGATATTTGAAGATCAACTTTGCTTCTAACTTTTGCATTTTAATCTTCTTTTTATTTTGGTTTCAAACTGATTTTATACTGAAACTCTTATTTCCAGGAAAAAGTCATTCAAATTAATTTTAATTATCCACTAGAGGAAAATGGATCATTAGCTCTCCATGGGCTACAGAGAGCAAAGTTAATGAACATAATGCCCTTAAAAGAACCCCCTCCTCAACCCCAAGATAGGCCTAAGCAAGTGTGACAAGAGAGAGACTGAAGCCCTGCAGTACGAAAGCTGCAGTTCTGAGTGCCAAAGCCAGGAGAAGGGTTATGTGAGTTCCTGGGCTGCTGTCACTGCAGTTAGAGACTGATGGGAATTAGTCTCATTTCCCTTCTCCCTTAGGATGGGAGCGCGCTCAGTTTTCTTGCCAGCTAAATCGATAGTCTCTCTCCTGATGCTTCTGAAAAGGCACTTTTTGCTCACTGCAATCCAGCCACCTCCCTGCAGGGCTGGGCTTTGAGATTCTGCTCGTGTCCTGGGCACCTCCAGCCGGGGAATCCAGCACCTTCCTCGCCAGGATCTCGGCTGTTCTTCAGCCTGAGCCCTTGAAGGGCTGGACAGAGCACAGGTCACCTCCGAGCTGCTGACACGTTTGGTGTTTTTTGTTTGTTTGTTTTTTTGCTAACTTTAGTACAGCTATCATACATTTGTGGTCTGAATAAAAGAATCTCTAAAGCAAGGCTTAGCAAAAAGTCACAGTGACTTTGCTGCTTTTCATGTCCATAGCTCTACCAGTGCTGGTTGGAAACTGAGGTTATCAGGTGGCTGGTTTGGTACATCTTTTTGTGGTCATCTTTACTACTATTTCACCCAAAAGTTTAATCTTCCTCCTGCCCACAGGCATGTTTGGAGGTGAATGTGGTTGGCAGGGGTGGAGGGCATGGACAGCTAGAGTCAAAGCTGCCTGGAGATGGGCTGTGAGGAGGGAACGTGCTTGTCTGCTGTGTGCCGAGAGGTTGCGGTGGTCACTGACCCATCATAGTGTTTCCCATGTCCTCCAGAGTTGTTGGCTTTTGCTTTGGGATACAGGAGTATTGGAAGGCACGTGGAGACTTCCCTACTGTGATTTGTTGGCACAAAGGCAGGTTTCCCACCAAAATCTGGTTTCCTTGTGATGTTCCAGGGATGAGAATTGATTAGTCAATGATAAACTCTATTTTGTAGGCATCTCGCTCTTCTTTTTGACATTGGATGTGGTGCCAAAATTGGATCAACAGGATGGGTTCAACGCATGTAGCTGTGCAGCTTCAAAGGCTCCAATCTGTGCCTGTATCTTTCCAGTTACAAATGACTCCTAATGATGTGACCTCCCTTCTTCTGGTATTCACATCATCATTTAATATTTGCTCTGCCTTGTAGAAAGGGAATCTGCCTTCTCACATGTCAGGCAGCCCTTTTTCCTGGAAGTGCACAACAAAACAGACTTATATGGCTATTAAAAATAAAACAACTCCTTTCCCTCGACACCATGCCGAAAGAAAAGAGCAAGTCCACTAGGTTTGAAAGATCGTATGATTGATTTAGCAAAAACTGGTTGTTTTGCCTATAGGTTCAGTGATGTTTCAAGATTATCCCCTCCGGCATAATTAGCCCAAGAGAAGGGGGAAATGCAGAGCTAGTAAATAGGAAGAAAGTTCTTCCTTTATGCTGTAGTTCCATAGTAGAAATTTGCCTTTGAACAGCATCTCTTCAAATTATTGGAGCACTGTCTCTTTTTCTGTCTATTTTCACTGTCTATTTTCAGGCAAATTTATTTCGCTTCTTGTGGGTAAAGTGAAGTGAGTATTGCTTAAGCAATGGTTTTATTTTAGGGCTGGCACAACATTCTGGCTAAATGTAACCTTAACTATTGGATTTTATAGGTTCAAGGCCTTTCGTTGTCTGCTTGCAAATACTTTTATTAAAGGTGCTCTGTAATAATAGTTGCTTTTTGAAAGCTGTAGCCAATCTTGTGCTGGGAAACGCTGACTCCCCCTGTGTCAATGCCCGGCCTTGCATAAAATACCAATTCAGCACCAACTATTTAGTGCCTCCAAGTAACAAATATAGCTTAAGAGAACGGCTGACAATTGAAGTCATGTCATACTGGCAGTGATGCTGCTTTGCTCTATTTGTGCTTTAGTAGATTGTATCTGTTTAGGTAGATGACACAAAATAAACTGAAAATAGAAACACGCCTTTGCTATTAGCGTGGCGATGAGCAGCCGTAGCCCAGCTGAGGTGCTGCTGCTGGTCTCATTTGTTTCTCTGGTTGGTTATAGGCTGTCTAAACAGTCCCTGCTGGGCTGGCAGTCCTTGTGCTTGGTCTAGGTACAAGGAAATTGGGGCTCTGTTTTTTGAGAACTCCTCCCAATTTGTCAGGCCCTTCACTATGTTTCAGGAAACACATTTAAAATCCTACCTTTAGCTTGGCAGGGAGCCCTCAACTGCTGTCCTAATAGGAAAGATGACTGCAGAAAGTCTTTTGTGCATCACCAGGGGTTCCTTCCATGTCCTCTATCAACAGCGTTTATTTTACTGGTGCAAAAACCTGATTACCTTCTACCTTGTCCTGCTGCTCCTATAAAGTAAGTACATCAGTAATGCAGAGACCTCTGCTCCGTTCTGGTGGTTCATCATTAATGAATCTACCCACATTTTGACTCGCCAAATGTTTTGCTGGTGCTGCCAGCTTCCACCATCCTTACAGAGTTTCAGGCAGGCCTTCAGCTTCTCTTTGGTTTGCTTCCCTTCAGTAAGACACGAATAGAAACTACTATTCTACTATATGCAACAGTGCTTCCTGAAATTTTATGGTATGTAACATAATGTACCAGGATTAATGTTTTTTAGTGGCTGAATTGCCTAACATGCTCCAAATTATTCTGTTGAGCATGCACTATCCATGTCAGATGAGATATTTGCTGGCTCTTCTTGGACCACGTCTTCTTGTGGCTGTTGTTCTGAGCTCTTCTGGTGACCCCAGCTTGGTGCTGAGCTTTTAACCGTCCTGACTTTGGAAACAGGACTGACTGCAAAATGATATTCCCTGGAGATTTGTGCTGGTGGATGCCCCGCTCGGGCAGATGTCCCCGTGCGTCTCCGCCTGTGGCACCCTTGGGCTCCAGGTGGCACTAGCAGCCTGCGGCTGCGTCCAGGATTAGCGACGGCGGCGAATGCAGCGCCTGAAACTGCCTCCCATTGAGGCCAGAATCCAAATGCTAGTCATGGAAATGTTAAAAATTAGTTGGCAAAGCACCCGGCCTGTCACACTTGAAGACCTGTAAGCAGAATGAATGCAGTGACTGGAACAAGGCAAAGGTAAGTCTGCTGGTTTTTCATGAAGTTCCTTATGAAATGTCTGTGTAAGTAAAGAATATATGAAGAAATAAAGAATATGAGATTAATTTGAGCCTGATTTTTCCCTCATGTTGTGACAACTAGCTGTTGGAACTGTGTAATGCAAGGGAAAATAGAGAGGTAGTACCTTGTCCCCAAGAAGTAAGATTAAGTCTTGGGGTGTGCTGACTAAGGGTTTTTGAAGACTCTGAGCAACAGTGGGAAGGAAACTGAAACTTCTCCTGTCATGCTCAGGAAACTTAAGCCCCATTGCCCATATCCCACTTGTTTTTATTTCAGTATGGAACACTGAAAGAATTTGAATGGGCTCTGTTCATGCGCGGCGTGGGGTTCCTAATTCCCTGCCTGGTTTTAGTTTTATGGCTCTCGTGGACGCTGGCTCAAGCGCAGCAGTTTTGCTGCAGCTTTCAAACCGCTCCCCAACGCGATGGAGACCGATTCCTGCTGTAGCACCGAGCTGCACTTCCCGGCCTTTTAACTAGCCCTCTTGTAAAATGGTAGGAAATTGGAAACTCTTTTCCTGTAAACATTCTCCTAGTGTGAAGTTCCTAGTGTGTTCTTCTTTTTGAACCAAGTTTTAGCTTTAACTCATAATCATTGCTTCAAACCAGAAGGCTTTTTTAAGCAGACTGCTTGATAGAACCATGCTGATTTGTCAGCTGCATATTACTTTTCCAAGAAGAAAGCTTTCTGAAAGTCATTTGAGTTCTTAAGTCTAATATGACATCAGATTTTCTTTGCAAGGCTTATTGTGATTGCCTTTGAACAGAGGAGGACAGTGAATTCTTTTTCTGACACCTTTGGGGGAGTTTCAACCACAGATCTGCTTCATTCTTTCAGAATTCAATCCTTTTGTGTTTTGTTTTCCAATAACTTCCTCTAACAGAGGACATGGTGGTGCTGATTTGTACTGGGAGGTGCAGCTGGGTTTTCTTCCAGACTTTTGGCCACATCAGAATAGTCAAAACTAGAAAAGTAAATAGCATTATGAAGTTATGGCATAGGGCTGCCTATTGCAGTGTGCACATATAATGATATTGCATCTAGTACGGACCGAGTTGCAGAAATATGTTCATCTTGGCTGTGTGTGTCTGCTTTCTGAATTAGAATAAGCTGACGCAGTTGCTCATCAGTGCAAATTCATCATACTTTGTGGCTTGGAGAAACCTGCTACTTCTATGAGGCTGGTAAAAATGAGCAATGTAGTAAAAATAACCAGAAGATGAAGATATCCTGTGATTTAGTCTGTCCTGTCTCGTTCCCAGGGGCTCAGAGTTCAGCAGGGTCCCTCAGTGATTTCTTTGGATTTCAGAAAATGTTTTTAAGCTATTCCCGATGTGATGGAGCTGCAATGCTGCAGGGTGACGCAGGGTGTCTTTGCCAGTGGCTGTGCTCTGAACTCCACCTGGATCGTTAGGGCAAACCTTCACCACGTGGTTATTGGCTTGGTGATAGTGGTCCTTCTTGCTTCCAAAAACTTGTCCCAGAGCTTAATATATGCCTCTAATAATAGTGAGTTATGACACTGATTTTTAGTGAAATTTGGCAGGTTATTCAAAATCCATGATCTAGTGCAGATCAGCTAGCACAGATTTCTGACTAGAAGTTTCTGTGCTTTTGGTAAGGTGTTGAGTTATTATCATCCTGCCTGTAATTTAACAATGCTTTGAATATTGGGCTATGGAAGAGAAACCTTAAGGTCCCTGGTAGTTTTGTAGGGTCTGTGGACAGAGTATCAGCTAGATAGCACGCTGCTTGGCAGGTGTTATATTCAAATATTCACTTACACTTATGGCTTGCAAGTAATACCTCTTAAGAAGAGCAAAGAAGCAGCTTGTCCACGGTGAGCCTTGGCATGATATAGATGCAGACCAAATAAAACTACATGTTTGTTTATATACATATATATTTTTTTCACCATTTGTGAGAGAGCTTTGCCAGGGTTGTAACGTGTTGCAGCTGCTGGAAGAGATTTGTTGTTCGTAGGAATCCGAGATGCAGAATCAGAACTGAGGAGCCTCTCAGATTGGTTCTCTGATGTGTTTGCCCCTACATTTGGTCTCAGTCCTCCATGTGTCTGGTGTAACCCTTGGTAGTTTCTTCTTTAAGCCTGAGTTGCTTTGCTGCCTGTGTTACTAGCCAGCAGTAAGAAAATGCTGGAAGACATAGACTTCATGGGCATGGAGGGACTTTGACTAAAGAGGTGTGTGAGGAGCACCAGGATGGGTGCAAAGCTTTATCTGGTGTCGCTGCTTCTGGTTCAGGTTCTGACAGGCACGGCAAGGCCAGGGTCCCCGGCGTAGCTCCCTGCATGAGCAGCCGAGGCAGAGGAGGCAGCTGGGCCGCTCACTGGGCTGGGTTTTAACCAGCTCTCTGGCCACGTGCTGCTGCCAGAAGTCGCAGCTCCGGTTCCCGGCAGAAACAGCAAGTGAGATGATTAAGGCCCTTCTCGTTTCTAAAGCTGGCTGAAGTCAGTGAGTCCCTGTTTGGGTGTTGAACGTGTACATTTTTCTTGGCCTTTATAGGAAGCTGTGGGTGCTCACGTGGTGGAAGCTGCTCCAACTGTAGGAGCAAACGCTGCAGCTTTGGGCTCTGCAGTTTGGCGCCTTGCTCAGTTCAGCTGGCTCCTTTCTTCCCTTAAATGGCTCAGTAGCGGAGTTAGGCAAGCGGGTTCTATTTTCAATGTAATTTTAAGCTAACACCCATTTTAAAGCAGCCATATGGGAAATGCAGAAGTGTGGGCAGGGCTCTGCTGCTGGACAACAGCAAGCAGTTTGGTCTGAAGAACTGCATCCGAGGCAGGAGGAAGGGGCCCTCCGGAGTGCCGTGCACACAGGGCTTCCACTAGCACAGGGAGGTCCCATTTGAAGCTAGGCCTTGCTGGACAAGTTTGTCTGCAAGAAATGCAAAGCAAATAGGCAGGACAGATCTCAGGTAGGTTGAGGAGAGATGGTGTAGCCACGTACAGGGATGTGGAGTCCTTGGTTGCACCTCTGACGGGTGTCCGAGTTGGAATTCCCGATGGGGTTTTCCAGGTCCCATCCAGTCCTTTCGATGAAGTGTCTCCAGTGTCGTGTGTGGCTTTGGAGAACACCAGCTCCACATTTTAAGCACTGGTTGTGTTTTTACTAATGCTGCTCTGTTCCTCCTCCTCCTCCAGAGGAAAGGCCTGGATGCTCTGCTGGGTGAAATACCAAGGCTTTCTGGCTTGCAGCAGTTCTTTCTTCCTTACTAGTTTTTGTTTAGCCCTAAGCATGTATGGGGGGTTTTAAAGGCTGTGCATTTTGAGAAGGATGAAATATCTCTTCCTATGGAGCTGGAGGGAGGAAGGGCTTGGAACGGCCCAACCTTGAATTTGCTGAAGCTTCATTTAGCCGGGCAGTCAGTCCAGTTGCCATCTGAAGGGAGGTTTCCCACGGCTTTTTGCTGCCAGGCACCCTGTCGTGCTGCCTCCAACTCCCGTGCAGCCTCCTGGACAGGAACCGACCAGACTGAAATGAAACCTGTCCAGCCACCCCCGGTAACAGCAGAACCAGCACGAGGGGACGGGAGCAGAGACAGCCGGGGGGACCGAGCAGCCCGGTTGGATTCAAGTGCTGGAGATGCCGCGTGACTTCTTGCTAACCGTGTGCATCTTGACACGTTTAACTGGAGCAGCTGTTGTGGCACCTGCTGTGCGGCCGCTTCCCGCTGCCTCGGTGCCCTTGGAGTGACAGGGCTGTCTGCTGGGGCGCTGCCGGGCAGGGAATTGTGCCCCTTTGGTGGGGACAGGGCATGGCAGCTCCTCCTGCTGACCATCAGGGTGGTGCAGGTTGGGGGAAGGAGACTTGCTGCGTAAACTGTCCCTTAGAAGTGTGGACATCAGCCTGAAGGCGCTTGCTGAAGTGATTTGGGGACATGTAGGGCACTGGTATGTAAATTCTGCCGTGTGCTGCCTGAATGATGCCTTGAGGCTTCTCAAATCCCTCTTAATGCTGATTTTGAGGTGACTTCCTTTAATCTTTCATATATGGTTCTCTTAAGCAGATTTTTCAAAGAGGAAAATAACCTAACTCATGCAGTTTAGGTAATAATAGGACTTAGTGCTTAGCAAACATTGTGGAATTAATCCTCTTGGACCAATAAATTTAAATGAAGTTGTGTTAGTCCTGGCTGCAGAGTGGGGAGAGCTTCCTCGTGGGCGTGGAGGAGCGGAGCCCTCGCGGGTCGCTGCGGCTGTGCACGAGCTGCACCACGAAACGGGGATGTGCAGTGAGCCCTGCGCCTTGGCGCTCGTCCTCCACCAACGCAGCTGCACAGGGCATCACATCCCAGGCGGGGAGCTGCTGAGGAGCCTTCTGGGTCCCAGGGAACAGTTTGCTCCAGGATGATGGTGTGAGGCCCAGGAGATGCTCCCATCCCAGTCCTGCTTGGGGGATTGAGCTGCTTGCTCATGTGGCCATGGTGTGACTGTCACGCTCTGCTCCTGCACTGGCTTTGAGCACAGACCCCATCTGCACACGTGTGGGCTGGGGCCATCCCTTGGGGTTGCAGCCAGCCCTGGAATTCAGTGCCCTTGTCCTACATGGCGTTACTGTGCCATCCTGTGACAAGGACACGTTACATGGCCAACCCCTGTAGAGTCAAACAAGACCGAGCAGCATAAACAGATCATCTGGGAAGGGAAACCACTTCCACTTGGCAGAGCCCCTCGGGTGGCAGCGGCCTGTGCTCCAGAATTAAGTGCAGAGAGTTGGGCATTAACGTCCCAGTGGCAGTTGAGTTCATGCCCGCGTTTGTATCGAGCAGGGAAGACCAGCATTGGGATGGCAATGCTCATAGATGCATTCTGTGACCCTATTTCTGCAGGTTAAAAGGCAACAGTTAACTTACCTCTTCCTTTTCAGGTTACAAACTGATCGGTAGCCACTCCGGGGTGAAGCTCTGCCGATGGACAAAGGTATTTTTTATTATTATTTTTTTTAATCTATACCCTTTTCTCTTATCTAGAGACTTAGATGTTAGAGTTTCCAGGTAAAAACTATTACATGCAAGAAAATATACTTTGCCTTCCATGCTGTAGTTTTACATTCCAGTCTCATAAAATCCTCATTCCAAGAGTGAGAATATGATTGTGGCAAATAATTGGGAGCATCATTTTCTGGGTGTGTGTTTTGTCCTGTTTCCTGTTATCCCACTCGCTGTGAAACTCTGTCCTGGCCCCAGAAATAGATGGTGTGAGAAGAGCTCTGAAGAGCAAAGTGGGAAGCCAAGGGCACCTGTGCGAGCTCTTGAGAAACAAAGATAACGTACTCCTGTCAGTGCATCCAGACAGACACACAGGGACATTTAAACACTTTTTTTATTATTTTCCTGTGACTAATATAGCTGGTTTGCAACAGTCAGTGCTCCTCCGTGGGTTTTTGGCATTTGTCAAAGAAGATTTAGAGATAAGGTAGCTGTCACTTTGCCAGTGCTTGAAACTCTTAAAAATGCTCTTTGTAGGAGTGTGTCTGTATATGTGTGTGTATATACACAAGCACAGGTGTATACACATGTAGGTGTGTATATATGGGTGTTTATATGCACAGATGCACACATGATGTGTGTCTGTTTGGATAGCTTGGAGGATGGCTATGGACATGCATGCTCATCTGGCTCCTCCTGTGGACTGTGTAAACCAGCAGCTTTCAAGTAGCTTGTCTGCTGACTTGAAGCTTCAGCTATTTCAATACGTTTCTTGTTTGAACTGCTTTTTGCACGTCCCTGATCACCGATTTCAAGTTGCAGACCCCTGCTCTGCACCTCAGGGGCCTGTAATGCAACGTGTTTGTAGAGGAGCATTTATTTAACACGCTAAATTGTTCAGTACTAGCAGGGCAGGATGCTCTGAATCTGCATCTCTGTAACGTGCCAGCCTCTAAATTCTTGTGCTATGCCAGTGATCAGCATCTTTAGCTTCAGGGTTAACTTTGGCTTCAGAAAATGCTCCTTAAATGGCAAGTACCAGGCTGGGTGGCAGCAGCCAGTGTTTTTTTACCGAAATGCCTGGAATCGATGTACTGCCTCATCGTGAGACTTGCACTTTTGAACAATTTTAAGAGCCTCCTGTTGGACTCTCATGAATATTTGCAAATCTTCCTGATCCTTCTGGTACTTCTGCTGTTTCCTTTTGCAGATATTTCTCGCTCCTATTGTTTTTGAAGTCTGAGAAGGCCACGAGTTATTTAAAGAAAAACTTGTCAAACTGTCAATGCCGTGAATGCAAAGGCAAACTGGAAAACCCGTTTGTATTAAAGAACCAGAATGTATTGCAGCACTGTAAAGTCATTTCACAAAACAAATAGGAGCTCTGTGTGCTTAGCTGGGCCAGCCCTATTTTTAGCACAAGCAGGAGTTGAACATAAAGTGCTCTAATAAATTGAGCTGGAATCAGCCACAGACGGTGGCTTTGACTCAGGTTCGTGCCAGTGTGTGAGCGTCTTCGGACGACTTGTTCCCCGTCGCAGCAGTGGAGAGCAGGAGTCGTGCAAAGTGAAGTTACATGGTGATATCTCGAGTTAAAACTGCTCTGTTTTGTCATATTCTTGAAATATATATATAAAAAATATCTGTAAATACTAGAAAAAGAATGCAGATTGGCAGGCTTTAGGAAATTCAACATGTACTTGGCTTTCCTTGAATTTATGCATCTCCTAAATTTTGCATCATTTGAGGGATGGGTCAAATAAACCTCATTTTTCACTTTGTTGAATCTTCCCACTATATAATAACGCTGCACCAATCTTAGGGATTACCTGCATACTCCTGCTCCAGGGCTCAGTGCAGAGTGCCTGGGGGCACCAGGACTCTTCAGGTAGAGGAAGAAAGATTAAAAGTTACTCTGTTCTATTTCCCATTTCCTCTGGAGAGTGGTAAGGGTTCTTTCCCCGTTATTATTATTAAACTGAGCTAATGAAAGGCAGTCTCTGCTCCAAGCAGCTTGCATGCTAAATAGAAGAGAAATTCCAGTGGGAAGGCTGCTGCAGTTCTGCTCAGGAAAGGGAGAAGTCCTACTGAAGCCAATGGCTGGTGTGAATGAGAGTTTATAAGGTCAGGATATTTATTTAATTTAGCATTAGAAGAAAGTCTGCTAGACAAATGAAAAGAATTGAGTGTTAAGTAATGCAGCCTTTAAATTGATCTTTGTTATTCTCTTTACTGGACTTTTTACACTGATGTTTCTTGCAGCTTGAGTGGCTTCATCTGCTTTTTGTTGGCTGATGCAGTTAAAAGTTTCAGTAAAACGTTGTTATACATACACAATCTTATAGAAGAAGTACGAATGGTGAAGTTAAAGTTTCTTCTAAGGTGGCTGTAAATTTGACATCAAAAGTCCTTCTGTAAGGACATACAATCAGGCTGTATGCTGATCTGCTTACTGTGATATCCAACTTTTTATATTTATATATATAAAATATGAATATATGTGTTTAAAAAATGTTCTTAAAGTGGCTGCACCCATCAGTGTCCTCACCTGCTATGCACCATTGACTGGGCTGCGATATCTGTCCTAGGTGATGGTGAACGCAGAGGTTCAAACCAAACATTGCAGTTGTGCCCAGGAAGCAGGTGGCCACACGGCAGTGGCTGCAACAAGCCCTGGACACCAGCCCTGACCGTGTCTGGAGAAATGTCTGCAGGGGTTGTGGCTGATGCTCTTCTTCTGGGTCTGCCAGTCGCTATTCCAGCACGCTGGCTGCATTTGGGACCTTTCACAAGCGGCTCTGACCTTTCCATGGGTGCTTTGCTGCTCGGGTTAGTCCCCGGTGCAATCCTCCCCTGAAGTTGGTTACTCTGGAGTCAGCTTTTGCTGCTGCTTTTTTTTTATTCTTCTCACTCCATTTAGTTACAGTGTATTAACTGCCTTGGTGTTTGTGTCTGTCTTTGCTGTTAGTCGATGCTCCGAGGGCGAGGAGGCTGCTACAAACACACCTTCTACGGCATTGAGAGCCACCGCTGCATGGAGGCCACGCCGAGCCTGGCGTGCGCCAACAAATGCGTGTTCTGCTGGAGGTAAATCCTGCTCCTTTCCTTTGGGAGAAACCACCTGGCTGCGTAATGTAAGAGGCATGTTTAGCTCCTGGGAAAGAGGAGGAACCTGGTACTGAGAGCACCATGCACTGAGGGAAGGAAGGGAGCACCGAGTGACCCCAGGTGGCTGCTGGTGGCCGTGACGCTGATCCTGGCCCTGCACCAGTGCCTGGGCTGGGCTTGGTGTTACTCTGCCCGATGCTTCCTCCCTCACGGAGGACAGTGCGACTCGTGCAGCCCTTCTGCTCGGCAAAGGGAGATGTCGCAGGGGAGCTGTGCTCTGCCAACACGCCTCCCTCTCCCATGGGCTGGTGCTTTGTGCAAAGTGCTAAAGACCTTAAATCATTCTCTATTTTAAACTCAAATCCCTTTTCTTCTTTAAATTGCTTCTCCCCCCTCATCTTCAATTTAGTGGTGTTGAAAGTGGGCAAAAAGTGGTGACTTGGTAACTGCTGTCTTTCTGAAAGGGTAGCTAATAGATGATTTTCCATTTTAGTCAGTAAAATGAGCTCTTTCTCAGAGGAATTGCTTTGTTGTTAATTCTTTGAAGGAAATGAGCTTTGGATCTGCACATAAAGCTGCTCCAGCTCCTCTTACTCACCCGAGTGCCTGTGTTTGAGGGAAGCTTCCCTAGGCCGGGGGGCGCGGGGTGGCTCTAGGGAGAGCGGTAGGAGCAGTGACGTGACAGCGTTCCGAGCGGGAGGACACAGAGGTTATCCTGGGAGCTCTTTTGTCTTTGCCTTGTTAACTAATTCAGACCACGGGGGCTGCGTTTCCTTTGGTATTTATGTCTGCCCCAGGGGACTGGCTGCCAATAACCCTCATATTTCATCTCAAAGCCTGGCTGTCCAGCACTTCAATATTTTCATGCAAAAACACCCAAATTGCTCTCGTAATGCTTCCTTTCCTTCATTAAACAGTCTTCAAGTTTTAATAACGGAAATATTTCAAGGAAGTATTTGGTGACAGCAGCACTGCAAAAGTACCTCTATAATTTTGAATGCACTTTGAAGCTATCTTGCATGTTAGTGTTAAGTGTAAGCATTAGACGCTGGTCATCCTATTAAATATCCCTTTGGGAACCTGTTCCGGAATGTTAATTGGTGCTCTTGCTAGGCTTTCATGCAGCGTGGCTTGAAAGGATGCAGCAAATAGCATATTTAACATGCAAGTTTTCCCACTGCTCTTCAGAGCATGTAATAATTTGTTGACCGGGATGAAAAATGTACTGCAGGTTTCTTGTGTTTTCGTGCATCAGCCAGCAATGGTGCAATTAATCCTGCAGCGGGAACGGCGCTGCTAGGAGTATGGCCATGTGTGGTGGTGTCCCTCTGTCTGGACCAGGACACAATAACACCACCAGAACGAAGTGTTTTGTTCCTAGGACTCCACTGCAGGCGATTTAATACTGTCCCCTTCAGAATGACTCGACTCCAATACTTCTTCTTTGCAGCAGCAGCCTGTGTCTTGAGCAGGGGGCTGAATCGGAGAAAGCAAATGAGGGTGTGTTTGGAAGTGCAATAATCAGGATAAATTGCCACATGTGGCACCTCCTGTGACTCTGACTTGTAATTTACAGCTGTCAGTTTTCACTTTTGCTGTGTTTCTAGAATTCTTAATACTAACAATAACTAATGCTAGAAAAGTTACTTGATTAATGCTAAACCGGTACGCAAGGAAGTGGCTGTCCAGAGACCCGTGGTGACAAACGCGCTGGTTCGTTGCCTTCCGTGGACGTCGTCAGACGCCTTCACACAGGCTGCAGCTGTCTGGTCTCAGACCCTGCTGAGCTCCACTCTAGGCCCAGTTGGAGGCTCATCCCGAGGCTCATTTTTTGTCGGCCTTAAGCTTGCCATAAGCCAGAAGTGCTGCTGAAGGCCGCTCTCCCTCCAGCTTTGGCTGCTGCTTCAGACCACGTTTGTCCTTCTCGGGGCTGCCACGAGCCCTTGCGTGCCTGGGAGATGCCCGTCGGGAAGGGGTGCATCGGGGTGCAACGCAGCTGCATTTCCCACTGCATTCCTGGATCGAGGATCACCGCACGCTGCTGGCACAGGCTGTCCACCTTTTTGCCCAGATTTGGCTCCCATTGGCACGTACAGAGGTGCTGGTGCCTGTTGACGCCCATCCTGCACGGACACGTCGCTGCTCCTGCCCCAGCTGGCCTTGGCCAGCACCTCCTCCCTGTTCACAATGCTTGCAGATATTATGGTTGTGGTGGTGCCTATGCTGCCACTGTGCCATCCAAGTGGCAACCTGTGCTGTGCTTGTGTTTGCTGGGAGTGAGATTTCTCGTTTAGAAATAGCAGCAGTTGTGCAGGAAATGAGGCCTTCCCTTCCGAGGGAGCCTCTCTGCTGTCTCTATCCCTCCAGCTCTTGTGGAGGCTTCGGTGTTTTCATGGGACTTCCTGACTTCTGGCCTGGCACTTTGTTGTCTGGAGTGCCGAGGTGACAGAGCATGAGTATATTGGCAGCTCTGTCTCTTGGAAGCTCTTCAAAATCCCCAAGGGACCCCAGAAAGAAACAAAGAAGGGGTCGTCCCTGATGTACTCGCCCTCGCGGGTGGCTGCTATCTCGCTAGTCCATGGGAATAGCCGCTCTTAGTGGAGGAGTCTCCCGTATCCACCTTCTCCAGCTGCCTGTTTGTCAGCACAAGTCTCAGCTACGTGGGATCCAGGGATGGATCCAGGAATCCCTCTCTCGAGCCCCTCAGTGCCCGTTCTCAGTCGTGTGACTAAATGTGGGATTGCCGACGCGCTGGCTGAGCAGTGTGAGCAGCGGAGCCGTCGTGAGCGGGCGCCAGCCCTGCTGCTGGAGACGGTGAGGGGTGGCCTGGATCCACCACCCGCGTTTCTCATGCAGGCTTAAAGCACTGCAGGCCCCCGCTTAGCCCTGCGCGCTGAACTGCAGACAAAGCTGCTGTGGTAATTTTTAAAATTTGATTTATTTCAGATTTTTGACATCTCTAGAGTGTGCCAGTGCTTCCAACCACACAACTGCACTGCAGCTCTCAGCATCCCTGAGGAAAAGGCCAAGAAACCTGTTTTTTTTTTTTTCTCTTTCATTTTGTCAAGAAGTGCTGCAGTTCAGCCCTTTTTTCCCTGAGAACTGGATGCCCTTGTTGGCTGGTCATGAGTGACATTATTTGGCCCCAAACCAGGAGTCATGGGTGGAAGCACTACCAAAACATGCTCAAAAATTATTATTTTTAAAACAAATTAAAGATGTAGTTTCTCTCTTTTCATTCTGGACCTACCTCCTTGGCCCTAGAAGGAGTCCTAGCCAGTGACTGCTGTTAATTTTGTATTAACGCAGGTTCATGCTGTGGTAGCTTCTCTGTAGGGCAGAGAGGGATCAGATTTATTTTTAATTTTATTTTTAGGGGGGCTTGGATTAGTATCACAGCATCAAAACGTGAAGTGTGGCAATAAGAACAAGGGGAGAGGAGAAGAGACTGTAATTACTGCACCATTCCTAACTCATAGTTCACTCTACAAAAACAGGCTGTCACTACCCACCCTTGTTTGCAATTGCTCTCACTGGGTTTGTAGTGTCTCGTTAGCTTAATTGTCTAAAGGGAAATGTGCAAGTGGCCCCGTGTTAATCAATGGGAGCAGTGTGGGGCTGAGCTTTTGGACGGTGCCGCTGGGGCAGCCCCGCACCAGGCAAAGCTGATTGGATTGCGGCCTCTGGCCGAGCAGCCAGAACCCAATCAATTATTGTGGAGAGATGAGACGGCTAAATAAAATTTAAATTAATAGGTTTTATTATTTTTGCATCCTGAGGAGGAGGCAAACCAGACAGAATAAAATATCCCATGAAGGAAACTGCTTCGTATTTCTTCTTTTGCAACTTCAGGGTGTTTAAATGAGTGCTTGGAGATTTCAGCTTTAACTTGTACCAGCTGAAAGGCTGTTCAGCTAGTCTGAATGTGTGTGGCCAAAATGCAGTGGTCACAAAGACCCTCAAAATGAAGAGATGAAAAATTTATCTCCCACGATGATTAATATCCCATGGAGGGATGCTAATAAAAAGAAATGGAGAGGAGGCAGGGATGAAACACAGCTTTTAAACAGATTAAAACAAAACTTTCTCCTCATTAAACGAGTTGCCTGCAGAGGCTAATTCTTCAGGGGAATGTGAAATATTATAATATGATAAAAGATGCTGACAGCAGTCTGTATCTGCAAAACGTGCTCGGAAGCTGAGCCCGCCGCCTCGAGAAGGCTCCCTGCATCTCCCAGTCCTCGTCCTTGTTCCCGGAGCAGACGTCACGGTGGTCCCTTGGGTAAGACGGGAGCTGGAGCGTGGGTGACCCCCTCAGCTGGGTGCCTGTTTCCCAGTGCCCTGGGGGTTTCAGTGCTTTGCTAAGACCCAGCAGCACTCGGAGGTTTGCAGTGTTTGCATGGGCTGGACGCGCTTCCCCCGCTGAGTATTCCCACTTGGATGCTGCTTTGCCAAATTCAGGCATTGAAACCAGGCGGGGAGGCTTTGGTCACTGTAGTCAAACCCTGGGGCAGTGTCTGCCCCCTGAGAATTTACTCTGTAAAGTGGGGATTGCTGTCATTGCGGTTTTGGAAAAAGCAAAAACTGTCAGAAAGGGATGAAAAAATCCTATGCCCCAGACTGCCTGGCACTGAAATCCATGCTTTTCATCTCCCAGCCCTGCTGCACCGGGGGGGATGTTCTCACCGCCTTGGATTTCTTCATTTCTGGACTTTCGTAGCTACTGTTCTTGCTTTAGGCACTTAGCACATTGGTAATGGGTATAATCGGATTATTTGCTACCAAATACTCATCTCTGTCTTGACAGTTATTTTGGATGTTTGCAAAGTGGTACCCAGCTCTATTTTTCCCTCTGAAAGTACTGATAACTGCCTGGACTTTGGAAGTTACCTTGTACATCCCGATGCTTTAGCTCTTCTTGAAGAGTAGAAGTTTTAGAGTAGTTTTTAAGACTACATATTTAGTGTGGGGCATGTTTCTGCTGGCAAACTAGTTAAGATTTGTCTGCTGCATGATTTTAATGGAATAAGGACACTGGGTTGATCTGCTGTGTTTTGTTTTATTGGAGCTTTTTGGGGGGGCTTTTCTTTAGCAATTCCTGTAAAAAAGTTATTTAAATTAGTTTTAAAACAGCTGGAATAAAATCTTTTTTTTTCCTCTTGAAAATATGAATATTTTGTCATTTTGAAACAAGGATGTTTTTCTGAACATCTAGATATCCAAATATTTGACTTTGAGCTTATTTTCATTTTTTCTGCTTTTAAATTGTTTACGTTTTCCCCAGTGCTTATAAATAATTCCATGCCTTCTGAAAAGCTTCATAATGAGCAAATTTGAGAGGAAGAGGAAAAAAAAAAAAAAGCTATTATTTCGCTTGCACCATAATCTAACAAAAGATTGCTCAGAGCAACACCAAGAAATAACTGGCTGTTATTGAACAGGAAGTTTCTATAGAAACATTGACTGCGTTCCACTTTCTCAGACAGCAGCCTGGATAGGGCTTTTTTTTTTTTTTTTTTAATTGCTATGAGAACTTTTTTGCTTTTAAACTTTGTGCGTGAACATGTTCTGCTTGTAGAAAACACGTCTGGAAGGAATTGGAGTCTTAATTTACCTCTGGCTACAAGGCAGTGAGTCATTCCTGACAGCTATTTTGTCTAACCTGTTCTTAGAAATACGGAGCGATGATATTTTTACGGCTGCTGGATGTAGGTGCTGCGATGCTGCCTTCTTGCCCTTCCTCCATGTCCAAGTATCTGCCCTGGCTGTAACGTGAAGAGTGTTGGACTCTTCTCCATGTGTGAAGTAGCATCTTGGGAGCTGCAGGCAAATATTATCTCTTCCCTCTGGCCTGTCTTTGAGATTTAAATCTCGGTCCTCCCGTGTGCCTCTCGGGCAGTGCTTTCTAGCGCTCTTGCACTGTTGGTGTGAATTTTTGCTGCTGTATAATGTCGACTACTATAGTGATTGCTATAAGCAACGGATTCCTCTTTCTGGAAGTGCTACCTAGCTGTTTGCTTCCCCACGTTGCATTTTGCAGTCAACTGCAAATTTTGAGTAGGTAGCATCATCTTCAGGCTGCCTTCGGAGGGTTACAAGCTATTTTACAGTTTCCTGAGAAACAGGAGACTAAGGACTGATGCACAAATCCTTGTTTTCTCGTGAACTGGGTGTTGCATTTCTATGTGTCTTGTCTTGTTCTCCAAAAGTGCTTAGCTTATGGGACTAGTTGCTCTGATACCCCATCAGCCAGGTTGTACACGCCCTAGGATGAGTTTAATGACATGTGACCGTTTGAAAACACTTAATTTGGGTATGTAAACCTGTTCTCTTCCTAGTTTAGTTTGAGTTCTCCATTGACACTGGGAAGAAGCAAAAGAAAAGGTGAAAACACTTTGTTTTCTTGGCATCATGGGGAGGTGCTAGTCCTTGCTTCCTTGCGCCTTGGACCAGCATTTCCCCACAATCCTATCATTACAGGGAAAGATATTTTTATTAGCCTTTTTGTTTACCCTTTGCTGATTGTATCTTGTTTTGTGCTTTGAGCTTTCCGATTATGACCCTGTGTTCTTATGTTCTCCTTTTTATTCCCAGCTGGAGGACTGCTGAGGTGCTTGAAGAGCTCATGATTCTGCCAGATTGGTTTCTTGTTATACTTTGTGTTGTTTTCTTTATTGCCACAGTTTGCACTTCTGTCTTAATAGGGTTTAAAAACCGTCAGTTTTCCCAGACAACTTTGCTGGAAACTTTCCTCCTCTGGGAGCTCACCTGTCAGCTCCGAGTTCACTGCTTTCTTGAACTCAGTGGTTTTTATTCTGCTCTCTTGCTCCGGTCCCTTCCTGGGAATGATGTGCTCTCTCCTTTCATCATCCCTGCTGCCAGTGTTTCCTCACCTTCATGTTCTCTACCAGCTCTCGGCATCAATCACTGCTCACTAGGGTAAATGACGCTTTGTGTTTGTGTTGCGTTTCCCCTCGCTTTCTTGGAAGACTCGGTATCAAGTTTTGCTTGCAGGAGGGCATGGCTCTCTCGAGAGGATTGTTGCTTTGCTTAGGGCCATGCTGGGGGTCAAGTGCAGAATCAACCTCCTTTTAGGAGTCCTGACCTCAAGCCCATCTTTATTTATGGTTGCTGCACAAATACAGAAATTGCCAGACCTCAAGTGAAGAAAAAAACCCTTCGTCTATAACTAAGCAGATGCAAGGGGGAAATGCCTCCATTTTGTGATGGTGTTGCAATAAATCTTGCCTTTTCCCATCACTGGAATTAGTACTATTGAACGGACGTGTCTGTGGTGATTGGGCAAACGGGTGATTTATTAAACACCGAACAGCCGCTTGGGGAGTTGAAGGCTCTGCTCCAGTGAAGCCCACACTTTCCTCGCCGGTGTCTGAGGGACTGCCGGGGAGGTCTCCATAACGTTGGCAACTCATACTGGGAGATCAGTGCTCTGATGAGGGTGCAGAGAAGGTTCAGTGGGAGCAGGGGAGAGCTGAGAACTACCCCTTTGCCTTGGTGGGATCTCGCACAACTTTCATAGTACCGTAGAGCATCACGGTTGGAAAAGACCTTCAAGATCACCGAGGCCAACCGACAGCTCTTCAAGGCCAGGCCTGGTGAACCGCGTCCCTCAGTGCCTCATCCGCGCGTTTCTTGAGCACAGCCAGGGCCGTTTGCAGGAGCGATCACAGTTTGCCTTTGGAGTGTTAGCGCAGCTTCTCAAATGAGCACGTTTGGGACCTGAAGCTCCCTAATACGATAAGGCTGTGGGACAAGGTGTTCAGTGTGGCACATTACTGTGAGAAGGGCAGCAGTGCTCGACTCCCCACCAGTTTTTGCTTCCAGCGCTTCTCAAGACATGGGCACATAGCGAGGAGGGTGATACAGGGGTCACAGGGAGGGAAAAGTGACAGTTACATTTTGGCTGTGCTAGGGTCTGTGAAACGGTCTCCTAAGCCATGAAATGTTGCTTTTTCTCCCATATTCAAAGAGAATTGCTCTCTGCCAAACAAGCTGCTTTGTAGGCATGACCTGGTGTGTTTATTAAACAGTTAGAATGTGTTAAATTCAAGGGCTGTTACACACTAATAATTAATGGCTGTCCAGAGTACATCAAGAGTCTATTGATTTTCTGCCAGCTTGCCCTATTAAATATACAAGGTACAAGCTATGTAGTTAAACATGTAAGAGTTTTATAAATGCCTTTTTATAGCTAGTATTTAGAAATTTTTTCCATGTTGGCAGCCTAAAAAAGTGGGAACTCCAAAAAAGCAGAGCTGCTTTAGCTAAGAGGTTGTTATCTTTGAGATGGTAGAGCAGTTTGAGAGGAGTATTTGAGTGTTATGCTCTTGGAGTAGACAAACTTTTGGACCAAAAGGCTGCTTTAGGGGATGCCAGGTCCAGAATTCATATATGGATTTAGTGAGAGTCTCAACTTGCATTTGCTAGTCACTGAACCAGCCACTTAATTCTGGAAAAATTGCTTCCCTCTGTCTTTCCTGCTGGAGTTAAATATTGGATGTCACCTTCTGGTGCCACGTAGCTGTGAGACTGAATAAGTCAACTTTCAGGGATGGTGATGAGACCAGTAGATGGACCAGAGATCTGCTGATCAGAAAGCCAGAGTGTTTCTTGATGCTGTATTTTTGTCTGGAGCTGCGATGGTCGACGCTCCTTCTTTCCCCAGGGAGAGGTCCGTACTCTTGCGTTGGTGCTGTCTGCCTTGGAGGCTCTCTAGGTGAGACCATGTCGTGCAGCACTTATGTTACTGGTAGTACTTCATCTGCTGGTCAGAATGCACGGTGTCCAGAGGATTTAAAATGCCCCAAAGTTTTCTTGTGGCAAAGAGGAGGGAATGGGGAGAGTTGGGTATCTTCCAGGCGTGGTGCTGATGGATTTGCATGGATAGGCCTTTTTCAAATGTGAAGGTAGGGACCTTTTCTGCCTAGGTAAGGTTGGCTTTTTAACCTAGTGTGCCCAGTTCTTTGACAACAGCTGTCCCTCAGGTGGAAGGTGAGCTGCTTTTATTCATGTAGGCTGCTTTGGCTTAAAGAAATCAATATGTTTTGTTTGTTTTGTGTTTTGTTGGTTTTTTTTTTCTTACTTTGGAGTTTCTGAGTAGCTCAGTGGCTGGCAGATCTCAAATAATGAGAAGCCTCTGTTGAATACATCTAGAGTGTTCAGTGTAGGTGCACCTCTGGCATATTGCAAACTTCCTGCTCTCTCTCTACATTTGAGGTAGCCTCTGGCTTGTCTGTCCTGTCACAAGAGCATTGCACAAGGTTTGGGTTAGAAACAAAAATCTTTCCAGGGCAGCAGTTGGTACCTTTATACCACCCAAAGGATGGCATTTGTGGTGGGTTATATCAGAAGTGGATTCGTGCTGCAAACTTAAAGTTGTTTTTTTATTTTATTCAACAATGCCAAGGTACCCAGGGCAACAGATGGGTTCTGCCTTATATGTTGCCATCTGCAATAAGTAACTCATTCTCTTTTCCTGCAGGCATCATACAAATCCGGTGGGTACAGAGTGGCGATGGAAAATGGATCAACCTGAATTGATCTTGCGAGAGGCTATTGAGAACCATCAGAATATGATCAAGCAGTTCAAAGGTAACTTGTCCCAACAGTGGCATTAATGGGGGAAAGTAGGAGATGATGAACAGCAGCACCTCCAAGCAAGGGTCCAAACATTTTAATCTTGTGCCGAATGCTAGGACGGAAGCAGGAAGCTTGTAACTAATCTAAGAAAGATGTGCAAATTGGGAACTTTGGTGACACACTGATTACTTGTTTTCTGAGACATTTTGCCTTTTCTCCTGGCTTTAGAACATTGAAAATCTTATGATGCCTTTGAGGGAGTAAAATGGACTTGGTTCTTGGACATCTTTGGAGTTATCATGTCCTTTCCTTGTGAGGATTTAGGCTTCCATAGTATTTGAAGTGTTTGGGGGGTTTTATTAGGTGTTTTTGAGCATTAGATTGCAACTGAAGCACCAGGCAGTCAGCACCACTCAGACCTCTAAAAATTACTGCAACTTGCATGGTGTATGAACTGCTTGTGAGTTCAGTGTGCATCCACTGTATCTATTTTTCCTCTTCTTTTTCCAACGTAAGAAACGTGGTTGCCCTGCCAAGGTCAGCTGCGTGCGGGAGCAGCTGGCCAGCTTGGCAGGCCAGATCTGGAGCTCTGCTCTTCCTAACTGACAGTGGAGGCCGCGTGAGCAGCGGGAGGTAAATGAAGCAGCCATAAAACGTGCAAGACGAGCCTTAGTCTTGGCTGTCGTTTTGGGAGCTCGCTTGTTTATGTTGGCTGTGCACAGAGAGAACCCAATGGATTAGAGATGTGACAGGGAAAAACTTTTGTCAGCAGCAGAGAGTTACAGTCTTGTTCACTGGAGTTACATAACAGGAGGAAAAGCAGCTCAAGTTAAAGGCCCATGAGCTTTGTTTGATTCCTGAAGTTGCTCTCCAGGCCAAGAGCTCTCCAAGGAGCTGTTCAGCGGGAGCTCCCGTTCGGAGCTGGATGGAGAACAGGCAGGGTTACAGGTTCTAGCTGTGTGCTGCCCGCCACGTAGAGCGAAATCCTGCGCGGTTCCGGCTCTGCACATCAGGCCCCTAGGGAGTATGGGGCAGAAGGAAGGGTGTTGCCATGGGTAAGTGAGAAGGATGTTCATCAGTCATGAGAATTCCTTAGGGAATAGGCGAGATGAGAAGAATTAAGGCAGCAGACAGCAGTTGGTGTTGGTTGGAGTGATGGAAATGCAAGGCCAAGCGCAGCTCTCCAGGCTGGGTGGTTGGTGGCCGTCTTGTTCGGCAAGAAGTGGAGGGCTCTGCGGGAGCGGTGGTGGCCTGTTGTGTCCATGAAGGCTTGGGAGATCCGTCTGTGATGTTGGACCAAGGGGCAACAGGCGTGAGCTGCTGCCTGGTGGGTTCGACTTGAATGTTGAAGTTGTTCAGCAGAAAGGGGCTGCAGCTCTGTGAAAGGCCGCCAAGAGGTGGAGGAACCCTCCAACCTTTGAGATTTTTTGGGATATTTTAAGCAAAACCCCAATCCAGTTCTGAGCCGGTTGTAGGACTAGAGACCTGCGAAGGTCCTTCCTAACCACCATTTCTGTGGTTTTTGCTCTAACTCTTAAAAGCCCTAGAAGTGACAAGCTGCCTCCTCCTAGTCCAGCAGGACTCGACTCTGACTGGGGCCTTTTTCAAGGCAAAGATGTTGTTGAAAGTGACAAATGCTTTTGTGTGCGGTTGCTATTGCAGCTGATGGATGTGTTGTAGGGCCAAAATGTCCAGTGTTCACAAGGGAAAAAGGTGAAAAGAAAAATTCGTTTGCAAGCATGTTCAAGTCCTACCATGCCAAGCCAAGTCCAAGAAACTGTTTAAAACCACCTTCAGGCTTTGGAATAACCTTTGTCTTCCTAGTCATTGCTGTTTTCCCCAAAAGAGGGAAAGACTTAGACAGCCTAAGATAGACTTAGCAGCATTTGAAAAAAAAAATTCCCCGTTCTCTCTCAGACATTCCCAATTCTCTGTCCTGGAACTTATTTTCAATGAAACAGATTCCGTGGATTACCCTGAACCTTGCAGGGACCTCATCAGCACAGTTATGTTGACCTTGAGCCGTGAAAGGAGAAAGTCTGAGACAAGCTCTGGGTTCAAACTACATTGCAAAGCTACGGAAGAGAAGATGCGTTTCGTTTTCACAGTGGTAGATGACAGTGCTTCCTGTCCCGGGAGCCTAAAATCAAAGGGTTTATTAAGCTAAAGAAGAAGGAAAAAAAAAAATAGAAAAAACCTTAAGCCCAGTAGCCAGCTATTACGTTCTGTGAATTTTACACTGTCCTTTCCCTGAGGTGCCTGTGAAAATATTGTCAGAGTAGAATCAGTGAAGGCAAAATTGAGTTGAAACATTGTGCAGGAAATTGCAGGCAGGGAGAGTTCAGGGCTGCCCGGGGCCTGGCGGGACGGAGCTCCCGTGTGCCGAGGCAGCGCCGGGCGCCGTCCGGCCTGGAAGCGCCGCTTCCCCACAGCTTAGCAGCGCTCCACAAATGGTAGGTTGGACTTTATTATGATGGATTTTTATATATATATATACATATATATATATATAATAAATATATATATATGTTTGAGCAGAGCGATGGACTGGATTGCTTGGGCGTAGAGGGAGAGGCGGAGCGGGAGGGCGGGTGGATCTCGGCCGTGCGGCGGCGACGGCCGCGTTGGCTCTGGAGACGCTTCCAGCTGGGCACAGCTGCTGGGGCGAGCTTGAACACTGAGCCCCAGGGAGAGCAGAGCAGGCTGCAGGAGATGATGGAGAAGAGGAGCCTGGGGAACATGCCTTAGCCTTGAGGCTTTGAAGTGCAGCCGTGCTGCTCAGATCATACTCTAATTTAATTGCAAAATCGGTGCTCTTCGTAGTGCGAGGCTTTGCATTCCCGTGCACAGACATAGTGTGAGGGAAGTGGCAAACATGCCTTGTAATCCCATCTGTTGGTTTCACTCGCGAGTAAAAAGACATTTTCTGCAGAAACAAAAATATTTGCTGACCCTCTGCTCTCAGTGCGGGAGTCTCTATATGCATGCTTTAAAAAATGGTGTGTCCTGTCCTCTCCTCTCGTTGCTATGCTCAGGATGGAGCTGTGAAGACCACAGCCATTAATCAGTGTCGCACCGGTCTCCTTTAGAGAAACCCATGGAGAAACCGCTGCTGATAGGAGCAAGGCGGGAGGGTACGGACAGCTGATACATTTTTTAGGTGGTGACTAGTAAATCTCTGCGCCCTTCGCAAGGACATGCACGGAGTAGGGCATAATTCAAACGTAGGAGAGAGGGTGTCTCTGATATTATAGTCCTGGCTTAACTTGGGAAAAGCAGGAGTGTTGCCTGGGCTGAACTAGGAAACTCTTTTTCTATCAGGAAGGAATCATGATGGGTCTTAATCATGATGGGTCATAGGATCAGATCTAAAGTCGTGTGTGTCTGTAAGAGTAGATGAAACCTGTTTCTTGTCCTCTCTGCGGCCGCGGGAGCGCAGGCGCTTGCAGAGCGGTGCCTGGCGTCAGCACATCATTGTAGTGATGCTGTCCTGCCCCAGCAGGAGAGCAGGAGGAGGCGGCTTTTCGAGGGCCACGTGCTGGTCAAAGGTGCTTTGGCCACTGGCAATGCCAGGGCTCCCGCCGAGACTTGAACTCGGCAGGACCCGGGAGCCGTCGGTCCTGCAGGTCCCGCTCCCGTTCCTGAGGCTCCTTCGCTCCTGCTCCTCCGTTAGAGCTGCCATGAACCGTTGCAAATCTGCCCGTAGGAAAGTGCTGGAGGTGCTTCCTGGAATAGCTGCTATTCCCTTCTAGTTTACCTCTGTCCAGCTTGTGATTTATGTGCTCGAGAGACTGCCTATAAAACCTCCCGCCTCCTCTGCAGCGTGTTTAGTGTGTGCTGCGTCTGCTGTAAACTCTTTTGAGAAAGTTATTCTTGAGAGCTTTACAGCCTGTTGGAATTGTTCCTACTGTCTGCTTATAAAGCTGGCGCTGCAATTATCATAACCAAAATTGCAAGATGCCAAGAAAGACACATTAATTAATTCCAAAACATGACCTACGGTAGTGTTAGATATAGAAACGTCACTCCTTTAATATCCGTATGTGGCTGAGAGTCTCTTCAAATTAAGTCCTCGCTTAGTGCTGCCAAGTTTGTGCACAAGAGCCATGGTCCTGTCGCCTGCCCCGCGCTGAGGCTGGCAGGCTGCAGCTGCACGAAGCTTCGCTCCCGTCGCAACCCGGTGTTTCTGCGTGCGGCTGAGGCAGTGCCCAGGAGCATCTCTTTTTTATCTTGCCTTTGCAGCATAGCATGTAATTTTCTGTACTGTTTGAGCTGCAGCGTCTAGGCAACACGAGGTGAGCTGAGGACCTGGTTTCAAACTTAAGTCTTTGATATAATTTTTTTTTTTTTGCAAAAACAGACCAATCCCCTATCTAAAACCTCGGGTATTATTCAAGTGCATCAAGGCATATCAAGGAAATGCAAAGTGACATATTTGGAACAAAAACTTGTTTGTAGTCGGCTAAATTCGTTCGGAGTCCTGAGCACTTGGGCAGGAATGGATGGGACAGAGGAATGTTGACCCCTCTGCTCTGCTCTCCTGTGGGTTTAGCCAGCCTGGATCGTGTTGGTTAAACCTGCACCTCCTGGCTGTCTCACGTGGATGCTGCAGTTGACTTTCTTGCTTTTTTCCTCTTCTGAAACGGTTCTTCAAAATCAGAACTGTGCCACAGGCGCCACTAAACTAGGCGATCTCCAAAGGTCCTTTCCACCCTCAATCATGCTGGGCTGGTAAAAGCTGGTTCTCTTTTCAGCAGATCCTCTGTCTCTGCAGAGTGCATTTCTGCGGTTATCAGCAGTGATGCACAGTGGTTATTGCTCTGCTCCGAATATGCCCAGCTCCTTCCAGGAGTTTGTCTTCATTTGACCAGGAGACTATCCCACACTTAGCAGCGGAGAGAAGCAAAACCTGATTTTCTTTTTCTTTAAATACCTCCCTGAAGCGGCACAAATTTTTCACGTTCCTGTGTTTCTATCCCAGGCATCACTGAGGACCAGCCAGACAAAATGTGACTTGAGTGTGGCCAAAAAAAAAAAAAAAAAGTAACCTGTGCATGGAGCCCCCAACGGAGCGTTCTGGAGGGGTGCTGCTCCTCGGCTGTCAGCAGAGCCCTGTTGCTCGATGCTGGGGTTGGGCTAGTGTCACCGTGTCTGGCTGAGGAGCACTCCAGTTATGGGTCTCTCTTGTGCCACAGGGTTTTAAATGCGGATATACGGCTTGTGGCAGGTGATGGCTATAGTGACTGCGGGTAATTTTGGACAGTTTTTCCCTCTCTTTCTCAGGAGTGTCGGGAGTCAAAGCAGATCGCTTTGAAGAAGCGATGACAGCGAAGCACTGTGCGCTGTCCCTGGTGGGAGAGCCCATCATGTACCCCGAGATCAACCGCTTCCTGAAGCTCCTGCACCAGCAGAACATCTCGAGTTTCCTGGTTACAAATGCACAGTTCCCAGAGGAGATTAGGTAAGAGCTGGAGAAAATAACTCCCTCGTGACAGACGTCTGTGGTGAGCTCTGTTGTGCTTTATTTCATTGCTTATCAGAGTCTACTCTGCAGGAGTCCTGGCAATGAAAAGGCCTACTCAGCATCTATTTGCTTTTAATCGTCATCTGTCCATGGTATTTCTCATCTCTTTCTCTTTCCCAGCTGGATTTTTTTTTTCCCTCTCAAACAAGGTGTGATTGCTTTTGAAAGTGAATGAATGTGATATAGTCCCTCCCAGAGGGGTGAGAATGGGGGGAAAAAGAAGGAGGAAAAAAAGTGTTTGCAACAGTTAGAGCAGGGGGTGAAAGTCATAAATTGCCCTTCTCATCTGCCTGCTCCTGTTGCAGTCTGATCTTTGCTCTGGCTCTGCTGGGACGTCTGTAAAGGCTCAAACTCGAGCTCTGTGTAGCTCAGCATCTCCAGGGGTCCCCAGGATGGTTTAAGTGCACGTGAAGAGCACAGGGCTACATCACCCTCACCTGCAAAAATGTCTTCCCCTGGTGCTGAGAGGAAGTTGTGCTGATTACTGTTCATGACATTTTAATGTATCTTGTTGAAAGCACCTTTACAAATGCAGAGAATTCCTGTTTCTGATGTTTTTGAGCAAGCTGCTTTTAACCAAGACTGAAGCAGCGTGGCACAGAAATCCACCCAATGCCCTTCCCTTGCCTGCAGCGTGTGCTGCAGGTGCCCGGGAGCTTGTCCCAAAGCCACCGGCTGAAGCTGGGCACCAAGTCCTGCCTGGGGTTGCTGAGGCAGCGGGGTTGGACCGGAGTGTTCTCGGGATGTGCTCGGCCTGGCCCTTCCGTGCGATGTCTCTTCATATGGGTGCTCTCACGGGGCTTCCTTTTTCCCTCCTCTCCATGGTCAGAGTGTGGCAGTGATGGGGGCAGAACCATGCAATTTAAGTGAGTAATTATGCACTACAAAGGTATGCCAGGTGATGGAGTGATTGTGTAATCAAGTTACTTTAAAGTCATGTATTGTGTGCCTGAGGGACAGGAATTGCTCCTTCCTAAAAATAGCATTTCTTTAAAAAAGAGACCATGCACTGTATTTTGAAGATATATTTCCTAGGATCTGCCAAACAATTTTAAAAAAGAAACCAAAAAAAAGTGATAAAAATGCTAGGCTGGCTGTCTTAAAAATTGCACCTGCGCTTTGGCTAATCAAAGCAAATGATTTGCTTAATATGAGAATTGAAGTGTGCTGCACTGAGCTAATCTTCAGCTGTCAGCAGCGGGGAGCTAGAGTCTAAAAGTTGGCATTAAAATAAGCAGCAGCCGTCCAGCATGCGGCGGGCAACCGCAGGAGGTGGCCCGGAGCCCTCCCTGTGTCCGCGGGGGTCCCGCGGGCTCCCAGCCGTGCTGCAGGCTGTGGCATCCACATCCTCCTCCTTTCATTTTTGGACTGCGTGCGCACGTTTTGGTGAAGTTAATCAGATTTTTGTTGCACAAGTGCTGGCCTGGGTGCGCGTAGTGTCTCCTCAGCTGTTCCTAGGGTGGGTTTTGGTACCGTTGACTAAGTGACTTATGGTTCATGGCTTATGCCTGAGTTCATTTTACAAATGGTAAATGCAGTAAGCTCAAATTTGCTCCCCTGGACTCAGTGTCAACTGTCTAGGTCTTGTTTGTGAATTAAAACCTCAAATAAGGAAGAACCTCAGAAAATCCATTGCAGGTACCGTGCCATGGGCAACATCACTTGGTATTCTGTTTCCTCCTGGTGATGGGCAGACCCCTGACTCTCATCTCCCTGCTATTCACGTGCTAGGTCCCATGCTAGTCGTAGGTCCAGGCATGTCCAAGCAAGTTCTGCAGACCCTCAGTGGGGTCTTGTTACGCTCCTGCTTCGTCTTCTCCAGTGCCAAGTGTGCTGGCCCTCACCTGTCAGGAGGACACAGAGCCGTTGAGAAGAGATTATTTTCTCTGCTCATGCGCTGAAGAACGCCCACGACATCTTCATTGGGGCCTCTTAATTAGGCAAATGGAGGATTAGCAGAAGAGAAGAATATTCTGCCTGTGTTTCCTGTAATTGGATACTTTGAACCATTTGTGCCTAGAACGCTCCAGTCATTTTGGAGTTTGTGACGTTAGGCTGCTGCTCCAGAAAAGCTTGTTGACAGACTGATTTATACACACACGTGTGTGTGTGTGTGTATATATATATATATATATATGTATAGGTATATATATTTAAACCTAAAATATTTCCTCCTGGCTGTTTTAATCATCTAATTAGATAATGTGTTTTACTAGGTTGCTTGCATGTTCATGTCAAGTAACAGCCTTTTTTGGCCCCTAACAGCTCTACTTTGTCTCATTCTGGACAGTTCTTCTCATTTTATCACCTTCAAGGGGAAATTTATTATATTTTTAGGCAGTACTGTTTGGCAGCTGAACAAAAGCTTCTAATTTCTTCTCTCCTGAAGAACCAAATTAAACTGAAAGTGTCGCCTGTATCATTAACAGCCTTCACAGAAAGTCCTAGCAAAGATTCCTCCCTGACATGGTCCAAGAAGTGTTAGGAGCCAAAGAGCTGCACAGTGCAGCTTGGTGTCCGGCGCTTCATCTTGCAGACACGGGGAAAGCAAGTGGCCTTTTAGCGAGCGCCCGGTGTTCGATGAACGTGCGTCCGTGCCACCGCGCGACGAGGAGCCTGTGTCAACATCCCCGGCTTCAGCTGGCTGCTCTGTGCCAAGGGACCTCGCGCGAGTTTCGCGAGTTATTTGCTCTTCGTTATCTGTTTGCTAATAGACCACGGTGGTGTTTGCTCTCCTCTCTGCTTCCCTGCAGTGTGTGTGTGTGTGTCCGCATGCTTTTGGGATGGCTCAGCTGGGCACAGCCTCTCGAGCCAGCAGGAGAGGTTTAGTCTTGCAGATGTTGCCCGTGTTGGGCTTGCCAAAGCCACGCTCAGCCCTGGTACGTGACCAGGGGCATTGCTGCAGGATTTATGTGATATAAGGGCTGTGCTTTATTTTATTTTCTCAAATGGTCTTGATTTTTCTCCAAAAATTCTTGGACTGATGATGCAAGCTGCAGATAGGTTCCACCTGACCACTAGTAAGAATGGGCCGACTTGCAGCTGTATTTCTACAAGGTGGCACTGCCTTTCTGCAAGCCAAGGCAAGTGTTTTTGGGGAAGGGGTTGAGGTTTTGGGGTCTTAGCTCGGAGCTAGGGTGTGAAGCAGTGTCTTTCCTGTGAAGCCAAGGAGAGCCCTCCCGTCAGAGCGTGCTTTGGAAAGCCTTTCTGCGCGGTTTGCAGCTCTGCTCGGACATAGTACGTTCCCGTTCTCTGCTCATTAAGAAGTCATCTGAGTCCTCTGTATGTGTGACTTTCCAAGTCTTTGGGTGTGTTTGGTGAGACAGTAACTATTAAGACTACAGCTCTTTTGGCAAAGATGATTCCCTGAAGCTTGACTTGTACTGTGTAATTCCTTTTACTGCTGCAGCTTGTTCCGACTTTGTTTTCTGCAAAGATTCAGTAAGCACAAATGTCTGAAAAATAACAATTCCCCTCTTTTTTTTTTTATTTTTTTATTTTTATTTATTACCAAGGAACCTTGAGCCAGTAACGCAGCTGTATGTCAGCGTGGATGCCAGCACCAAAGAGAGCCTGAAGAAAATTGATCGGCCCCTCTTCAAGGATTTCTGGCAGAGGTTTCTAGACAGTTTAACGGCCTTGTCTGAAAAGGTACCCAGTAAAGAAAATATATATATTAACTTTCTTCTGCACATGATCTACCTGGGACAGACGTGGAAGACAGAGATGCTAGAGGGACGCTGGGGTTGAGTTCTGGTTGTCTTTGGGTGCTTTTATGTGTTCTGTGTATGAAGATACAAAGTCTGTCAAGTTGGAAAGGTTTTTCGCATGGAAAGAAGTTTCAGGAGAAAAGGAAGGCAGAATGTGCTTTGCAAAAGGACAGTAAGTTTTGCTGCAAATATAAGTCACTCTAAGAAGATTATAAGCTAATAGAAGATTTCCTCGTGAAGCGGTTTACAGTGAAATCAGGCTGCCAAGAACTGGCAATTCAGGGAAGCCCGGGAGGACTCTCAGGGCCATATGTGGGACTTTGCACTTGTTCCCAAAGGTTCCCTTGAAACTGAAGCATGCAGAGATCATTAAGGTGCCTGTGCTGGAGTCTACTAGCTTTAGTTACCCTCCTGCTATGTTGGATTAAAGACACGTTTGAGAAGGGCTTAGTTACAACAGTGAATCTAAGCATAACAGTAAGGACCCTCCTTTAATGTGCTGCTGGTTTGTGTCCATCGGAGGCAGCTCAACATTGAGCTGAAAGCCTGTGGACTCGTGCCTGATACTGTCAGCTCAGGATTCAGTCCATCATATTACAGCTCTTACAGTAATTAATGAAGCCCTCGTGGTGCGCAGCATCACGTGTGTTAATAGGGAAAGTGCTTCATGCACGTGTCTCCTCTCTTGTTTACTGCTCCTGTGCTCTGATGATTAAAAGAAGTACTTCTATTTGCAGGTTTGGCAGAAGGTTGCATGTCACCTGCTGAGGTTAATAGATAAGAGGGCCTGTTTTATTTGAGTAATAAGTTTTATTACCTTCTGCAGTGACAATATTGGGCTGTTCTCTGCCAAATATATGAGCGGATCTGGGAGGCTCAGTGTAAATTAGTGGTGCTCTCTCCTGCAAAGGCAGATGGGTGGCTTTACCAAGCTGCTTGCGCTTAACTGTGTTGGCTGATCTCCTTAGGCAAAATACGAGGCCAAATCCATGAGCTTACAGAAAGCAGAGATGAACTTCTCACTCCGATCTCTGTGAGAACGGAGGAGGTTGTGGAACAAAGGGAAGCTGAAATGAAACAAAAATATTTCAGAAGTCTTTTGGGAACTTGCCTTTGCTCATCATTTCTCTCCTTCTGTCTGTCTTGACCCTGGATAGATATGAGGGCTGCTGCATGTTGTCAGAAATTTCCTTGCAAAGAATTGAAGGTGAATGTATTGGCAGGTCTGTCCATGCAGCTAAAAATACTCTGGTCAAGGTGAAGTTGTTCAACTAGCAGGTGCAATTTCCCCTAAAGGCAACTGCTCTTTGAAGGGTCCTTGAGATACGGGTATCACGAGCTAATTAAGAGTTGCTGCAGTCAGTAATACTGCCAGTGTCCCGCTCTGCTGGTGAGTTAGGCCACCAAATGTGGGACACAACGAGAAGGCTCTAGGAAGCCACAGTTTGTTACGTTCTTCTAATGTTAGAAGTGAGCCTGGCTGTAGAGGGCCCCTAAAAATTACATTTCTCTGCTTAGAAGCACAAGAAGCTTTCTGCGTGGTGCATTGCTTGCTTGCTATTCAAGTGGGATATTAAGCACCGCTTCATAGGACGGTGATGAATGAAAGGTGGTGAAAGCTAATGCATCTTCTGATATTCTTGAGAAATACAGTTCATATTTCCAAATAGATGGGGAAGTGCTGGTGCATTGTGTTGGGAAAATGATGCTATATATCTGGTAACAAAATGCAAGGCTCATACTTTTTACACCACCTGACAAGTTGTCCTGGTTTATTCTCTGGAGACTGAGACAAGCTGGCATTGCAGCTGATATGAGTCACTGCTAATAAGAATCACTGATGGGTTTGATTTTTTTGGCACTTTCAAAAAAGAAAATAAACGGGGGAGAAGGGTTCCTACAGACACAAGTTGTACCTTGCTGTGCTTGCTGTTGTGCTGTTGGGTAGGTGCTGTTCCTGCTCCGAGAGCTGCCTGTGGTACTCACTTGGGTGCATGTGAAGAGCCTGGCAGGCCCTGGGGCTCTGACGTGGTTGATGCTGTAGAGATGTGCTGTTATAGACTGTTCCTGCTGCAGCATGGTGATAATTTAAATAGATGGGTGAGAATAAAAGAAACACACGGAGGGCCGAAGATGGACGGTCTCTTGTCCTCCTTGGGCTCCCTCTCTCTCACTTACTCATTTTGACTGAAGCTCTGGGCGAAGTTCTTGAGCCATTAATAAATAAAGGAATAAATGTAATAAGGAATTGTTCCCAGTGTGTTTTCACAGCATTATACAGCATGCCAGGGATTACTCACTGCAGCAATTTCAAAGAAGGTTTAGGGGGAAAAAAAAATCCTTCGTGATATTTCCTTCAGGAGCAAGCAGAAAGAAGCCCCCTTGTTGCCCCCTTCTCTTTGGAGTAAATTTTATCCTCATTAGGATGAACTTATGTCAAATCCTCCATACTGAGCCATGCTTCTTGAGAAAGGACTTGATGTCAAGGAGCAGCTGGGCTTTGAGAGGGCTTCATTTGTTTCTCGTCATGTCTTCAGCCCTCCAAGGCAAAGTGAAAGGAAGAGGAAAACTGTTCACATGGGCAGTCTAGAATGTGCCCTTTCCAAAAGTCTTGTGTGAATAGTCTGGTAGTCTCATCCTGTGACAGCCTTTAGTTCATCAGAACAGTTTGAGGTGACTTCCCTTGATGAACTGAGCACTAGGAGGAAGTACTAAGGAAGAAACCCTATTCTCATCAAAAGGATGAGAAATCTGTAGTCTAGTGATCTCAACTCTAGAGAAAAAAGATGATGATGCAAATACCAGCAGGCCATACCCCATTTGTGATTGAGCGTTGTATTTCAACACCTCTGGGCTCACTGGTGGGTTGTTTTGGGAGTTTTTCTGAGGGGAGGGAGTTGAGAAGGTAGCTCTTGAAGCAAGAGATTGCTGGAAGTCCGTGGGCTTGGTGGCTGCAGGAGGGTTGGGGACATGATCCCTGTTGCTCTCTCATGCCTTCTGAAGAGCACTCTATCACCTTGCCATGGTGTCACCTCATCCTTCTGTATCTTCTGGGCTTAATCGTGATGAATCCTGTCCAGTCTGCTCCCTGCGCTGTAGCGCAGAGGACTTGCTGTGCTGCCAGGCACAAGTAGGCAGCGCTGAACCGCTTTACCTTTCCGAGGACAGGTGCCAACGTCCTCTTAAACAGATTGGAACCACACACAGCGAGCGGGGGGAGGAGAAAAAACCCTTTAGGTTAATCAGTGTTATGGCACTGCAAGAACTGATGATGAAGCAGAGCCTTGTCCTGCCTGTCCTTCCAAGAGGGTCACAAAAAAGGCAAGGAAGAGCTTATTGGAGCTTTGTGGAGTTCAGTTAGCAACTTGTGTCTTAAGTGATTCACGCTTGCTTCAGATCTCTGATAAAGCCTTGTCCTTTTTTCTTTCTTTTTGACATTGTTCTTTAGTTTTATTTTTTGTTATTGTTTTTTTTCCTACTTCAGGGGAATTAAGTTTTCACTGCGAAACAGGGTCATGGCTCTGTGGATGAGGCGTAGCAAATGTGTTTTTTTCCTTTTCTTTTTTTCCCCTCTATTAAAAAGGACAAATTAGAAATCTTAGCTCTGCTTCTCCTAAGATACCACATTTCTAACAGTGCTATGTCTGTAGGTGTTGGAGCCTGGGGGTATGTGCTTCTTGCCTGGAGGTGATAGGTTTGTCCAGAGAAAGGCATGAAATATTATCCAAAAAAAAAAAAAAAAAAAGCCTTGTATTGCTGTCTTCCAGCTCTGCATTTGTAACGCTGCTTACAGGTAGCTTCATTTACGTTTCTGGATGATGAAGATGCCAACTTGCAGTTTGGACTTGTACCTGGTGCCGATGACTTGGGGGTCTCTTCCCTTCCCCTCTCTCCAACCGGTCCTTCCTTCAGAGTTACCCCTGGTGTCTGTGTGACTGCAAACGCAGTGTAGATGCGTTGAGTTGCATCTCAAGCTTTACTGCTTATTATATGATACATGACAGTAATGAATGTTTTTATGAAAAGATCACATTTGGTTTTCATGGAGATGATTTATGTGGCTCCTGGGGGAGGGGTGCTGGTTCATAGAGCCTAGTTTGTGTCTGAGCTAAGTGATGTTTTAGGGAGAATTTAGATGTAAAATTTACAACAGATGTGAGAAACTGTAATCAATTTTGCCACTGTAAATTTAGAAGAATTTGACTTCTGCGCAGTGAACGCTCTCTACCAGCTGCGTGCTTGTTTTAATGGTTTTGCTAATGAGACTTCTGGTACAAGCCTTTTGAAATGCAGTATGACGAGTGTTACAGGGGTACAATATTTAATATTAAGTTAAAGTGTTTGAAATGCATCATCTGCTTTCGGCTTATCGTACAACAAGCAGTGATCCAGATGAGGCTTCGACAAGATTCTTGGCATCAGAGGAATGAAATCCAACTTCCATCTATTTCTAGTGTCTCTTGGTTCACTTGCGGGAAAGAGAAGAAACAAATCTTTGTGACCACATTTGGGAATCAAAATGGCATCATATTCCACGTTACTGGTTACCACTGTTCATTTTAGGAGAACAGGATGGAGAGGCCAGGAGGGAAAGGGTGGTGTCTCTGGGTGCCCTGTGAACCTGAGCAGAGGAGCAAGGTCCCCGTGGTCTTCACGCCTTGTCGGGTGCTCTGCCTGTTATCGCACACCTGTCCCTTAGACTTGTCACAACGTGGGGCTTTGGGCTAACCAGCTCTGAGGGTTATTGGTCTCCTGCTCATCCCTACAACATGAGCTGCAGAAGCTGCTGAGCATCCACCCTTGGTCTTGGTGGGAGACACATCTCTCCCTTCCCACATCTTCTGGACATGGCCTGTGACCTATGAAGTACAAATGGGTGAGAGCCTTCCTCCCCATCCAGGCTCCTCTCTGCTTCCCCTTCTGGTGTGTTTTTGACATTAGCACACACTATTTACCTCGCTAGCTTTCAAAGTTTTCATAAGAAGCATCTGCTATTCCTACCCTCTACTAATTTTAGTTTTTTGTTTGTTTGTTTGTTTTTTGTCTTAAGCTTTTTTAAAATACAACTTGCAGATGTTAATAATGCAGGAGCTAGGCTTGGTTTTAGAGAGCCTGCAACTGTTCTGTGATTTACGGACCTGCTCACTAGCAAAGGGCTGCTCTGTTCCCCAGGGCTTACCTCTGAGAGCCAGAACTCTTGACTTAGCCCCAAAAGACTTCATGGTTTGAGGGAAGTAATTTCACTTTTCTTTCTCCAATTGTGGGGGGGAAAAAAAAAAAAGAGTAATAGTTTTCATTTAAGAGCAACCTGCGAAGATGGACCATGCGTGTGTTTTTATGTGAACCCTTAAAAATGGGAAGATTGAACCTCTGCTTGGAGCAACTAGGCACAGGAAACTTATATCTGCACTTTATTTTAAAACATGTTTTTATTTAAGCCTATAAAGCTAAAGTGGTGCTGGGCCAAATGCCATGCACTGGGATTGTGCAAAGCGTTGCATAATATTCCATTCTGCTAAATGCATTAACTGCTGGACTTCTCTCTTCTCACTGACCAAATATCAACGGCTCCAAGCTGATGATTCAGATAAGAAACGTTTATTTGGTTCATTGAATCTTTTCATTTGACATTTCAAGAAAGATGAGTTGACAAAGCATCCGCAGGAGTGCTCTATTTTCTCACTGCAGTTGGGATGCGTGTGTAACTGAGGCGAAAGCACCGCAAACAAGAAATAAGATTCCATGGGAACGTAATAACTGATGTGCTGCTGCCGCTCCAAAGCAGAGGGAACCTAGTCATGGCCCCTCTTGTGAGGCAAATAAAATCAAGAAGATGGATTGCTTTGAAGCAGGTGAGAAATCTTCTTGTAAGGCTTTAGCTGTCATGTCCCAAGTAGTTCCTGCGTGTTCAAAAGGGAAAAGTCTGAGCTGCCGGGCTGCAGGCCCGCAGACCTACAGGAAGTAGCCTGTGGATTTGGTGTCCCATGGCTGTGTTTCCCCCGTATCGGCTGGTGGGTGGGCTGTGTTGGGTGCTCTTCCCCTGCTTCAGGGGAAATCAGAGGCTCGGCTCAAACAGCTGAACGTGGTTTGACCTAGTCGGTTTGTGGCTGAAACAGTCAGGGAGCGCTCAGTCTGCTCCCGCAACCTGTAGGGCAGGAACCTGCAGCAGGTGGGTGATTCAGCTCTGGGAACATGTTCAGGGCTCTTATTATTCAGAATAATCATCTTCATAAGCTTCAATTTTTGTTTGATGGCTGTTTTGGGTTACAGAAGCAGAATCTGATCTGGTGCTTTCTTTGTTGGGTTGACTTAGCAATAAAGCAGATCACGTAAATCGGCGATCTTTCTTTTCTGTGTTCATGTCTTGGCCTTGTAGTGGTCTCCATCCTTGGAAGTAGAAAGGGAGCTGATGTTTTGTTGGGTATTTATAACTGTGAACACTTGCTCCTAGATGTAAATTATAGTTTTGATCAGCAGGGTGGTGTGTAGACTCTCCAACCATGTGCCACAACCTTCATCACCATAGCAGCTGCTGAAGAAGCTGGCGCAACCCATCTGGAGCCTTGTTGACTTGCAAGTAGTGAGATTCATTGCCAAGTCCTGCATTTTCTCTTTGGACAAAACTGCTCTTGGACTTGCCAATTTGAGAGGTGCAGGATTTACACCACATGGATTCAGAGTCTTAGACAAAGCTGCTAAATTGCTGGTATGTCCTTCAGATAAAGCTATGGGACCTGTTCTCCTGTACATGCTTAAGTACAGAATCTGGGCATGGAAACTGTCACCAAAGGTCAAAACAAATTGATCAATCAAAGGTGATTTGTTTTTAATTGTCATGGAACTAAGGCCCTTTGTAATGGGCAAACTCAGCTTTTTCTCAAAAATGTTCAGCAAATTCTAAGCATATTTGTCAGTTCTATAGCACAAACATGAACAGCAGTTCTGCAACACAGAGGACATGAAGTTTTAAGGAATGGAGCATGGACTATTTCTCCTCACTCTTTCCTAGAACAGTGTTCATTAATTTTGTGCCAATGTATTGTAAAAAGCTCCCAGCACAGGTTGAAATCTGCTCAGTGCTGTAGGGCCTGTGTGGAGTGTGGCGTGGAGGGGTCTCAGGAGGTTGTGGTGTCTGTCTTCTTCAGTTTGCTTTCCATCTTTTCATTTTTCTTCCGCTTCTTTCACCTTCCTGCACCTCCCTCATCCCCGGCCTTTTCTCTCTAGTTAGGAAATTTTTATATATAAATGTAATTTATGTGTGTATATACATATATTATAAACTAGCCCCAGTTGCTCACTGAGCAAATTCTTCTGATCTTGTTCTAAATACTTTATTTTCATTCATTGCTTTTGTCTCAATCACAAGTGGAGAATTGAGGCTGGGGACACCAGACACTACTTGTGTCTTGGGGACACTACTCGGTGACCAGTGAAAGCTCTGGTGATGTGCCTGGGGATTCAAGACAGTGTCCCATCAGGTAATGTTGAGAGAGATCTAGTTTAAGAGATCATCCAGCTGCGGGTCGGACCCCGCTCCACAAATTTGTGGCCATTGGCAGCGTGCAGGACGTGTCCTGATCCCCAAGGCGCCTGCTGGAACTCCGCCCTTTAACAGGACATGCCGTTAAAATGCTTAAAGCCCATTTACTTTTATGTCATGTTTGTTACTTTGGATTACAGCTATTTGGTTTTACAAGAGCAAGTTGCCTTGCGAGAATTGCTTAATTGATGAGAGAGCTTTTCGTTCAGATTCTTCTATTGTTCTTCTTGGTTAAACGTGCAGGATTTTCAGCAAATCGGGGTGGGACTTTGAATTCTATTTTTAGGTGGTTTGTACAAAACCTAGAAGAAAAATATAAATCCCTTGCTTGGTAGAGTGCAAGAACGATTTTTAATACGGTAATTAGGCTTTTATGGCAGGCTAATTTCTGCTTTCGACTTTTACTCATGAAGTTGTATTGCTGGCTTGTTGTTTCCCAAGGTAGCAAGTGTCGGTTTGCTCTGTTAAATACAGGAGTCGTTTCCCAGGCCAGAACCTGGGCTGCCTTTGCTCTGCTGGTCTGTTGTGCCGCTAGTCGCACGTGCACCGTGTCTGCATTACTGGCTGCTGCCTTCTGTGACTTACACCTGTGATGGTGCTGACATGTTTATCAAATCATGAATCATCTTTCACCCTGCAGGCGTGATGTCTTTATTTTTCATTAGCCTGCAATTGCTCACTTAAGCCAGCATTACTACTGGATCGTTAAAGTGCTGCTTATTCTTCCTTTCTGTAACCCCAGTTGCTGAGCAAAACCCACGGATTTTGAGAAATAGGCTTGTAAAGCCTTGTGAAATTTAAGTGGGATGTTGTTTTTCTGGCTGAGGCTTCCAGCTACAGAAGTCTGGAGTGAGGTATCCAGATCTTTGACTGGATGTATAAAGAACTGCTGCAATGACTTAAAATACCAAATACCTGGCACCTGCAGGGGGGAAGATTGGGTTCCTCCACTGCATCCAAGGACGAGATTTTGGTGAATATTCAGGTTATTCTTTAGCCAGAAGTGTTTGGCTAAAGTTGGGCTCTATTTTTAAACTGATCTTACTCCTTTCCTTTCTTAATGTCATTCAAGTTTTTTCTTGAGTCTTAAGTTCCCCAATTTGTGTGCTGAGGTTTTTTGTATGTTATTGTTCAATGCCAATTTTGCTTTTTTAAATTGACCTGATTTTTATTATTATTTAGTAGTGAGTGCCTTTCCCTTGACTTCCTCACACTGCCAGGGTTAGTTGTGTGTCATCAAGTAAAGCATTAGAAATGGTCCCTCTCCGTGACTACCATGCGCAGGGTGCAGCAGGTTGACCTGATCTGTGCCCGAGCAGCCAAGCCGAGGTGTTGGCTCCTGGAGCTAGATGGATGTCACCGCATTGACGCACAGCTGGGGTGTGTGAATGGGAAACAAAGGGAGCGTTCGGGCAGTCCCCAAGGGTGGTCTCGGCTGTTCCTCGGGGTGGAGCTGGGCACAAATGCCCTTTTTTCTTCTCTGCTCATGACCTGACCCAAGTGTATCTACCTCCTGGTGTGATCTAACACACAGCATTGGCCCAGAAGAGAGCAGAAATATCTGCTCAGCTTAAATATTTGGTGGCAACAGCAGATGGAAGCAAGTCAGTGATTCTGCTGTGTTCTCCGCGTTGGATCAAGGCGCCGTACAGGTGGCGCTGGGAAGCGAAGGGCTGTCCGTGCTGGTTGCCGGCGGCGGTGAGGCCTGGCTGAGCGCCCGCGTTGCCCACGCCCCTGTGAGGCGGCGGCAGGCGGAGCGGGAGCGAGCGCTCGTCACGTCGCCCGCGTTGCGGTCCCTGCTGCGCCGGCATCTGCTGCCTCCGGCCTCCGGGACCGCGGCCGCCTTTCATCCGAGGATGCCTGTGAAGCAGAGGTCCGGGTCGAGCCTATATTTGGGAGCCTTCGCAGTAGGGGCTCTTGTCAAGCTTGTGTCTTAAGTCTTTTCAAAGTCGCTGGCACTGGAGCACAAACTGAAAGTGTTGCTGAAGCGAGTTATCTTAGTGAGGGAGGTGGTTTGGGGCAATGCCCGTGAGCTCTTCCAGCCCAAACGCGAGCCCTGGTCTTTGGTGGCAACGACTGTTTTGGTCAGAGCTTAGTAGGACCACTATTGGATTTGTCCTAACGATTTTTCTGTCTTTTAAAGTATTAAATATACTCTGTTACCCCAAAGGAATTGAAATATTGTCAAGGGATGTGGTCTATTTAAGTTTGAAGTGTGTTTCTGCTGAAGATTTGATCCAATCTGTTGTAATGCCATCCTCTTATCTTAAGCAATGTACTGGATTCCCACCCCCCAAGAGTATACATTTTACATGATAATTTCCTGAAACTACCCCAGCACCACAAAAGCAAGAAATTAAATCAACAGAAAGTAATTTGTGATGATTTACAAGAGTTAGGTGTATTAAAAAGAGTGTCCGTGGAAAATGGATTTATTTAAGAAAAACATTTTTTTCCAGATATTAAACAAAGACATTGTTATATGTTATTTTATTTCTAGAGACTTTTAATTAAACTAATAAATTGCTACTGAAGTGTAAAGGAATAAAATAGATTACATGCAGTAGAGAGTACAGGAAAAATAGGTGATTTAGGGACATGGTTTAGTAAGGGAAGGGTTCCTCCCCCCAAATTTCCAATCTGGATCACTTATGATTGTGCTTAGTACAGAGGCGGACTGCTTGCAGCCTTATGGGGTTTTCCAGTTTAAAAGTCAGGATTGGGAATTAGTACAGGTGTGTTCATCTCCATATGGGGTTTTCTTATTTCAATGCAGAATTTCAAAGCTGGCCCGTTGAAACTGATTTTTGTATGCTATAAGAGCCGTTATATAAACTGATCTCTATTTAAGAAAGATGGTGCAAAGCAGAGGAGCCAAATTTTCACATTTTTGTAATTATGTGGATTTTTTTTTTACTTTTATTTACAAGGCTATAGAAGAAAATAGATTTCTTTTCTTTCTTTTTCCTTCCAAACTTGACATCTCTGAGTAAAAGTACTTGTGCAGTGTTGCACCTTGTGAAGAAACGGACTCAGTCTGGGGTGCAGAGTGAGACAACTTTATTTCCAAACCGACTTCTTTTTATACTTTCTTAACACAAGTGTTGCAAAGCGCACAACCAATCAGCATCTGGCCACCTGCGCGGTTGTCTGGCTTTGTTTCTTTTCTTCTGGCAAGACACGTCGCACACGAGGCAGGGGGAGGTGTTCCTCAGTCCTCGTCTTTCTCGGCTCTGTCCCCCATCTGCTGCAAAGACTGACACCCTTGTGGTTAACTATCTGCTAACAAGGTACTATTGTCTTTGAACAAGCCTCCACATCTCACCCTTCTTTATTTGTTTTTGTTTGAACAGCCATGACTTAATTAAATGATCTATCCTTAAACACATAACAAGAAACAAAGCAGGCACACTAACAATAAACGAAATATGCCAAACATCAACAGGCTGTCCTACTAGACAGGTTACAAACGGATTTACTGGACTAGATAGTATAACATGTCCTGTCAAATTTGATTGGCCAGAATTACCCATATGTAGGTTTTAGCTTGGGACAGCATCCACTGCTGTGTGGATGATGTCACGGTGGTGTGGATGATGGTGATGACTGTGTTAAAAAAGGCTTAATCCATCGAGCAGGTACCCATCTTGGCCCTGAGCCTGTAGAAACACAAGCATATCCTCTACCCCAGGTTATTAAAGAAAAAGGCCCTTCCCACTGATTTGTCTGTGGGTTTTTGATGATAACCTGGGCTTTATCCTGAACTTTGTGTTGTCTCTGTGAATCAAAATGTTGGTATATAGGGGGGCCCTCTTCTGTCCAGCGATTTAAAAAATTCAACACATAGCAAGCTTTCGCTATGCGTTCCTGTGGGGATAAGCCTACACTCCCCCTTTTTTGTTTTTGTAACATATTTTTAAGGGTGCCATGTGTGCGCTCGATAATAGCTTGGCCTGTGGGTGAATGGGGGATACCTGTGATGTGTTGGATTCCCCATTGTTGAAAGAATATTTGTGTTTTTTGCGCTATATAGGCTGGACCATTGTCAGTTTTTATAGTTTTTGGCACTCCCAATATTGCAAAGGCCATAATAAAGTGTCGACATACGTCCTTGGCCTTCTCACCTGTATGTACAGAAGCATAGATACAGGATGAGAAGGTATCAACAGAAACATGTACATATTTAAATCTGCCAAATTCAGGGATATGCGTTACATCTGATTGCCAAATTTCAAGCACAGAAAGACCGCGAGGGTTTACACCGATGGATGGTACTGGTAAAATGCGCTGGCAGTCTGGGCATGACTGTATGATTTGTCTAGCTTGTTCCTGAGTCAACTGGAACGACCTCCGTAACGCTTTTGCATTTTGGTGATAAAAGTCATGCGACAAACGTGCTTGTGCAAAGCGATCTGGCAGAACTACAGCTCCTGCAAGGCTGTCTGCTTGAGCATTACCTTCGCTAATAGGTCCAGGCAGTGAGGTGTGCGAGCGTACATGTTGGATAAAGTACGGATAAATCCTTCTGTTTAATAGCCATCTAAGCTTCCAAAGAAGCGCAAAGAGGGTCTCGTTTGAAACCTCTTTTAAAAACGAATGTTCTAACCTAGAGACTAATCCTGCAACATAGGCAGAGTCTGTTATAATGTTAACTGCAGAGGGCCATCGCGTAAAGACGCGGACGACTGCAGATAATTCCACTATTTGCGGTGAACCTGTGACAACATGTATGTCGCTCTCCCAATGCCCTTCATCATTTCTCCAGACTACAACTGCACGACCTGTCCTACCCGAGCCGTCAGTAAATACTGTAAGAGCATCAGGTATTGGCGTAAGGCTCAAATGGCAAAGAGGTAATAGAGAAAGAGAGTTGAAAGACTGTATGATTTTATGTCCTGGAAAGTGAATACTTATCTGTCCTGGATAATCTGCCAAGGCACACTGAAAAACAAAAGACTGGTGAGTCAAAAAGGTTAATTGTTTTGTATCAAGTGGTAAATAAATAATATTAGGCTCTGTGCCATCTAGAAACATCAAACGCTCTCTTCCTTTTTGAATAACCATTGCAATCATATCAATAGCGGTGGTGTCAGTTTTGCCAAAATTATGAGGCAGAAACACCCACTCTAAGATTATTAATGGACATGCGTCCTGTGGTATCCATTGTGCTAATAAGCCATAAGGTTGGAAGCTAGAATAAAAAACAAAAAGACTGACAGGATAATTCTGCTTTCGTCTGTGAACAGTCTGAGTGGTTAATTTGTCCACAACTTTACCAAGCGCAGCTCGCGCGGGAGGGGTGAGCTTTCTTGAGGATGTCAAACTCGTGTCTCCTTCTAAGAGCTTAAATAGAGGATGTAATTCTTCTGTGGAAATTCCTAAGGAGGGACGGATCCAATTAATAGTTCCCAAAAGTTTTTGAAGATCATTCAAAGTCCTTATGTCTGTCTTTAAGGTCAATGATTGTGGTCGAATTTGATGATCAGAAATTCTCCATCCTAAATATCGCCAAGGCGGACTTTCCTGTACTTTATCTTCCGCAATTCTTAATCCTGCAGCTGATGCTGCTCGCGTAATCTGATGCAGAGCCTCTTCTGCTGTTTCCTTTTGCTCTGCAGCAATCAATATATCGTCCATATAGTGATAGATGAGGACATTATCAAAATATTTGCGTATTGGGCTTAAAACTGCTGCCACAAATTGTTGACATAATGTAGGACTATTTTTCATGCCTTGTGGCAGAACTCTCCAATGGTATCTGCTATGCGGTTCCATAGCATTGATGGAAGGTACAGAAAATGCAAACCGAGGTGCATCTTGCGGTGCAAGTGGAATGGTAAAGAAACAGTCTTTCAAATCGATTACTATCAAAGTCCATGTTTGAGGTAACATTGCTGGAGAAGGGAGTCCAGGCTGTAAGGCTCCCATATCTTCGATGACTTCATTGATTTTTCTAAGGTCATGTAACAGCCTCCAGGAATTATTTTTCTTTTGAATTACAAAAACTGGCGTGTTCCAGGGGCTTGTAGTAGGAACTATATGACCAGCTTGCAATTGTTCATCTACTAACTTGTGTAATTGCAGCAGTTTATTTTGTGGAAGGGGCCACTGATCTACCCACACTGGCTTGTCCGTTTTCCAAATCATGGGTGGGACCTGCTGCTGGATAGTGACCCCTAAGAAAAATCCGTGCTTAACTGCATGCCCCATTGACTCAAACAGTCTCTCCCCCACAAGGTGATGGATCCAGGCAATATAAATGGCCTAATGTTTGCAGTTCTTCCTTCTGGGCCAATAATATTTATCAATCTTTTGCTTTGCATTGGAGTACTCTGCCCACCAATTCCTGAAAGCGATGTATGTGCCTTAACTAGGGGTAAACTGTTTGGCCATTGTGAGGCAGCGATGACTGTAACATCTGCTCCACTATCTAAAATTCCTTGTACATTAAATTTTATCAGTCCTGCTTGTAGCGTACAGGATATCTGCGGGCGATTCATAGTTATCTGTTGAGTCCAGAAAATTTCATGCCCTGTGGACCCAAAAGAGCCTGTGCCATGGTTAATGTTTGCAGCGTTTGGTGTCTGTGGTAAAAAGTATACTAATTGTGCTATTCGGCTTCCTGCTGGCACAGTACAGGGTGGTATCGGAGTCCATACCATTATCTTAATTTCTCCTTTGAAATCTGCGTTGATAACTGCAGGTAACACAAACAGCCCTTGTCTCATTGTTGAAAATCGCCCAATCAATAGTGCTGCCATTCCTCGCCCCAGGGGGCCGTGGACACCAGTTGGAATTAGCACAACTGATGTATCAGTAATTAGCACTTCTATTGTGGTGGCCAGGTCCACCCCGGCGCTGCCGCCTGTGCTGGCGCACAAGCGGCGGCTGCTTCCCGGTGAGGCCGCTCTGAGGGGTGATTTGCTGTCATGGCGCGACCCCCCGCCGCGCTCCGCTTGAAGTTTCCCGAAGGGGCTAGCGGTCGACCTTCCTTATCAAATTTTGATCGACACTGATTAGCATAGTGTTGTCCTTTGTGGCAGCGCGGACATAGTCCAGGCGCTCCTTTGTTTGCTTGTGTTTTCGGACAGTATTTACGAATATGCCCAAATTGGCCACAAGCAAAACATGGCCTTTTCATAGACATTGTTGCAAATGTTTCGGCCATCAGTGAATATTCATACTGTTTGGTACCGACATTAATACATGCTTTTAGCATGTCATCAATAGTAGGATCCTTTAGTGGCCGCAAAACTCTCTGGCAATCAGGGTTAGCATTCTCAACTGCTAGTTGCTTAAAAATGTAGCTTCGTGCTTGTTCATTATCAATTTGTTTCTCCAGAGCCTCATTAAGCCGATCCAAAAACTTCATATATGGCTCATTCGCATCTTGTCTTATGCTAACAAAAGGTTGTCTTTGTTTACCACTCTCCGGAACGGCCTTAAGGGCGCGGAGAGCAAGTGCCTTAACTTGTTGCAAGCCCTCAGGGGGGATTTCTGCTTGTGCTGTTGTAGCACTGTGATCGCCCTCCCCCATTAGCACGTCCACAGTAACAGCCCGTAAAGGACCTTTTTTCGACAGCCGCTGGTTTTCCTCCCCCTGAGCTCGAGCAAGCTCTCTCATTTTCGATTCCCACATCGTGTATTGCATATCAGTCATAATGAGGCGAAACAAAGTTTTAAAATCATGGGGAGTAAAAACCGAAGAATCACAAAGAGATTGTATAAGGTGGGTGGTATATGGTGCACCAAGGCCATGATCTGTCACCGTACGTCGCACGTCCTTAATAAGATTATACGACAAACCTTCCCAACGCGGATTCTGGTCTGGTGCACAGATAACGGGAAAGGCTTTCAGCATGCCCACATCCCCCGCCTGTTTTGCTCCTCGTTTTACTGAGGCCCATTTATCGTGAGGATCCGGGGGGTATAGGTCTGGCTCCTTTCCAGGGTCAATAGGACCCGGACCAAAAGGATCATCGTCCTGTTCATCAGGTGGCAGTACCGCAAAGGCTTTTGCAGCACGTTTTCTTTTCTGATTCTCATCAGGACACGATTGAGGTAAAGGAGGCGCGGAGGGGATGGCAGGGGCCCCGATCCCGTCATTTATGTTCGACTGCAACCCACTATGAGATTTCAATATTTCGAGTACAACTCGCCATTGTGGCAACAGGTTAGCAGCAGCCTTATCACCGCGCGTGGCACTATCCCACAGTCGGACCCCAATTTGGTCCCATCTTTCCAGATTAAAAACATTCTTACTATTCACCGAAGGATCGTCTTTAGAAGCCCATGCAAGAACCTTTTGCAGCTCTTCTTCACCTAATTTTTTTCTTTGCGGTTTCAAGTTTTTAGGAGAAGCTTCTAAATCGTCCTTTTGTTCCTTCATTAGGTATGAACCCATAGTTCCCAGCCGCTTACCTCTTTCCTTTCAAGAGGCTTTTAGTGTGCACACAAAGTAAGCTTCCTTTCAGCTTGATCCTTACGCTTCCTTTCAGCGTGATTCCCGGGAGTTCAGCTGGGCGGTGCAACCGGAGAGACAGCTAGTCTTCGTGCCCCACGTTGGGCGCCATTTGTTGCACCTTGTGAAGAAACGGACTCAGTCTGGGGTGCAGAGTGAGACAACTTTATTTCCAAACCGACTTCTTTTTATACTTTCTTAACACAAGTGTTGCAAAGCGCACAACCAATCAGCATCTGGCCACCTGCGCGGTTGTCTGGCTTTGTTTCTTTTCTTCTGGCAAGACACGTCGCACACGAGGCAGGGGGAGGTGTTCCTCAGTCCTCGTCTTTCTCGGCTCTGTCCCCCATCTGCTGCAAAGACTGACACCCTTGTGGTTAACTATCTGCTAACAAGGTACTATTGTCTTTGAACAAGCCTCCACAGTGCAGGAAAACAAAGTTGTCTCTGCAAAGCTTATTATAATGGAAAGCATTTTTAGAACCTGCTTTGCTATTTAGTCTTTGCCTCAGGGATGACTGAGGTCCACGTGCCAAGAGATGAAATAAAGGAACAGTCAAGAAATATTGCTCTGATTTGAAGAAAAAAAAAATTCTTTGACATTAGAATTTGATTTATTTATTTATTTTTGCTTGATTCAATGCAGTGTCTTTAAAAATGTTGGTGCTTTCCCCTGCTGTCCTATGGGATGAGAAGCAGGGAAACAAATGGCTGCAAATCCCAGGCGGAAAGACGTGGCGCTCCGGTGCGGATTGCAGGGCAAGCGCTGCCATTGAGCCAAGGGAACTCTCCGAGCGTCTTCACAGAAAAATGAGAGCTCTGAGCTCTGCTCTGGTTTTACATGCAGGTAGCTAACAGGTGTTAATTATCCCGTGCTAAAATGGGATTCTTTTAGCAACGAGACAAAGCCTCAGCTTGCTTTAAATTGGTTATTAATAGCATAGGCTTGAACAATGTATGTTTTTAGTAGATACCTACACACCATAACCTGTTCACTTTTTTTTTTTTTTTTTTTGTCTTTAATGACTGCATTAGCCTGAAGAAAGAAAGCTGAAAACTTTTCTGCTCTGTGCTGAGTTAATCTTTGAAGGAGGAAAAAAAAAAATCTCTCCACTGTGCAAATCTGCCTAGTGGATTTTGCTCAAATACTCAAGGTGACTTTTTGGAGGACGTCTCCCCAGCACTCGGATTCACTGCAAAGTGCAAAATCAGCCAAAATGGAAGGAGCTTTTTATTGCAGGCAAGGGTCCTGGTTGCCAAAAGATGAGATGAATCAGGTGTCTTTTCAAGGATGCTGTGTTCTTTTGTTTCTGATGATGCTCTCCTGGAGCGCAGTGGGTGCCACAGCTCATGCACAAAGTCTTTGGGAGCCTGGAGACTCAGCAGCTTGGGGTTTGGGAGAGGTGCTCTGAGCCTGCAGCCCTTTTCCCAAAACTTTGCCTTTAGGCTGAACTGGAAGGGTTTGGAAAGTCAGGATTTTGGGGCGATGCTTTGGTGTTTTTGTGGGGGCTTCATGTGCAAAGATGCATGCTATTGAATATGATGAATATATTGAATATGGTGAATAGCTCCTTGCTTGCAGGGTGGTTGTGGTAGGTTTTTTGTTTGTTTGTTTGTTTTCCGTGTTTTGAATTAGAGCTAGCAAGAGGTGTCAGGGACAGCAGGAAGGACCTTTACAAAAACATCAGCAGCAAGAGGAAGATTAGGGAAACTACAGGCTGGTCAGCCTCACCTCCGTTCCTGGAAAGGTGATGGAGCAGCTCATCCTAGACACCATCTCTAGGCATGTGAAGGAAAATAAGTTGATCAGGAGTAGTCATCATGGATTCACCAAGGGCAAATCATGTCTCACGAACCTGATAGCCTTCTACGATGAGGAGAGCCGTGGATATTGTCTACCTTGACTTCAGCAAGGCTTTCGACACTTTCTCTGAGAACATCCCCATGTGGAAAGTGAGGTGGTCTGAGGACTGGCTGGATGGCAGAGCTCAGAGGGTTGCAATAAATTGGGCCAAGTCTAGTCAGAGGCCTGTGGTCAGTGGTGTCCCCCAGGGATCAGTACTGGGCCCAGCGCTCTTCAACTCGTTCATCAACGATTTCGAGGAGGGCATAGAGTGCACCCTCAGCAAGTTTATGGATGATACCAGACTGGGTGGAGTGGCCGACACTCCCGAGGGCTGTGCTGCCATTCAGAGGGACCCAGACAGGATGGAGAGTTGGGCACAGAGGAATCTCATGAGGTTCAACAAGGACAAGTGCAGGGTCCTGCACTGGGGGAGGAATAACCCCAGGCACCAGTACAGATTAGAGGTTGACTGGCTGGAAAGCAGAGTCCTGGTTGACACGATGTTACCCATGAGGCAGCAATGCTCTTGTGGCCAAGAAGGCCAATAGGCTCCTGGCTGCAGCAGGAGCGTTGCCAGCGGGTGAGGGAGGGGATCCTGCCCCTCTGCTCAGCTCTGGGGAGGCACCTGGAGCACTGGGGGCAGTTCTGGGCTCCCCGGGACAAGAGGGACGTGGAGCTGCTAGAGAGGGGCCAGCGGAGAGTCACAAAGATGATGGACTGGAGCAGCCATCGTATGAGGAAAGACTGAGCGAGCGGGGCCTGTTTAGCCTGGAGAAGAGAAGGCTGAGAGGGGACCTGATCAATGTGTGCAAATACCTGAGGGGAGAATGTAGGGAGGATGGGGCCAAACTCTTCTTGGTGGTGGCCAGTGACAGGACAAGGGGTAATAGATACAAGTGGAAACACAGGCAGTTCCATCTCCATGTGGGGAAGAACTTCTTTCCTGTGGGGGTGTCAGAGCCCTGGCACAGGCTGCCTAGAGAAGCTGTGGAGTCTCCTTCTCTGGAGAACTTCCAACCTGCCTGGAAGCCACCCTGTGCCACATGCTCTTGGAGTCCCTGCTGGAGCAGGGTGTTGGATTGGGTGATCTCTAGAGGTCCCTTCCAACCTCAACCATTCTGTGATTCTGTGCATCCCTGTGACTTGCAATTTCCAAGTGTGAGAAATGGCTTTGATGTCTTGATTCAGGAATTGCTCGCTTAGCAAGGTGTTACATAACCTGAACGAGGAGAACGAAATGGAGCCTACGGAGAGCCCTGCTGCTCCCTTTGGAGCAGTTGTCACCCCGAAGGGCCACCTCGCCTGCTGCGGCCACGCTCAGCAAGAGCCGCCTGCCAAAGGCGCGGGCATCGCGCCGAGCCTCGATCGCCCGCGCGCATCGTTGTCCCGCTCTTGTGCGTCTGGAGCAGAGCTGCTCCCGCCTGCGTAGACGTTCTCAAAATGTGTCGCGGAGCCAGTTTGCAAATGGAGCCTTTTGTTGCTGGGAATGAGAAGTATTAGCGAAACTTCAAAAGTTGCCTTTTGAAGTGGCTTCCTATTCATCATCTAATACCTGCGGAGGATCTGTGAAATGGGATGAAGGAAAAGAACAATTTTTGGTAGGAATCAGCACAATAATTCCTTCTCCTGTAGGACTGCTTTTTCCTCTTTAAGCAAAGCTGCAGCTCTACTGATGATTTTGTCTTTGTCTTGAGTTTCATTAGCTGCAAAATAGGGATTTATTTTGAGGGGTCCGTGAGTGAAATGTCATTTTCTGGCAATAAGCTGTTTTATTTATATCTAAGGGAGGTGTATGAATATTCAGAATACTTGGCTTTAAGCTAGTGCACGGAAATCTGATAGCTTTTGTTGAGTGTATTACTCCCAAACGATGGGATTCTTGTACTGACTGGCGAGCAGTCTTGTGCTTTGTTAAAGGAGCAAGTTCAAGTGGCAGGTTCAAAGGGAAGGTCTTGTTATACTCCCATAGTAATGGTCTTGTTAGAGGCCAATGCATGGTTTGAGGAGGAAGTCTGTGTAGTTGTTGCCCTTGTTGTGTCTGGCCCTACCATTCCATAAAATGTGTGAAATAGCTGCCTAGGAGACTGTTAACAAGTGCCAAGAGGTGATGTTTGAAGGTCTCGTTTGCTTCAGATTTCCTCAAAACTTAGCTCTGTGTTGCAAGGCAAGCTCTGGTATGAGAATACATTGTCGGATACAAGGAGGCAAGTAGTAGGGTCACTCTGACTGTCCACAAGTCCCAGTGAAGTCAGAGGGACCTGTGGTCAAACCCAAGGCGTCCCTGTTGCGTCAACAGTCATGGGTGGTCCAAGCCTGTTCCTGCCTCCTCCCTGGTGGAAGGGAGATGCTCCAATGCCTCCATCCAAACCAGTCTGAAATCATCAATCCACAACTGTTCTTGGCAGCATGGTTGGCGTGTGCACCCCTCTTCTAACTCCTGGGATTAGATCTGGGTAGTTTTATGAAGAATAATTATATTTGATCTACAAAAAGATGAATGTTGAGGGGGAGGGAATTAAAAAGAAATGATTAAAAAAAAAAAAAAAAGGCCCAAATTCCTCTAGGTTATTGAAGCAAGAAGGGAGTACTTTGTCAAACTGACATGTGAACCTTTATTAACATATTATGGGACAGTGGGTACCAGGAGAACGGTGTCTTCTCGTAGGCTTTTTCTGAGAGCTTGAGGCGTGTTCAGTGATTTGGCTGTGAGATTTAGCTGGAGGCAACAGTACGTGCATGCACAAGGTGCTCATTTTCAAATATTTTAGGACTGGGAACATTTTAGAATAATTTTGAAGGAAAATCAAAATCAGCAGTAAGTTCTGCTGCCTGCGGTGAGTGCCACCATGAATGCCAATGTACCGAGTGCCTCTGCGAGGGCCCTGCTTCCCGCCCGGCCCGGCGCAGCCCCCGGGCACGCGGCCGGCCCAACCTCCTGCCCATCCGCCGTAGAACCCAGGCGGGACGTGGTGCTGTGCCGGGGCTCCCTGGGGTCTTGGCCATCCCACAGACGGTGGAGAAAAGGAGCTGCCAACATGGGACCTGCTGGGAATTAGAGCTCTAGCAGGGGGACACAGGGACCCTGTTGCTGGGACCCGGGCACGACGCTGCCTTCTGCAGGACAGAAGATTTGTCTGCTGAGTGAGACCAGGATCTTTAGATGCCCTTAATGAATTACCTCGTCATAGGCATCTTTCTTCTCCAGCTCAGTTCACTGTTGCTTTTCACTTCTCTCTTGCTTTTGGCGTTCAAGGGATGTGATGCTTTTTGAGATGCTTTGGAATGAACTTTAATGGAGTTGTCTACAAGGAAAATGTTTCTTTTCACCAAGATGGTTTTTCCCCTCTTCTGTCCAGAATGTTCTTACTGGCACAGAAGTCCGTGCTGGTCCTTATTTAATGGTGCTATTGAGACCCGTTGTAGAAGTGTGACGGTTGCAGCACAGGCTTCAGAATGCAATGACAGACGAAGACCAGTATCTTTCCTGAGTGTGCTGCCAGCACCGGCATGGTTTATGTATCCTCCACGTAACAAGGTTTGAAAGATTTGGGAGACCAGGCCATAGTTTAGTGTATGTAAGAATGGATTCTCAGTGTGGATGGCTTTAAAAACATTTTTGGCCTATAATAAAATGCATTTAATGGACTAACATACGATCCCAAAGGAACTGCACTTGCTGCATTTTAGAGAAGCCTGATGTGGTAACCTGAGCCAAGGTTTGGGAAGGCAGGGGTTTTCTTGCAGAATTACTCATCTTCGCTTAGCGATGGTCTCCCATTTGCTGACTTCTGTAACTGAGATTGTGGGATGAGATTTAGGTAGAAATTCTTCAAAATTGGACAGGATCTCATAAATAATCTTGTGACTTTGCTACTGGATGCTGTGCTGTACTTTGAGCACACATCTCTGAACATGAAGGACCTGCAGTGTCTGATGCTAAATGTCCTTAACCAGCAGCATGGGCTCTCCTTGGTGATCCTTGTTATTTTGGTAGCTCTTGGAGATGTGCTTTCTACTGTCATTGTGTGTCAGGACTGAGCCTGTTCTGGGTGCTGCTATCATGGTGGTGCTTTCCTTTACAGAAGTTCCTTTCACTCTTCTCATCATAGTGTTGTCTCCAGAGTCAACTGATTTGTCAAGGGCAAGAGTAAAAACATTGCTGATGAAAAAGCAAAGAAAAGGTGGTCTTGCTCCAGACTGCTTTCGGAGCTCAACAGTACCCGTAAGAACCCACCAATGATGTTAGTGACAGCCTTAGAGGTTGCAGTTTTTCAGCAGGGTCAGACTCCTCTCCCTTGACTGCTCCAGGGTACACGAATACCTTGTGACCTGCAGCATCACGGCAGCTTCGACACGTGTGTTTTGGAGACAGAAAGCAAGTCCACCTCTCCTGCACCCTTCCATTGCAAGTCAGAGCAGAAGTGTCTGGAAATATAACGGGATGTTCTGTTAGGTCCTGCTTTTATTTGGAGTGCAGCCAAATTGCTGCTGACCGGAAAACTTCATTAGGCTTTGAGTGTTCATAACTGAAAAAATAATGATCCTTTAACAGTCAGTTATTCTGTTTCGGAGATCATCTCTCCAAAGCGTGTTCTCCAGCTACAGTCTTGATCAGTAAGAGGCTGAAAATTGCTGATGAACGCTCTCATTTTGTCCAGCCTAGATGAGTGTAATCACTTGCCGCTCAAAGGCCAGGTTGCATTTGATAGAAAATGCTTCCGGCCTTGAGCGTGACTCATGTCCTAGGTCCGTGGATTTTGTGGCTTATGACCATTCTGATGCCCTCTGGGCTTATAGCATTACTTGAGAAGTTATTCGGACTTCCCCAGCCTTGGATAGATTTGCTGTGCACATTCCTGTGCTCTTCCAGTTCTTCATCAAGGTCTGAATTGCTGTTTCTCTGATCCCCCACGGTTACAACCTGATGGGAGGAAGGGCTCACCCCCCTCTTCCACAGCAGTGTGCTTTCTGTCACCGTCCCAAGCTGTTCCCGTGTGTGGGTGTTAGCCCCATCCAAGGGAGCGTTCTCCAAAAGCTGCTGCTTCCTATCGCGCATCGTGGAGGTTTGTGACGAGGTCATCTGCAAGTGCCCTTGAATCTCCTGCTAAAAGGGACCTCAGAAAAATCTGTTACTGCATCGCTGTACCAAATAGAGACCTAAACTCACAATTAGAGAAGAGTTAAGGTTGGAGGGACCTCTGGAGGTTTCTGGTCCATTCCCCGAAGCTCTTCTTACCTAGAACAGATTGCTCAGTGTTGTGTCCAGCAGTGCAGTTCGAATGTCTCCAAGGATAGACGCTCTGGATAGACACCTCTTCCAATGCTCAGTCACCCTGCAAGGTCTTCTCTTGCTTTTGCATCTCTTCTTGTCCTTTCTTACCTGATGGCTGGTATGTGTGGTCCCCCCGAGCCCGCCTGGCTTGGCCGTGCCGCCAGAGCGGCGCTGGGAGATGGGCCCGTTGCGGCGAGCGCTCCGGGCGCCGCCTGGGCTGCGGCTCCTCTGCGCTGCGCGTTCCCCCAGACTGCTCCCTTGCACAGCTCTTACACATAAAGGGGTATTTAGTTCCACGCCCTCAACTTTCATCCATTTGAAGGATTTGTTATAATATTAACTTCTTCTTTTACACTAATGTTATTCTGATGGCTGTCTGAACTGAAATAATGGTTGCTTTTCCTGGAAACGTGGGGTGCAGAGCATTGCTGTTAGGGTTTTTTTTATATCCTGATGTTTTAGATCATTAAATTCTCAGGGCTTAAGCTCTTATTTCTTGTGTTTTCAGTGCTTATAACAGGATCTCCTGGGGCCCTATTGTACAACCAAATACAAACAATACATTAATAAAACAGGATTGTGTATTTTTACTGCCAGCAGTCTGTAAGGATTACTTGTATATACCACTTTGCAGTAGTAGGCCTTGAGTCATTCTGATCTGTCACTTATACCACTTTTTTGAAGTGGTTTTTCTCTGTACGCAGGTGACATGAGAGATGTTGCCTTCTGGAAAGGTGTTACTTCAGCTGCAGGATAAATTTCTGATTCTTGGTAGCTTTTTTTCTGCATGCTTGTGGGCAATACTCTAGTTTGCTTTCCTGCTTCTTTCACCGCCAGTGATGAGTAGTTAACATTATTTTTTTTGTGATAGTTCAGTCACTGAAGTGATGGATAATATAAACTGACTGCAGTTATTAATTGTCAGTTAATGCTGTCCTTTTGGGAGAAAAAACTCTCTAATGATATGCTGTAGCAGTCTTAGTTTTATGAATCACTTGAACTTTAGAGTTAGACTCCTAAAATGAATTAGGAAGTAGTTTTGAGAGCATTATAACTGAGATTTAAATGGGATGGGGAAAAAAGCATCTCTTTTGTACAGACATTACTGAAGGGAAAATGCACGCTTATGTATTTTACCAAAAATGAATGTACTTGTTTCTGTTTTCTAACCTTGATTGGTAGTCTTTGCAATCTGATTTCACCAGTTTTTTGGTAGAACATGCTAGGATCTTTTAATGCATCGTTTATGTTGCATTTTGGCAAGGAATATGATTTCTCTAGTAAAGTTAACTTGTGTAAATTATCTTTTCTTTGAGTACACTGAACGTATCCATGGGCTGGAGCTGCTCATTTCTCAGTCGTGGCGGTCTGCTCTGGTGTGGATCCCCTACGGGGTGTGAGCGCCCATGACCGTGTGCTGTGCCCAGAGTCCCCAAGTGGGGAGCATCTCTTGCATGAGGATCAAGCAGACTTTGCAGGACTTCCCATCTCCCAGAAACAGTTTTCTTGTATTCCCCACATCATTAAGCTTCAGGGTCTGCCCTCGATGACAGGAGAGAGCATCACGTACCCACCTGTTAGCGCTGGCTGCTTCGGCAGCCCTTCTTGACCGTGGCGGCCCTTCTTGACCTTGTGCCATCCCAACGTTGCTCTGAAGCTCACAAGAGCCTGGCTTTGCTGGCTCCTCTTTAGTTTTCGATAGCTTCTGCTGCCAGAATTTATCCAACCAGGGGTGGAAATGGTTCTTGCACCGTTTCTCCATGTTGCTGTGAGTGCATTGCCAAGTTTCAGTTTCCGGAAGCAACTCAAATTCAGAAATTCGCCCTTAATTTTAGCATGCAATTAGCCCACCAAAAAAAAAGTGTTCCTCAAGCTTCATTCCCGTTGCTCTGCTGCTCGGCTGCCTGCAGGGTCGTGTTCCGAAGGCAGCGCCTGGGGCTGGAGGTGCCAAACGTGCCCGATCTGAAGGCTTTGGTGAAAGCAGTTACGGACCAGGACTTTATTTACTGCCACTTTGAAGCTGCTGAAGAAGTGTTTGTTTACCACTCGGTGTTGACCTTTGAGGAGACATTTCTCCATTAATTGGGTATCTAATCCCTTCAGACCATTGACAGGTGGGCACGTATCTCAGGTTTTTCTCATTAGCTATTTTTCCTCTATCTCTTTTTTCCTATCCCTGTTATATGGTAAATTTTACCTTATTTTTCTTAGTGCCCCCATTTTTTTTTTTTATTTAATAAATTAACTGTTGATTTCATACCTGACTCTTTCCTGGCCTGAACTTTTCTTCTGCCACTTCATTGGAATTGTAAGAGCCTCTGTCTCTCATTCCTGAACTTAATGTGTTTAAAAGCAGAGTGTGAAGAGAGGACCAGCTATTTTAATGTATGTCATATCTGGCCCTTAATAATCATTTTCTCATTAATTCTTTAATGTTAGTCATTCCACAGATACTTAATTTTTTAAAAAGCTCAAAAATTAACTCTTTTTTTAAAAAAACAAAAACACTGTTGACTGTTTATAGGCATTAAATTTATCTCCTGGAAGATTTTGCAGGCTTTGTTTTCTTGCATAAAGCACAAAAAATCTTTATCATTAGCGATGGGATGTTCAAGGCAGTATCTGGTACCATTGTCACCATTTTTCCTGTGTTTGAAGAAATGTCTCCAACTGAGCAGAGCACGTGCCTACCGCAAACAGCATTAACTGTGGGGCAGTATTGTGCCGTGGACCTGTTTGTGGTGAGGAGGTAAAGGTGGCTGGTTTAATTGAAGTGATTGAGGCCGAACTCGTTTGGAGCAGAAGTGCTTCTTGCTGCTGCCCTTGGCATAGAGCTGAGCCCAGTCGCCAAGTCCTAGGTTGTCCTGGCTGGGTCACCAAACTCTTCCGCTCGAGATAAGCTGGCGCTTGTGTCCCATTTTACTGCTCCATGCCCGAGAAGCAAAATGAGTTAATTCAAAAACCAATTTTGCCAGAAGGTTGCTCTATAAATAATGCTTTTTTTCCCCCATGTCTGGAATTTCGCAGAAGGCAAAGGGAGCAGGGATCTGCAAGCAGATCCAAGCAGCCGAGCCTGGAGTTGTCCCATGGCCAAGCAACCTCCAGCCGTGGAGGTGGCAGATGTCCTTGAGATGCCTGTAGCTGCTTCGGGGAGCTGCCCCAAGAGGGAAATGGGAAATAACTCCAAAACGAGACATTTTCTGAGTGCTGTCTGGAGCTGTCTGCAGGAATAAGTGAAGTTTGGGCATTCGAGGAGCTGCAGCAGTGCAATGAGAAGCTGCAGTGCTCAGCTAGTTGGAAATAACAGGGTCGTGGAGAGCTGCCGGGAGGTGGAGCCGGAGCCGGGCAGTTAAGCAGGGCAGGGCGGACGCTGCTCCTGTAGTAGTTGACGCTACGGCCAACGCGCGTTGATTCCTAATGACTTGCACCGCTGTCTTTATGGGCTGGCTCCTCAGCAGAGCAATTGGGATGTTTCTTGGTTGTGATTTTAATTGTCGCTTTTTGCTTCTCATAAAACGTTTGCCTTTAACTGATCACAGGAGAGCCATTTTTCCCTGCTGTGTTGCACCTAACGTGCTGCAAGAGTTATCAGACTGGGGCGGGCAACGGTCTGTCTATTCTGGCTCTTCCCATCCAGAAATGACCGATGCCAGATGATCCATCTGGAGGAAATGAAATATCTGTATAGCAACTAATGGTGGGACTTTATGCCCGGGGAAGCAAATCAAAGTGAAATAAACTTACTGGTTATTTTCCCATTAAACAAATGCTCCTATAAAAAAAGCATCGGTTGTTTGGAGTATGGAGAGAGAAGATGAAGTCATTCCAGAGCCGAAGTTGGCTCAGCTCACGGGTGGTACCGATAGCTTTTTAGAAAGAACAAGTGAGGTGGTTTCCTGAGAAGGAATTAATGAATTTTCTTTGCTTTTCAAAGCCGGGTATCACGGAGTGTCTCACTGGTGCCCTTTTCCCTCTCTTTCAGCAACAGCGCACCGTCTACAGGCTGACGCTGGTGAAAGCCTGGAACGTGGATGAACTCAAAGCTTATGCCGAGCTGGTTTCCCTCGGCAAACCGGACTTCATTGAGGTCAAGGTGAGCTGCACAGAACTATTTCTTTTTTCCATGGGTATCTTATTTTCTTCTTTCCATTCTCCTGTATGTAGTATATTAAGGTTATATGAGCAAGCACAGGATTTTTTTATATGAGCAAACACAGGATCTTCCAAGGATGTGGTGATGTGGAAGGAACTTGTTTCTTGCTCTTAAAGTTCAGCAGCCAGATTTCTGATACCTTTTAGGGGCATTGGGAATAGCCTTTGCAGCTGTGCAAGGCCAGCCTTGTAGCAGCAGACATCCATTTCTGCCCAACAGAGCCATGCCCCTCTGGTCTTTCCTTTTGGTATTTCTCATCAAAAGGGAGTAGATAATAGATTTCTTCTTTCTGTGTTGAGCTGCATTTTAATCAAAATACTCTGGGGCACATTGGTAGCTCATGGTATTGTTTGTCCCATCCTGGTCTCCAATTTTGCCAGGAGAAAGAGATGCTAAAGCCTGCCTTGCTGGCGTGATATTTATCAGGCTATGCAAAACAAGAGCAACTGTTGACCACTGGGACATGAGGCCTAACCCTTCAAGAAGAGCAACTCAGGGGAGCATGTGAGATACAGTATGGCAGGAGGTGCTTTATCTTGGGAGCAATCAATTTGATGCACAGAAAGTGTAAAAAGACAAGTTGCAACATGTCCTGTAAAGGATAATGAGCAGTGTTTTGGTCCAGAAACGTACCTGCAACCCAACCCATTTAGCTCAGGTAAGTATTTTTCCAGCTTTGTTGCTTCTAAATTTTCCTTTCTCCCTTTTTTTTTTCCCCCCTGTTTTTTTTATTGAACCTTCGTATACTGCTGCTTTGAAGGGTGCTGAAATTTTCTTATGAAGCAAAACCCACAGGTTTTGATGTTGTCAGTGTTGAGTCTTTTGCCCCGAAAGTGCTCCTGCAGTAGATAGTTTAATACAAAACAAAACTTTTGTGTGATTTGGGGAAAGAACCTGTTTTGGAGCCATTCGTGTTCCTTGGGTAAAATCTACAGGACTGCTCCTGGGGGCCCTTCCTGCCTCGCATTTTGTCTCACTGCAGACTGGTGGCAACGGGCTCCTTCACTGACGCTTGCAAGGAGTGTGAGGAGAGTCGCAGATCACACATGGAGTTTGGCTCTCCCAGCGACTGTGTTTCCCAAGCAAAATCATGGCTTGGAGGAGCTAGATGAGGAAAAGACCTTCGAAGTGGTCTCCTGCCCACACAGCTCGTGGCTTTCCCCCTTGCAGTAAGGGAGAGGGAGCACCTTGCACCTCCGTGTTTATCCTTATTACAAAGGTCAATGTTGCACCTATACCGTGGCCACAAAAGTCCCCTTGAAATGATATGCAGAAAGTTGTTGGTCTTCAAAGTCCCAAGCACGGCACTCAGGGACCCAGGGAAACTCGAGTTTAAAGCATTTTTGAAGGATGCAGCAAATATTTCCCTCATCCGTGTTGAATTAGGCTGGAAGTAATGGAGGAAGTGTCTTATTTCCTCTGCTGGGCACAGCTCTGGTAGGAGGCTCAGAACGGTGTTCCACAACTCCATTGCCTTTTGAGGACCTCCAGGGTCCCCGTGGTGTTTTGTGCCCTTTGCTCTTACTGGTGCAAGGGGACAAGTGGCTGCTCTTGCAAAGCAAGCAGCTGAGTTCAATTAGAAAGGCTAAAGATTTTGCATGTTGGCCAACAAAAAATAACCTGTTAGCAAGCTGGCTCTACCTCCTCCTCCAGCACACCCTGAAATTTGAGCTTTTAAGTCACCTTGGGTTCTCCCTTTATCTTAATTTTGGAGACCTGAAGGGCGATGTGTGCCCTGACAGATGGCATTGCTGCCAGTGCCCATTCGTTTGAATTTCCATCCCCTTAACGTAGCAGGAACCTTTCAAATGGCTTTTCTGGAGCAAAAGATTTGCTTGACACTCAGTTGCATTTAAACAGGACATAAATTGGTGCTAATGAGGCCTGAAGGGCTTTGCTGGGGGATTTTTGTATCTGATTTTTTATTTAGAGGCAAGGTTTTTCCTTAGCAAAGTTTCCTTTCATCTTTGCCTCTTTGGAGCAAGCATAACGTTGCACAAGGCGGGCACTTGGTGCTCTGCAGAGGGCGAGCACCTCACGCCAAACGCAGCATTAGCCCAGCCAGTGGCCTTGGTGGTTTTGCAGTTTCATCTGCTGGTTTCTGATATCTTTCTGCTCAAGAGCAGTGTCTCCAAAGCGTGGATAACTTGGTGTGGCAGGAGGGGGCATGATAGTTTTTCTCCCTCTCTGTCTCACCTTGGTGCCTCCGGGTGAAGTAACTGAACTCTAGGTTGCCCTCCTGGTCCTTCAGCTGTGTCCCTGCAGAAGCTTGTTGTCACACGGGCTTTTGCAGTCCAGGTGGGCAAAGCTCTTGCTCGGCGCCCTGCTCGTGACAGCAGCCCTCTCCTTTGCTGGATTCCCCAGTGCTGCAGTGATGCTGGAGGCATCTTGCAAGCCTTGGAGCTGCTCTGCCCAAGGGGCTGGATTCAAGAAGGCTGCAAAAAACTTCACTGCCTGGGGCGAAGCAGAGCGCTGTGATCTCCCTCCATGGGCTGTTCGGCTGCGTTCCTGCCCTGTGGCCAAGCAGTCTTGCCCCTGCTGCCTTGGTGCAGCCACCAAAATGTGCGTGAACCTGCCCTGCTCAGTCCCCAAAATACTGTCCCGTGTGGTGGCAGTGGCACAACAAGGTCCTCCCCACTAGAGGAAGACGGGCGGCCTTGGGATGTGCTCAGTGGAGGATTTACTGTTGTTACACATGTTCCTCTATCTTTTTTTTTCTGCCTCTGCCCTTGGCCAAAACTCCTCCGAATCTATGATTCTCTAGTCCAGCCACAGCATTTTGCTGCTGGTCACCGAGCATTTGCCACGTGGGAATTTCACCCCCAAAGGCTTCCTCTTCTCTGATGAAACTGAAGTTCTTGTGCTGCTCTGAGAATGAAGAATATTGAGGAACATATTTGACACCATTTGGGCTTATCTTTTTTTGTTCTCCTTCAAAACCGCAGCGTGACAGGTTATGACCTGGTGCTGTTCAACGCAAATAAACAAACAATATTAGGTGATAGATACTGCAAAGCATCTGCCAGAAAATGAGGCTCAGCTCAGCAGGATTTCCCGGTTAAATACTTGAGATAAATGACGTTCATTTAAAATGAATGGAGCTTAATCCCCTGTTACTCCGGAGAGGCTCATGGGGTGGAGTGGGTAGAGATTTGGATTCTTGCAGGGCTTAATACTTGTTCTCATTTACATGAGTATCTTACAGCAGTATAACTCGGTGGGACCCTATTCTCTTATTTAAGCCACTAGAAATTAGCATTGGTTACTCTTGTGTAAAACCTACGTAAAGCAAGAAACGGCCTCGCAGTTGTTAAATACACATCAATTTTTTCTTGCATTAAGCTTGGTTTTAGTGTCATAACGTGGCTATCAGTTATTCAGAATCTATTCCTATATTTTATTAACATCTCAAACATGCAGTTCATCTTTTAGCATTAACCTTATTTTTGGTTAAAAACATTACTCTGCTTTTTTGTTTGAAAAGACAGAGGTTTCTGTTAGCACACAGTGTTTTGCCGTTTCTATTTCTTCCTCAGCTAAAGGAGCTGAAGTATTTTGAAGGGAAATGTGATTGAGTCCTGGGTTTGGAGGTACCTCCGTGTTGGTTGGGGACCTCCCATCATTTTGGCATGAGGGCTGCAAGCGAAACGAAGCTCCCTACGACTTGAGCTCCCTACGGGTTTGCTCAAGTGCAGCTGTTTTGCCTGAGCACCAGCGTGGCTGCCCGCCCGAGCAGAGCTTTGTTGCTTCTCTCCATCCTTTTGACTGTACGGAACACCAGCCCGGTGTGTCATCTGCTCCAGGGCCGTTCAGAGTGTGGTGACGTCTGCAGGCAGGACTTGGGCAGGGTGTAGATGAGCTCTGTGGTACCGCGTCGAGTCTCCTAAAGCCGTCGTCAAGTCAGGTTTTTGACTGCTCTAACCACTTGTCCTGACAGTTGCTCTATAGGCTTGATGCCAGCACCGCTGGGAAGGGCATTTTGGAAGTGCGGTTCCTGCCCTCGGTGCCTGCAGCTTTGCTGCGCCATTAAAATGACCAAGCAAACGTCTGGCAACAGGGACCGGAGGGAAGGATCTGTCCCTGTCTGCTCAGCCTTGTCCTATTAAACAGTAGGAGTATTTAAGTGCTTAAAATAGGAGAATGAGCTCTGCTTTAATGAGTTTTTAATTACATGCCGCAATTGCAATTGCCCCCACCTGTCAAAAAGCTATTCAAACTCTTGATGCCGTTACAGGCTGCACTGGGATGAAGAGAGGATGAAGGTAAAGATCACCTGTCCTGACAATTGCTAGAAAATAAATCCAAGCAATGCATAATTTTCATGCCTGAGGAGACGTCGTGTGCTCACTGTTTCCTCTAACTACCTGTTGTGTGGAAAAAGCTCAAGGAATTGAGGGGCCACTGCGGCCACGTAGGTAGCGCAGCACGTGGGCTGCGGCAGGGCTGCTCACAGGCCCCACAACCTCGTGGTCTGCACAGGCGTTCCGCAGGCCTGCGCGGATCCGTCACCCAGCGGGGCCTGGTAGGTCTGACGGATCCCGGGAGCTGCGTTGTGGCCTCAGCTGCGTTGGGCCGAGTTCCGAGCAGCCTCTGCTGAACTCGGCTCCTCTAGTTACTCGCATCGGGGTGACGGGAGGCAGGGAACCAGCTGGTGCTTCCTGTTCATCCCCAAACCGAAGGGTGGTGGAGGTCCAGCCAAGGGGTTGGCTCTTGGTTTCTTGGTTACCGAGTAAGTCTTGGTAACAAGTTTTACTCTCTGACATAGGCAAATGATTGAAACTTGAATTTTCAAGTGAAGCTGCCACAGAATTTTGTTGAAAGTTCAGTCTTTAAGTCAAACTCGTTATTTGATACAAATATGATCCAATTGGGCAGGAATTTTCCAGCACAGCACCAGGCTCGTGTGCAAATGCAAGCCTCATAAAAATGCAGGCTATAACACACTCCGCTCATCTATTTTCTTGTTTTAGTAGAGGTTAGTAGCCAAAATAAGTGGGAAGCAGCAGCTGTGATAATGGCATCAGGCTTGTGAGGCTTTTGATGATATGACCAAGGATTAAAGATGTAACCAAGGAAGCTGTAGCTCATGGAGAGTGTAGAGGTGCTGTTATATGGGATGGCCCAATCCCAATGTTGCTGTGCTTGGTTAACAGTGTCTGTAATAAAAAGATGTTAAGGAAATGCTTTCTGTCCGTTTCTCAGAGTGCTCCCCTTGCCAAGGAAGGGGCTTAGCCCTATTTTCCGTGTTTTGCAGATGAGGAAACAGGAGCGCTGTGGGGGAGGCTCGCAGCAAAGCAGGTCGCTGTCTAGCTTGAAGCCTGCTGCTTCCTCCTCCCTCTTTCTGCTCTCCCTTTACAGGGCGTAAGGAGCAGGGTTCCAATGATTTTAAAAGTAGACTCTTTCGGTATCTCTGTAATGCATTTTGGAAAGTTGGAGTGAAACTTTGTGACCAGCATCTTGGAGCCTTTAGCCTTTACATAAGGAAACCCCCTGATGTCAAAGGCAGCGCGTGGGATTTGTGAGCGGTTGCAGCACGGGGCCGCACGTGGCCATGCGTGTTGTAGCTGGAGAGCTTGTGGGCTAGTTGCGTAACTGACCGTTGCCATTCCTGCCTTTCAGCTCTAACATGAATAAACTGACGTCCTTTGTTAAATTAACTTAGAAATGACAGTTAAAATACAACCTCTGAGCCCGCACCCATTGCACTGAGGAGCCAGACATGCATGAGAGCTGCTCTGTGTAATTTAGGTGATGCTGATGCCCAAGTAATGAGCGTTTTTATTGCAGGGAGTGTGATCTATCAGCATGGCATTTGAGGCAGTCTGTGCTTGTCTTCTGTCAAGAGTGCCCCAGTTTTTGCACAGTGGCTCTGTCACTCAGCGGTGCTTGGAAGCTCTTGGAATGCACTCCCTTCTTCTGGAATTTCACACAGGCAGGCCTCAATATACCACATTTGTAATCTGTAGGCTACAAGTTAAGAAAATTCTCTCGGTCTGTAATTAAGTTGGGAAGGCTGGAGTTGATCCAAAGAAGAAAGCGCTGTCATATTTAGTCCCCTACTCATTTTCCTTGGTAGCCCTATGGATTGCAGTGACCGGTGGCTGCTGAGATCTCCGGCAACGAGCCAGAGCTTGATGGAAGAAACATCCAGAACAGCCGGTGTCTGGGGCTTTTCGTGCCTCTCTCTCACCCCCGTGGTAATTACTTTGGCAATAAACATCGCCTAAACACAGTTGTGAACATTCAGCTCCATTTTGGCAGCGTGGAAACCCAAAACGTGCTCGGCACTGCTGTTCTGGCTTCCTACCAGCATAACCCAGGATCCTGGAGATGCTTTTCAAAAGGCCTCTGCCTCCTTCAAGGTATTTGTCAAAAACTGCGTAGTGTAATTAGTATGCTAAAAACACCCATATTAAAAACTAATTAAGAGGCAGCATCCTTGATGTTTCTGCCACAGAGAAGTTAATACAGGAAGCATGGTGCACAATAGACCAGTTTCCTTTTCTTAATAGTTGATGTCTTAATAGCTGTCTTCATCTATTACGGCAAAATATAACGTGACCGTCCTAATCAACTGTTCACGTTTTATAAGTGGTATCGGCTCTGTTAATTAACTCAAGTTTTAAGAAGCTGAGGACGCTGGAAGCTGCTGCGCTTTCATTCTGTGCGCCACTAAGCTGATTTTCATTGATTTGTGCATGCGAATTAATCAGCCTCCAAGTACTTAGTTATTCCATTTGCCTGTATGCTGTATTTTTTTTTTCTTTCCCCGCTTGTAAATGATATCTTTGAAGTTTATTAAAGGAGTGAGTCATGTTGTAGCTTCCTAAGAATTTTCCCCTCTGTAGTCATACATTTTTCATGCTGCGGCATCGTAATCTGTATAATGAACGAGGGGAAAATAGTGCTATATGGAGCTGTGTCTGTACAGCTGAACTTTGGAGATACATATCCCATTATTTGCGTGGCTGGCTGCACTAATACAAGCACATTTAAAATCTTTCCCAGGCTTTCGGAGCTGGGCTAAAAAATTAATGTACTTGCCCTGTTTAATACTCCCTGGGCTTGTCTTCTGTTGTGCATAGCAGACCTGTTTCCACACTGCCTCTGAGTTATGGTGCGCGGCTTTAATATCCTTTGCTTGGGCAGATTAATAGAGGAGGTCCGTCATAAATTAAAAAGTGAGAAAGCAATTGCTTCCCAAACTTTTACAGTTTGCAATTAGCATGATGCTGTTTCTTTGTAGCCCCATTTAGGAATCTGGCTGATGCAGCGGGTTTCACCTTCTGATTTTAAGTGTTTACAAAGTACCCGGCTCTGTTTAATGCTGGCCATGGCACGTTCAGCTTTAATGTGGCTGAATTAGATCTCGACAATGTAATATTAGACAGGACCAGGTCCCATAAACATAATTTGGATGCAAATACCATTTAAAAGGAAATAGAAGTGTTCTCTGCAGAGAAAAACAGAAGAACTGAGAACATAATCATCCATAAAATTGTGTGTGCTGTGTTTTAAAGACGCGTGCTCGATAGGACTTTGTGACCAGAATAAAATAGCTCAAACAAAGAGCAGAGATGATAAAACTACCAGGAGAGTTATGGGAGACTTGAGTATTTGTCGGGAGGAAGAGCCAAGTTTCTGATGTGAATTTACCCTTTTGGGTGTCCTTGGGTTTGCGCCCTGCATTGCAATGTGTTAGGTTAAACCAGTTCTATGAGCCAGGAATCACTTTTATCTGGAAAGAAAGAAAGAAGCAAAAATATACTTTTGCAAGCCACATTGAGCTAATTTATGTGAATTTTAGTAAGCCCATTAAAGATGGGACAAGGCAGTAGTGAAACAGGTCACGACAAAGACTAAATCAGAAACTCAGAGTGATCGTATCTGCAAATTAATAGAACAAATGATCACACAATTACGAGATTAGGAGGAGCTGCTTTGCTGTGCAGCAGTTTCTGGAGAGGTGGCGGGGCCGGGCTCGTTGGGTACCAGCCATCCCAGTGCATCGACGGAGCTGCGGTGCAGAACGGATGTTGCAATTACCTGTAGGATCCCAGCTGCTGTTGCAAGTCAATCGCGTAAACTCGCAGTGCTTGTGTCTCGGTCCAGTGTAAGGTGTAATAGAAATAACACGTTCCACCTCAACACTTTCTCCCTTGGTCTATTTGGTGTAGCAGGCGATGGCAAAGGGAGCTGGAGGGAAACCTGCCACAAGAACCCCCTCTCTCTCTACTAATTTAATGCAGAGGGGACAGTTAAACCGTAGATGAAAACATCTTTTGAGCAATGTCACTTCATGATTCGGTGACTGCTTCTTTCCTCTACATGCATGAGAGATGGAGTCAAAGATGGACTTTAAGTTCTCAGTATTTACTGTATTAATTTAAGCAAAAGGGTGTGAGAGGAATGTGAGCTTCAGTGAGTTCTTATACAGGCATTTATGGCTTTGGGGATCTGCTTGGATACTTAATCTTCAGTGCTGAAATATAATTGGGCAGTTTATGAAATGAACAGTGGACACTTCCGTGCCTTTAGTTTAAAGGTGGCAAAAGATCTTTTATTCAGGTGCCTCGGAAACCTCTCATGCTCTCTTAAAATGTTGTATCTAAGACCAAGGGAGGATCAGAGCAGTTTTCCACACTCATCCTGCTCTGAGCAGTAACACTCAGAATAAGTGCTTGAAAGGTATTTTGGGGGGGAGTTGTTTTAATTGCATTTGGCATTGCCATTCCACTCATTTTTATGGATAACCTTCCTCTCTGCTTATTTATTCCTACCCTCGGGTGTCTACCCTGGCAAAGTTGAAGGTGTGTAATCATGGCTTTGAGTTGCCTGCTTGGCTCCTGCATCTGCCCGCGGGGTATGAGAGTATCTGCTTCCACGTCCCGTCCTCGTGCGGGTCCCACTAGCTCCTCATCCTGCCTTGCTTCTCCAGAGGGCTGGGTTTGGGCCAGCTTATTTTGCCAGCACAATTTCTGCATCTTGTTCTTGGCCTAGACTCCCTCATCCTGGATTTGTGCAGGCCCCGTCGCGTCTGTGCTCGGAAGCCACGTTATGGTGGGGGGATATTGAGCAGTTTGGACAGATGTCCCTCACCTCTCCTCTTGGATGGGGATGCAGAGCGCTGTACGCCCAGCTGCCTGCTCATGTAGGTGAAGCGCAGGAGAAGCAAGAGGAATCTACTCAATACCTTCATTAAAATGGTATCACTGCATGCTGAGGAGTGTTCAGTATCTAGCTTAAAGACATCCAGGCAGATAACGCTGCTGATACGGAACCAGAATGCTGCAAATAGGCTTGAAAACTGGTGGTTCGTGTTTCTTCAGCTAAATGGGGGAGGCTAAATAGAGTCCTTCCCCTGATTTCTAAGGTCCTGTGGCCTTCTGAGGGTGAGAGTGAGAATGCTCATTCTTTCATCATCGTGTTAATGCTTGTGGTGGAATAGGAAATCCGTGGGGGTGGGCGCGCGGTGCGGGCAGAGCTGGCAGGGGCGCTCTGGCCCTCTGTGGCTGTGGGTTGGAATGGCACTGGATAGGCATCGATCCATGCAAAGTCACAACTTCTGAGCCTCTAAAATGGGATTCTTTCCCTGTGACCGAAGGCGAGTTAGCCCTCGTCTTCAGAAATCTCAGGTTTCACAGGTAACTTCCACCTTGCCCTACCCTTGCACCATCTACACTTTTTTTAGTGGTTTTTCTCTTTGTGCTCTCAAGAATTGCACATTTTGTGCACATGCAGAGGAGAGAAATATATTTTGCACACTCACAGGGAGATTTTTTTTTTCCCCCTTTCTCTGAAAGGAAAGGTTTTTAGAAAATCTGCTATTTCTCTGTCCTCAAGCTGCTCTTGCACTGCCAGCATCTGCATCTACTTTCTGCTAATAAACCTCATCTCTGCCAAGGCGTGATCTGTGCTCTATGGAGCTCATCCTAACTGATATGCATGGGTAGATTAGATGTTGGAAATGCCCATTTTTTACAGAAAAACAAGGATCCTGCTTCTTCTGTAAAATAACCCATAATCACAGAGGACCTTGAGATCTCAGGATCCAAGCACGTATGTGGAAAGTGTATTTTATTCAAAATCTCCAGTAAATTGCACCTGCAAAAATGTGTGTTCTCATAGCACAGGGCTAGTTACCGTTAACTGGTTCTCATTACACGGGTAGTGTAAGAAAGGCAGAAAAGGGACTTCATGAGCATAGGGGCTATCTATAATGTTGATTACCAAAATCAGCGGGGTCTGGAGCAGTTACAGCAATTGTCTACAAGTAAAAGTAGCAGGAGACAGACAGCCTGTTTTAACTGTCTGATAATTAAATTTAACAGCTGGGAGCAGGGAGAGGCAGCGCCGTCAGGCTGCTGGAGCTTCCCTGGAGCACAGTGAGGGAGGATGACATCTATGATCCTTCCGCAAGGATGTTGGAAAGCAGTTCATAGGGATCATAAAGGGTAGTGGCAGATATCTAAGATGGGGAGAGGACTTTAGAGACTTCTACAGCACACAGGGCTGTTAGAGGTTGAATTGCAATCCCGTGTCCTGTTGAACTGGCGTTTCGCAAGCCTTTTTTTTTTCCGGACACATCATGCTTTTTTTTGGAAACGCTAAGTGATGTTCCTGAGTGTCCCTTGGTACTTAAGCATGCAAGCGCCATCCATTTGGATGCTTTTAAAACTGTCTTTACAGGAGAGAGCATAACCTGTTTCGCTGAGGAAACTTGGGCACACAACGTTTTGGTGATTTTTTCAATAGGGGAAAAGAGAATTCAATAGGAGCTCGAGAACGTCTACCAACTCGGATGCCTTTCTGCAAGATCCAGTGTGAAAGATGGGTGAAGAGGGGGTAGAAGAGACGTTTTTCAGCAGATGGTGTGACTCTAGCTTCGACTTGTGAGGAGTGAGATGCTGATCACGGTCTCTGTGTTTCTTGTCAGGGCGTGACGTACTGCGGTGAAAGCTCAGCCAGCAACCTCACCATGGCCAACGTGCCCTGGCACGAGGAGGTGGTGCATTTCGTTCAGGAGCTGGCTGGCCTCATCCCAGACTACGAAATTGCCTGCGAGCACGAGCACTCCAACTGTCTGCTGATCGCTCACAAGAAGGTAAGACCCTCTGTGCCAGGGCGCCACGCGTGCAGCCCCCTTGCAAGCGTTGCACAGCAGCTCTGTTCCAACAATTTTTTCCCTCTGAAGCTGAATGATAGTTTGGAAAAGAAAGATCTAGCACGTGCTGCAGAGAGCCCTGCAGTTAATAGTTAATAACCCCGCTGCAGCATCCAGCTGGTCCTCCCAAGTCACAGCACTTCCACAGTGATGCAAGCAAGAAGCCTTTGCAAGAAGAGCTTCTTACAGTATTGTTTGTGCTTTCAGTTGCACTCACTGCTTTGAAATTTGAGAAGGGCAAGAGCAAATTTTGTTAAGGTGGGTTGGTTGTCTTCGTCTTGTTTCTATATCCTTTTTTTCTTGACAGCTTTCACCATAAGTGCAACTGTTTTCTCTAGTCATTGTATGTAGCACCCTGTAAGTAAGGGAGCAGAGGGGCTTAGGGTTGTGTTTTTCTTCTCCTGCATCTTTGCAATCGCTGCTGAAATTATAGTCTTCCTTATAGTCAGACTAGGAATAATGTTTGTCTTCCTTTGGAGAAGCAATTTGGGCAAAAGACGAATTGATGCATGGATGTGACCCAGCAGGGTTTCCTTTTTGAATCAAAACTGCCTTCCTGTAAAACTTGTCTCAAGGGCAAATGAAACAATTGGCGTAGATTTTTATGCTCGTTCTCCATCCTAAAGGTGTAGAGGAGGTTGTGGCACTGCCCTCTGACGCCAGGCCGGCATCCCTTAGGCTGCCGGCAGCTTTGCAGGCCCGGCGTGCGGCAGCGGGGCTTCTTGGAGCTCCGCTTGAAATCCAAGCGAAATGCACCCTTAATTTTTAAGGATGCAGGATATGAAAAAAATATCAAGCACAACTTGGCATTCTGGGCTCCAGCACAGCTTAACAGAGAGATAATAAATGTGTAATGACGTGCTAGTGAGGTAGCTAGTGAGCCACGCGCTTACCCCTCGCCTAAGAGGGGAGCTGGTTTAGTGAGTGGTGGGTCCGACTTTATGGACAGGGGGATGCTGACCAGCCTGCAGTACCCATGGTCACTGGCAGGTTAAAAAACCCACCTACAGAAAATGAGTGTGTGTGTTTTTTTTTTTTTTTTTTTTTTTTTTTTTTTTTTTTTTTTCAATCAGTGCTTGGAAGTAATTAGAATCTCTGGAAAACTCCCAGCGGAGAGCTGCAAATTGCAAAGAAGGTGACCCAGATTTGTCACTTAGGGGGGTAGGTAGAAAGGAGAAGGAAAAAAATCAGAAATCTGGCACTATTTTTGTTTTAATGCACTTTAAAGTTACTTTATTTACACTGTAAGGCTCATGTGTTAGCACTGACATCTATACCTGAGCAAATCCTTGCGTACAAAAGCTCCTGCTTCCTTCTGAGGTGAAAGGCCCAGGGAACGGAGGGAAACAGATTTCTGCCTAAGGTATTGATGCATAATTTAAGCAACATCGTTAGTAACAAGAATAGATTGATACCAGTCCAGGAGGAATTCAACAGCTGTTTTGCTTTCCAAATCCATTAGAAGGGGGCGTCTTTTGGAGGCAATCTCTACTTGGGTATTAAAATAACTAATAAAAGCTAAATTTATTCTTATCACTTTAATTCTGAATTTCAGGCTCCAGTGGAGAATAAAATTTGTCGGTCTGTGTTATTTGCAGGAAACTTGTGCTGGGGGAGCAATCAAACTAGTGAGTAATTGCAAAATCAAAGGTACATTTAAAACAAGAAGTTAAAGAGTTGCTTGAAGAGGGTAATAAAAATCATTAGCAAATGTGATTTGTTTCATTATGTTTTACTAGATCTGGGTTTTGTAGTGTTCCAATGAAAATATTTGGGGTGTTCAAATGAAGTGTTGTTGGGTGTTCAATTAATAATCTTAAAAGTCAGAATTGAAAGACCAGGTTATGCAAAAGAATCTGGAAATGTCAGGGAAATAACATGTCTTGATTATAGCCTCTGCTCCTCCTCTTAAGGAGAGTCGTTGGCTGGCATTTACTTGCTTGTTGAATTAGATTTTAGGACTTAGGCCCTGAAGGCCAAGGATTTAGGTTGAAAAGGGGATTTAGGTAGAGGCAACTGCAATTTATGTGTCTAGCAGAATTTTTGTATCTCAGGAAGTTGAGAGGAGATAGAGAGGATCCATTTGGGTTTTTGAGGTGCTTTAGTTTCTCAAAAAACTGGTATTAGGCTTCTAAGTCTCTCTCCCCTCCACCCCCATTATTTTTTGACATGAAGTAGGTTCCTTGTGCCGAGATTTCCTTCTAAAACTGAACGCTCGGTGCTTTTGAAAGTGCTACCTCTCGGACTTAGTGACTCTCCAAAAGCAGTGGAATGACTTCCCCTTATCTCGGGGAGCGTTGAGGCTGGCTTCAGGGCTACACTGTTCACTGTGACCTTAAAAAACCTACTAAGAAGCCTCCTATCGAAAGGTTTGTTTTCCACAGTAACCCTTCCCAAACACCTAAAAAATAATCCCCATAAATCCTGTGTCTCGCAGTGCACAGCAAGACGAGCGAGAGCAGGAGCAGGATGCGGCCTCCCTTGGGTTGCTCTGGGCTCCCCTGGGCACGAGGACTGACCTGGCTCCTCTTCTGTGGCTGCCTCCTGACCTTCTAGGGCCCTTTTTGCAAGCTGTTTTTCAGCTCTCCTTGAGATGTGCCAATGCATTTTGGCCCCATCCTCTTTGATTTATTTTTCTTTAGCAATAGCACTGAATTCACGAGTAATTACATTTGTTTTGTAGCAAATCCTATAAACACCAAAGTGCAAAAATTGAATTTCTCACAGTACTTTTGAGTTAATTGGCTGAGATACTAAGACAGCAACAACTTTGTCACATAACAATAATTCCAGCAACCTTTTCCAGAGAGAGAACTCAGGCAACTGGCTCTCCTTGGGCTGTAACAATTAATTCATCCTTCAGATGAGCAGGATGAGTGGCTAATAGAGGCAAAAGTGCTGCAGATGCCTTGGGGCACTTTTTTGACCGAGAGTGAGCATAGCTTATTTATTAGTATGTTAGACTTCTTCCTGGGATACCTGCTTTGATTTCCATGTCAACGAGGCTTGAAATCCCACCCTTCTTTGCTGTTACATAGAAATCTCATGAAGTCTGAACTGAGTGGCTGGAGCTCAGCTGAGCTGCTGTAGCGATCCTTCTTGCCCTAAGAAACAGATCCACGTGCCTTTCGCTCGGAGGTCTGTGTCCATACCCTGCATCCAAACGTTCTTTAGGACTGTTTGATCCGGGACCATAATTGTGTCCTGCCCCCTTTCTTCTCTCCCGGGTTATTTCCCGGTTGGATGCCGACTGCGTTAGGTCTCGCATGTGCCGATGCCATAGGGTAGCAGTAGACACATGGTGGCACCACAGCAGGTTTCCTCTGCTCTCAGAGGATGAGGTGCAAAATGAAACAGTCGGCTACTTTTAGGAAACTCTCTGCAGTCATATGGTCGGTGAGACTCGTTTTCCTTCTTCTCCGAGGCCAAGTGCGAGAGGGTGTCATCTGAGAACGATGCTGCACGTTGATGAGGTTGCCTTCCACTATTGAAGACTGGTTGGAAAAAAGCAACGTTTTCAAGGACATGACTGTCCTCCCCTTGCTCTCCTGGAGGAGATGAGAGGAGGACTTCCCTTGCCAAGAGCCATCTGGCTTGTGCCCATCTGTGTGGTTTTGCCGTTGCCTCAGAAGGATGCGGTACCAAGGTCTTCAGCACCCAAGGCAGATGTGGTGAATACAGATGGGTGGGGACAGATGGTACCTGGCCAAAGGTGCTCCTCACTATCCATCAATGAAGAAAGGTTTCCAGCAAGGAGAAAACCAGCCTTTTTCTTTTCACTAGGCTTTCCAGCACCACCTGTATCTGCACCTTGGGGGGCCCTGATGGGTGAGGGCTTGACACACATCCCGACGGTGCTTGCAAAAGGCTCGAGAGGTTGGGTGAAAGACACTGAAGTTGTTCCATGCTGAGCATTTCATCTATATTTAGGGAGGAAAAGGAAGCACTTAACTACCAGCTGCAGATGGACTATTTTTCTCTAATATAACCCTTGTTAGTCAATCACGTTGTATTTCCTTCCTGCCTCGCAAATCATTTGGAGAGCATAGGCTGTCCCTGTGACCCAGCAGCCAAGACCCAGGGGTTGGGCTATGTTCTTGCTGCTTGTGTGGGGTTATACAAGGGAAAGACTGATCTTGATTTGCTGTTTCTGTGTGGGAAAGTCACCGAAGAGGGTGCAGCACCTCGGTGCTTGCAGCAGATGCGGGACGTGGAGCGACGCCCCATCCAAGGACGACGTGTTTGAGCGTCTGAAGTGCGACGCTACCGCGGGCCCAAGTCTGAAACTTCGTGTTCTCAGAGGAGTTTTTCCATTGTTGCTTTCTGAATAGGAAGGTGGCTCTGCTGTGCTTGATCTGTTCGTTATTAAAAGAGGATCCGAGTTATGCTAAAGTAATCTGTTTTTCATCCATCAGAATTAAAACTGTCTGGATGTCACCGTGGCTTAATTAGCAGATGAGTTGCTCTGTTCTGCAGCTGGTAAGGATTAAAAAAAAGAAACTGCAATAATGAATCTTTTATTTAGAGTAATTCACCCAAGTTTAGATTTAATAAATAGAAGCTAATGAGTGATGGAGGAAGGATCCCCCGAGTAAAGGGCAATATGCTGCTAGTGAGAGGTGGTGCAAGCCCAGCAGTGCACAAGTCAGGTTGGTTTTGCTTTGACTCAGCGCTATTTTTTTGGTCTCACGCTCAAAATACAGCAGGAAATTCCACTTCCAAAAGCTTTAGTTGCCAGCTTTGAAAGATACTTTATCTACTTTAACGTGGCTGATTGCTAAGGAGCTTTTTATTTAAATCACTGACTATATAACAACAAAGCTACCCTGTTGCTTCCATCTAAAATCAGATGGAAATTTTTGGTATTGTTAACTGTTTGTAGATCCCAATTTCTATGTTTTTTGAAGGATTTGGAGCCCTGTTGTTCCCATCCTGCAGTGCCAATACACAGATTTTAATTTTTCCCTCAAAGACATGGGATGTAGTAAAACTCCACATGCCCAGTACCCTATTAGTTTGTTATAGCCTTCCATTCCCCTAGTTTATATCTTAATAACTAGCTTAATTTCTTATGCCTGAAGTCACAATTGGAATTTGAAAGGAAAAGATTTTTAGCTTTTAGCAGGAGATATGACCCAGTTAAGATTAATTTATCTCTCATATTTCTCCAATTTTTTCCTCCCGAACAGCTCCAGCTCACTCACTTTCATGGCTGAGCCTTAAATAATTGTGAGCCTTAATTAGATGAGGAACTGTGTGTAATAATTTAATGAATTTATAGGACTTGGAGAGCTTTCTATTGGCAACTGGTGAAACTAGTCATAACACTTGCATAATGTAAGTGCTGCACTGCCATTACATTCGATCTGTTTAGTAATACCTTGTGCGAAAGTATAAAAGCTGCTTTCTTTATTGAAACGATTAGCTGTTGGCAGTTTTAAATTGAGGAGCTCGGGACCGAAGCCTCCTTGATCATTTTTCCAGCTTTCTTTCCTCTTTCAGATGTTTTTCTGGGCACAGAAGTGGAGATCGGTGCTACAAAGCCTTTCAGCTACCGTATTGCAAGCAGAAAGTGGTAAATAAGTCTGAAACGGCGCGTTTCATGTAGCATTATTCTGTGCTTGAGAAGTGTAGTGAGGAGGGACAGGGTGATTTAATTGTTCAGAAGGGGATTTGCCAAGGTGGGAATGTGAAGCTTGAATGTGGGGTGTGAAGCTTTGCTGGCCGTGCGATCCCAACCCCTCCTGCCCGGGAGAGCCCAGCTGTGCTGTCTAGGCAGTCCATGACTGTTCTGTCCACCGTGGTAGCCGATCCAGATGTGCGTTACGGCCTGGCGGGACTCGGGTTCGCTGGAGCTGCTCTGCACGTTTTGTGCTGCTGCTTTAGGACCAAGATGCTGCAGCAAGCCCGGATGCCCTAACAGTATCCACCCTCGCAGCATCTCTTTGACACTGATGAATGTGTAGGAGAAAACGTGCCCTAGGCCTGGACCTCCATATGGCCCTATGGCTAGGGGTGACCAATTTAACTACTGGTCGAGGCAGATCTAGGCTTGTGTTTTCAGACAGGTATCACTGCAGCTTTTGAAGCCATTTGCCTTGTTTTGTCCCTGCTGAATCATTCCAGCTGCTGCCAGGGGTGCTAAGCAGAGCATTATTTCCCCTCTGGATACTTTTTCTCCCAATGCTCTTAATATTAACCACTTCGTGTGCGGTGCTTTTTATTTTCTTCATAGCATAAGACTTTATTGAAGCTCAGCAGTGAAGCGGTTTCAAGGAAAGCCACTGTAAACCAGAGTGAGGATATCCTGGCTGCTTTCCTATAGATAATTTAGGATAGTTTTTGTGGTACTCTCCAGAAAGAACATAAATGGGCTTTAGTCATGGTTAATTTTGTTTATCCCCTTTTTGTATCCATGGACGGTGCAAGGACTGTAAGGTTTGCAAGCTCTTTTGCAAGCTTTATTTCCTTAAAAAAATAACAAAGTCCTGTTTGTGTATAGAGGGACTGAGCCGTGTTCGGAAAGCCCGGCCCTGGCAGAGCCAGTCACGACGCATCCTGCGCCACCGGGTCACCAAACCCCAAGGAGCAGCTTTCCCGGTGGCTTCCTGGTGGCCTGCAGAGACTTTTCGACTTTTGTAAAAATGCTCTCCCCGTGTCCCAGGCTATGTGCATTTGCCAACATCAGGTTTCAAAATGCCGGGAGTTATAACTGGAAGAGCTGGTGGCAGATGCACAGGGTGCCAGCCCCTCCAGTGGTGCTGGAGCCGGCTCGGCACGGCCGGGAAGCAGGCGCCGTTCCCTGCCTGCGGCCGGGTGAGTTCTGTGCAGGCTGTAATTCTACCTGCCATATTTACCATGAAACACGGTGCGGGCCTGCGGAAGAACCCACTTGAACTGCCAAGTCTTCCGCATAAAAGCAATGAGCACCCTCAGGTAATTGAAGAGGGACTTTCTTGGGATGTTCTATTTTGCCTGTAGAACTAAACTCCTTTCCTGGAAATAAAGGGGTTTGTTTTTGTTTGTTTGACTGGTTTTTAACATTATCCTTCTTAAGACCAGCTAATTGATTTTTGGCTGACTTCCGTTTTTCGGTATTTTTCTCTTCCAGGTTTTATCCCTTCATGTAAACACCATGTTTATCTCCCTGTAGTTACACTGATCTGGGGGTAAGGTAGCACATAGCACTACTCTATTGTCCCCAATATATTAATAAATTGTCACCAAAAATAATTTAGGCGAGTATGTTGGCAAGATAAGAAGTGCGTTTTGTGGCACTCAGCCTTTCTGTCCTTTGCTAGTGTTGGTGGCTTTCTGAGGCAAGAAGCTTCTCTCCACAGCGTTCAAACATCTGTGGATTCACAGGAAAAGATCGTTTAAGGTCACTTGCAATTCCTATCCACTCTTGTCAATCAAAAGAGAAAAAGGAGGTGGTATTAACACTCTGTTATCTTGAGGTCCCCATTTTAGTCCTGGCTCCTGATCATGCTTACAGGGTCTGTGGTTTCCTTGCAAAACCCTCTCTTGGAGGGACTATCTCTATGACAACAGGTCTCACTGCTGCTTCTCCCCTTCTCTTCCCGCATCTCTCACACCAACAGGGCCCCCGGCACCCCTTCCCGTGCATGGGAAGGCATGGGCTGCCTCCTGCATGATCCTGCTGGCACCAGGAGGCCCTCGGGACGTGAGTTTGTCCTTCCACACAACTCAGATCGGCTTTGGAGCTGCCTGTGGAGCTTTATGGCTTATTTTATGATGCTGACTTTAAAAAAAAAAAAAAAAAAACAAGGGGAGGGTTTCAGCCATTGGTCTTTTGTTGATGTATTTATCACCGTAAAAGACTTAACTAGGTAGTGAAAAATTCAATAAAAAAGCCCGGCTGCATTAGTCTTTGAAATAACATTGATGCTTAGCATTGACTTGCCTTTTATATGGATGCTGTGAAACTGTTTTAAGTCTTAAATCTTTCATTATCTGTTGACATAATCATAAACTTGTTAAAATTCCATCTGTAAATCTATGCGGGCCGTGGAAGCCGCTCTCCCCCGCCCCACGTTTGTCTGCCTTTTATTCCTCAGTGGAAATAATTGGTTTCCATGACACACCTAAAGGATGGTTCCCGTTGCTTTGTATTTATTGTTGTGCTATTGCAGCACTAAAAATATTTAATATTACTTAATCGGCTTCAGCGGCATATCGAGGCAGCGTTCTTTTGGTTGTTCTTTTGGGGACAGCTTTGTTATATTAGTCTGCAGCAGGCAGCTCTCAGCAGTAGTAGCTCCGTTGTGTCAGGAGCTGCATGTTCCTGTGAGGCTGGAGAGCGTAAACTCCAGCTAAGGGACCTGGCCCAACTTTCGGAGGCTCCCAGAGCAACGTGAGCCATTTTGGCAAGCCTGAAAGGGCGGCTTGACTGCTGCCTCCAGCACCAAGTCCACCCATGGAGCCAGGAGATGTTTCCCAGCTGCTTGATGTTCCACAAAGGGAACATTTTTATTATCCCGAGGGAAGCACACACAGGATTTCATCTCAGCAGTGTGGCGGAACGTGGGGAAGAGGCAAGAAGAGGGCTCTGATATTTGTGACCAATTTGGCCTGTGTGAGGCTGGCGTGGGAGACTTTCATTCCTCTTCTGCCATTAGTCTTGTCAAAGGCCGCTGTCTCCAAGGAGGACCTGCTAGTGCAGTGAAATACAGCCATTGTATGGTAGGTAAAGAAAAAGAAAAAAGCTTCTAGAAAGAGAAAACATCTCTGTGTCCCCAAAACTCATTTCAGAGCTTCCACTCTGTACGAGACAGCCGCTACCCTGAGCTGGACAGTGGGGTGTTACACTGGTGTCAGAGCTGTGCTGAGTGATGGAAACACCAGCATCGAGGCTTGGCCGTTCCTGAGATTGTTTTTTCTCCCACATGTTCCCTAATAAACCAACCGCTAGAGGAACTGAGTCACTGTTGATTGCCTTGCTAGCACAGGCATCTGAACGGCGCTTGTTTGTCTAGGAGTAGTTCTTAGTGTCTCCTGGTATAAATACCCTGTTATCCTGCTGTTTCTGGCTCCAGAGGTCCAGGGAAGCTGCTGTCTAGGCTGCTGCTTGGCTTGCAGGTAATGTTTGCAGTCCGTAGCTTTGTTTCACCTAGTCCATAAGCCCTGGGGGCAGCAGTATCTCCTAGGACCTAGTATCTCACTCAGCCATTGCTGACCACAGGGTTTAAGACTTGTTGCAAGCTCCACTCCCCTCTTAAGGTAAGTGTTCTCTTGGTTTTCAAGAAAACAGGATTATTGGATCATCTGTTCGGTTTGGTGCATGTCTCGAGCTCTTCTTTGGTCTTCGTGTGCCGTGTTTCTCTTAGTGCACCTTGAGTCTATGTAGGGATCCATCCTTGCACTGTGTGAGCGTATACTAGTCAGTGTTAGGGAATCAAATTTTGGAGAAGGTACTTGTGAGTCACCTTATGAACTTGTGTACGTGTCTTCCTGGTGTCTGTCATCATGGGTTGTGTCTTATGTCATTCCCAGGCAAGAACTGGGGGCGGAAAGGAAGTGGGAGGAGGAGAAAAGGAGATGTGGAGGAGGAACATGTGGAAAGGACAGACACGAGCCCTCGGCCTCTGATAGCCCTGGAGCAGCACTGCCTTCTGCAGGAATTTTTGCCAGTCATCTCAGCACCCTGGCAGTGACTGTAACTTTCTGTTCAGGGCTGTGTAGAGGCTTAGTAAGAGAAGGGCCTTGTGCTGAAGGGTCTGAGACAGAGTCTTGCAGGTTGCAGCAGCCCGAGTCATCCAGCACCGCCACACGTGTCGAAAGGAACGTTTCAATCTGCGCCTGGCCCCTGTCCCTGAGATATTCCTGCTCCACAGGCCATAGTGCTGTCTCCCCTGACATTGCTTTACTCGACAGTCAGGTACATCAGAGTGGATGCTCTGCCTCGTCTCAGCATGGCCTCCACGTTAGTGCTTTACGAATGAGCATTGGGGGAGCTTATTGCTGGCGAGGATCATTCCCTGCTCCTCGTAATGACTCCGCAGGCTCGCGTCTCCCGCCGGCGCAGAGGGCTCCTCCCGCAAGGAGCTGCTGTAATTACATAGGCAGCAATAGATTAGCTTTAGCAACGTTGGATTCAAAAAATTTGCAGGTATCAGCAGTTCTTCCAACCAAAAAAGCTTTTAGCTCTTGGGCAGAAAGTCAAGTGCCGTTTAAACGCATAGCCATCAAGTTTTTAGAAAAAAAAAAGAAGGAACCAGTATCTTTTCCTTTTTTATTTTTTTTTAATTTTTTTGGATGAAGTGCATAATAAGCTCTTATTCGCAGATAAGTCCTAATTGAGGAGTCAGTCAAGGCTGTTGCTAAATTAGCAGAGCTGTTAGACAAATGCAGCTTCGGTGTGTCAAAATAAGCAACTCTTGAAATTCAAGCAGTGAAAGAGGATTCATGTCACAGTTTTCTCTCGTTCCAAACACAGCCCTCTTGCTCCTCTAAAAGATGACTTAAATCTATTTCTTGCAAGTGTGCAGCTCCCTTACTGCTCCCATTTCACCAAGCTGTGCCTGTCCTTGAGTTGGCATCACAGACTCCTAACAGGGATCTCGGGGATGGCTTTGGAAAGGTGCTTTTCATGGAGCAATACCTAAGTATTGCTCCATTATTTACAGGTTTCCTCTAGGGCTCTTCCAGCTCCCAAAACCAAGGTGTTTCAAGTATGAAAGCTCTTCAGGATGCAGCATGGAAGTATTCATCCTGGCAAAGTGGCACTAAAATGGGTCAGATCTGGGGCTGAACGTGTTTTGCTTCCAGATGGCTTTACCTCAGACCTTGATGTGACTAGAAAATTTAAAAAAAAAAAAAAAAAAAAAAAAAAAGAAACTACAGTTGAGTAACCAGCAGCTTGTCTTAGCCTAAGTTGGGTATTTGGTGTTATTTATTGCTCCTCTGCATGGCAACGTATTTCTTTTCTGTTCTTTTCTAGTTCAAGATCAATGGGGAATGGTGCACCTGGATCAACTACGATCGCTTCCAGGAGCTGGCGCGGGACTACGCGAGGAGCGGAGGCTCCAAGACTTTCACGGCAGCAGATTACATGGCCAAAACTCCCCGCTGGGCGCTGTTTGGGTCTAGAGAAAGGGGGTTTGATCCCTTGGACATAAGATACCAGCGAAAGAACAAAACCAAAGACATCTCCGGGTGTTGATGTTGCTAAGGGGTTCTCTGAACTCTGAGCCAATGTATTTGGGTTTCCATTTGGATAATCGGACACTGATGCCGAATCAAATCACCTAGATTTCCTGTCATTTGATACGGAAAAGGAGGGCAAAACTTTTGTTCAACCTTTCCCTCCTGTTTTTAATGCTTTTTGGATGAAAATATTTATGATGTGTTTTACCTTGTATAAATGGTGTGTGTGAGCAATTTATCCCACCTGGCAGAGTAAGAAGGGAGGAAGTATTTGTGATCTTTGCAGTTTAGCGAGTCTGGGGTTGGATTCGAGAGGGGGCTGTTCCTTTTATTTCTGGGCTCTGTTGCAAATAGAGGCCGGCATGTGTTTGTGCCCAGCTCTGCAGTCAAATGTTCAGCCTCCATAAGGACAAGTGTCAAGGGAATTTAAACATCTAGTGCCGGCTTGATCCGTGCAGATGGAACCACAGACGGATGTAGATCGAGCAGCCTGAGCCCTACCGAAAGTATCGCTGTACTGGCAGTAACAAGGATTGGTGTTTTACGCACGCGTGCCGATTGCTATAAAGACCCTTTCCCTTCCCACCCCCAATAAACTGAAGCTTGGGAAATTCCAAAAGTAATAACACCCCTAGTAATACTGTGGACAGCTTCTGATATCTGTCCAAGTATTCTCCAACTTCGTAGTTTTGGCAGTGAATATTTTCCGAGTAGCTTTATTTCACTCCCCAGCAGCCCTTCACAAAACATATTTCTTTAGAGCCACATTAGGCTCCTGACTGTGTGTGCTGATACGTTGGCTCGTGAGGATGGGCTGTGTGAGAGCCAGTGGGAAGTTGGCCTTCAGTACCTGCATGGCTGTGGCTTGAAATTGGAGTCCTTGGGCAGGCTGTCATGTGTTCGTTATGGTTCCTCAAAAGGCAGTTTCCCTGTCTGGAAAGAATTCCTTCTCCATTGGATGCACTTTGTGCTCTGATCACCTCCTAGGCTGCCTCCAGGAAAGTGCAGAAGGTGCTGGGAGGTGACACGTGGTTGCATCTCGAATTGAATGCCACCTGCGGGTTCCATTTTTGTTTGAAAAATAGCTGGTGTCACTCAGGTCCTCATTCCACCTGTGCGAGCAAACTGCAGCACTGCTGATTGTGACAGAGGAATTAATCTGATGCAAATGAAAGCTGAATCTGCCCTGGTCATTTGTTTCAAGAGTGCATCCCTGTATCTCTGCACAAGGTCAACATCTCCAGATGTTTCGGGGAAGTGACATGTCTCCAGATGTTTCTGACAAAGACATGGGCTTTGGCATTGAATTCTGTTGTTTGGAGGTAGGACATTCTTGCTGAAAAATTGGATTTAAATGGGAGGGGGGGTGGTGGTTTACCGCGGTGAGGATCAGCACATGCACAGACCAGCAGCCTTTGCTGTTGGTTTTATGACACATCCGTGGTGTTTCACTGCCACTGTCCCAGCGTGTGCTCTGGCTAGCAAGGTACGAATAACCAGTGTGAAGACACCAGGGGCAGAGGGTCCTGGGGAGGTGCGGTGGGAGGCCGGCTGCGTGCTCACCTCCTGAATGACTGAAAGCCAGAAACGTTACTGTTTCCCTGCTGGCTTCTTCCTACGACTTTGCCAAAGTTTCCGCAGCCTCTGCAGCCATCTGGGAAAGAGAGATCCTGTGAACCCTCCTCCTCTGCTTCAGTGTGAAATCAGCATTTTGGGGTGAACCTGCAGTCCAGGAGGGTGACAAGCAGTGGATGCTCTTCGACTTAATCTGCTGCACGTTGGGAAAACACAAAACGTCTTCAAGTGCATCGAGTGCTGGACAAAGATCTGACCAAGCCAGGGGCTGCTTATGGAGGGAGCAGCTTGAATTTAGTTGCTGGTGATGAGAAGAAAACGGTCACACTTGAGCGTTTTCATTTTCCCAGAAAAATCCAGGAGCACAGATCAAATGTGTTTGGTTTGGGATACATGATAAAATCTGAGGCTTTGTATGAGATGTCTAAAGCAGAGCTCTGCTTGCCTCTCTCTTACTGATACCTCATCACTCAGATGTGTTCTCTCGGGTTCTTGAAGTGTGTCGCAGTGTTATACAGTGGGTATTGCGATTTATGACTTTTGAGCCGCTGGTGTTATTTTAAAAATTAGTAATGATTCTGCCTTAAGAATTGGGTCCCTAAGAACTAGCACACTGCAGTTCGTTGAGCTCACAGCATTGTAATTAGGTGGATTCCTGGGATTGTAGCATTTTAAAGAACCTCATTTCTGTAAGGAGTGATTATTTTAAAAAAAAAAAAAAAAAAGGAGGAAAATAAAGTAATTTTCACTAGGGCATCTCCAGTGGGTCATTGCTATATGAGACATGAATAACTTTATAAAAGGAGAAAACTGATGGGTTTTTAATGAGATCAAAATCACAAACGTTGCAGAATACTGTTCTATTTTTCTTTCTAGTGCATGGAATGGAAGGGAGAGCAGCCCCGTGTCCTGGGGATTGAAAAGGCTGGGCGGCTGTGAGAGCTGCTCCAATATGTTGTTCATTCGTCTTTTTTTTCCCCAAAGCAATGAACTGATCTTGGGCAGCAGAAGTTGGAAAAAGAAATTTCTATGGTCAACGCCAGGCAGGACAGAGGCAGCACCAGCAAGTTCTTTTAGGGGGGAAGTTCATTTTCAGGACTTCTATCTGTCTGCTTAGAGTAAAATTGCTGGTTTGTGTGTGTGACATCCCAAAGTCCGTACGCAGGACCCTCAGCTGGACCACAGTGACAAACCCTGTGCCCAGGCCCCCATGTGCCACAGCTTGTCATGGTAGCTGTGATCATGGGTGAGCCAGGTCATGGTCATGGTCAGAGCTGATGTTTTCAGCTGCTTGATGCCACTTCTAGCAGAGATGAGCGTCTGTCCCTGTGCTTTGTCTTTTCCCACCTCATTCCTAGGAGCTGGCAGGTGCTGAGCTGGACTGGGAGGGCTCCTGCTTCTTGCCTTCCTGCAGCAGATGCTGCTTCTGCTCAGCCACGTGGCGCCCTGCAGGGAGGCACCTCAGTGAAGCCCCCATGGCCTTGCCACCTGGGTGCCCAAGGGCAGTGGCTGCTGTGGCTTCTGACGAGCCCCGTGTTCCCCACGTCCCAGCTGAACCAGTGCGGTGCTTGCTGAGGAAGAGAGGTTGTATCTTTTTTCAGGTAACTTAATGATCTTGGTTCTTTGGGTGATCTTTTATAAAGGCGGAACATGGAGGGACCTTCCTACAGTCGATTCCTGGGGAAGGGAAGTTGTTTATGCAATCAGAAATAAAAGACAGGAAGGATTCTACTACCTCTTTTTTAGCAAATAGTGAATCATCATGAAGAACCTTTCTCCGTATCACCATCACTTGGTAGACACTTTTCAGCCCAATCTAGGGCCCTTTCTCTCCCAACGCTTTGCAGGCAGCATGAGCTGCCTTCTAAACAGCCCTGTGAGGAGGGACAACTCCAGAGATGTCTCTCTAAAGTGCTGACCTCCGCTGGTCCCTATGGCCTTTGCACAGGCAAAGTCTTTGTCCTTGCAGAGGAGGAGGTGAGGAAAGAAGCTCTCTTGAATTAGGGCAGGTTTTTGCATTGTTCATAAGCACAGTGCTGAAAAAACACTTCTCGTTTCCTTACAAAGCCTAACTGAGGCCGTTAGCAAGACTCATGTCTTGCCTGAATTTCCTCAGAGCTCGTGTTAACCCCAGAGCATCAGGGTGAGTGCAGCAAGGATTGGTTTAGACTGTTTGGTGTGTCCCCTTATCCGCTGCCTTCCCCTCAATGGATGCCAGCTGTTTTGTGCCTTGTCTTCCTTCCTGAGCCAGATACCTCCATCTTTCACACATCCCTCTGAATTTGGAGAGATTAAGCAGTCATAAATCACTGCAGTGTTTGCTGCAACCAGTTGCTGCTTGGAAGTGAGCCCAGTTAGTGACAGACAGAGAATTTGCTTGCGGCTCCTGCACTGGAGGCATCCTTGTCTTGGGCAGTATTTCAGTGGGGACAACGTGCTGCCCTCGAAGGTTGCTGTGGTAATTAGTCACATAACGTAAAACGCTCCCTAAAATCCTAGTGTTGGACCGTGTTTTTCCATGGGACTGCTAAAGGAGCCCTAAAGAAAACTCCACGTGCTCTCTTGCCATAACTTTAAGGACATCTACAAGATTTTCTTTTCCAAGCCCCTTTGAGACCCAGAAATTCTGCTCTCCCCGTTTTATATATTGCTGCTCCATGGGCTGTTTGTCTAAGTTGAAATAACAACTTGTTGCCACTGAATGAGATCTCTTGCTTGCCCTCCCTGCATCCCTGAGTTCCCTCCATCCCACAATTCCTCCCCTTTCCCAGCCAGCTCTAGCCCTTGGCTCCGTGCATGGGAGCTGATTTGCTGTCAAAACATATTTCTGGTGCCTTGTCCCTTTTCGTGTCAAGCTTCTAGAAGCAATACAGGGAAAAATCCAGGTAGGATTTGGTCCCACAATTACACTTGAATGGCCGTGTGTTTAAAGCAAATCTTTCAATGCACATATGCCAGAGAAATCCTCTTACACAAGTAGCTTTCAACCATACGACTTAATACAAATCACCATCTACAGCTATTTCTAGGACATGCTAAATTTACGACCAAGCCAGCTCGAATGGATGGTTACTGTGGGTTCATCCATCTGCAGCCACAGGGCTAGATAGCGCTCTCCATTACCTCATGTTCGTGGGTACACGGGAGTGTCTCTTGCTGCAAGTTTTTTGTTTGCAAAGATGTGACTTGCCACAATAAACAGCAGCATTTCATGCCTTCCCTGAAATTGCTTCTTTTAGATTTAAAATAGATTGTCTCTCAACTGTATGCTCGCTTGGGTTGTGGTTTATGCTTTTCACAGGGAGGCTGTATTAACACAGTATACACTCAATGTATTTAAAAATAAAGGGGAAGAAGGGTTGATCTTTGATCAAATAATCCTTTATTTTTTTTTGCCAGGTATTTGTGAAAGACCCTGATCAGGAAAGACCTTTCTGAAGTCAGGGTCTGAGGATCAACCCATGCTGTTTTGCAATGTTGATGTTCTGCTGCTGTAAATATTTCTTAATTAGCCTGGGAAACCTATTTTTCATAAGTTTGGATCTGACCGAGAGCCATCCTCAGCAATCCTGGGTTCATGCTCTTATTCAAGTACAGAGGTGATGCGATAGACTCTTCTTCCTCCTCACAGCAACCAGAATTGCCCAGGAGGCTTTCACAGGACTCTTGGCAGCTCAGGTTCTCAGGATTTTACCCAAAGAACTGACGTGATTCCCAGAAGCTACTCCCAGAAAAAAAGAAAGGGTCCTTTGTTCTAAATAGCCAAGCTGGAGTCTTTGGAAGGTCAATCGTAAAGATCAAATGGGCAAATATGATTTTAAGCATTTAAAGGCAAGATCTGTGAGACTTCTGGGAGTATTTCAGAAGTCCCAGGAGCAGAGGGTGGTTGGCATCAGGATCTGCTCATGCCTCATTTCTGCAGACAGGGCCCCATGTTTCTTTGTAAGAAACAGCAGCAGAAGTGAGGGATGTTGGGGCACTGTGGCTCTGGCTTTGCTCCATGCAACATCGCTCGCCAGCCCTTGGGCACCTCCAACCCTCAGCAGAGATGCATCTCGGCCGTTTGGGAGGTTCTTGCCTCTCTGCCTGTCTCTAGTAGCACCAGCAGCAGCCAAGTGTAGGGTCCAAAGCCATGGGCTTCACCCAAGGCTGTGCAGGCTCCCATTGGCGATGGGTGGCTCAGGCAGCCAAGGGCCAGCTGGACACTAATCCTGTGGCCAGGCGAGCTGATCCAGGGCTGCTGCAGACTGGGTGTCCCTCCTGGGCATAGGCATTTACCCCTCTTCGTGGCTGCACAAGGGAGAGGGTAGGACTTGCTGCCATTTCGCCCTTGAGTCTTTGGAAGGGTTGCATCTCATTTTGGAGGAGGATAATGTATTGGTTGCCAAAGATCTCTGAAAGCAAAACACGCCCCAAACAGAGAGCTCTCATCCATCAGCTTTGTCTTCATCTGCCACCGCTCCTAACTCGTTTGCCACATTAAAGTCGCTGCTGTGATGAGAGGAGAAATCAGCTGAGGAAAGGACGTGCCTTTGAGTGCATCGCTGTGGTGAAGTGAGGGAAATGAATCCCAAGAAAATAGTTCAGAGGAAACCATTCCCAAAGTTGGTCTTCCCTGGGGACAGGAGCTCCCTGATTCCTTCCTCCTTCCCGCAAGGTCTCTCCATCCTGCTGGGTGGGTTCTCACCCTGGACGAGGGCCAAGTGAGAGGAACTGGCAGCACTTGCTGGAATGGAGAGGATCATCCTGGGAGCCACCGAGGGCTCCCTTCTATGGTGATGGGGCATTTGGGAAGAGCTGGCACCTTGCAAGCCGGGAGAGTCACAGGGCTGAGGAGAGACCACCGTGGATGAAGATCTCCTCTGTGGGAGTGAGTGGGGCAGACATGTCCCCTTGGCCATGGCAAGGCTGAGGAGTCACCTAGGACCCCCTCAGCAGCCTCCCTCATGGAGCTTGGCTAAATCAGGGTCTCTCATCCTAACCAGGACGGCAGGCCCTGGTCACGGCTTAGGAAGGCTGCAGACAGGGAGGCCTCCTGAGGGCCTCTAAGCCCCGTTGAAGCCGTGTCCCACCACAGGAAGGAGGCGCTGGGGGAAGCAGCAGGGAGATGGCGGCCATAATGGGACGACGGCAGAGCCTGGATTGTTCGGGCAGGCCTGGAAAGGCAGACATGGGTTCAGAGGGACTCTGTGAAGCAGAAGGACCTGCTTTATTCCCAAAGCCTTTAATTTTGCAGGCGGCCGAAGCCGCAGCAGGCGCTGCAGCAGCAAAGCGGCCAGTGTAGAGCAGGGTTATATTTAGGCTGCTGGTTTGAAGCGTTTCCCTCAGAAGCTGGTGATCGTGGTGGCCTGGAAATGAGGTCGGGCATCAGAGTCGGCAGATCAAAGGCACGAGGGGGACATTGCAGCAGGACGGTCCCTTGAAGTGTTCTTGGCTCCTGGGGCCGTAGGCGATTCAGAGCCAAGTCTCCAGCTTACAACTCCCAACTGGAGATTTGTTTGTTTCTCTACCTTCATATACTTTAAACTTAAATTTTTAAGGCATAAATTAGCTCAAGTTTATTAAAACAAGCCATTCTTTTGAATGAGGAGAGGAATTTTGCGAGGACTTGACAACTTAGAGAGAAATATCTCAGGAGAAGATGAGTGGGAGACGATCTTTCCTTGTAGACAGTTTCTGCTTTCACAAACTTGAGTTTTCACATTCTACTAACTCTTGTTTTCAGGGCTGTCAAAAAACTTGCCAGGAAATCGGCAGGGCAGTGAGGGCTCTAAGCCCGGCTGCTGGCACCTGCAAGAAGAGGGACAGACCAACAGCCCCATTTCTCCTGTCGCGTTGGAACTGGGTGGCATCTTCTTGTGTGAAACTTTCTGTAGCAAAGTAATACTTCATAAGATTGAGCAAGAGAAAGTATTCCAACCCAAAAGCCCCTTGACCAGCATTCACAACATGAGGCTTCTGCTGAGGATGGAGGTCCCACTCCTTGCATATGGGTTGTCCTGTAAAACAGGCCACATGGGGAAAGCTGGATGGGACAGAAGATGCTGCTTCCCTCCTCCAACAGCCTTTCCATTTGCCTGTCTTATCGCCAGGATTTTTTAGGGATGCTGATAATAATATAATCCTCACCTCTGAGGCAGCCATCTGGGATCTTAAGATGCTGCTGCCTTGCTAAATTTCATCCTCTTTTCCAGGGGCTCAGATTAGATCAGCTGTTTAAATCATCTTAGCGCTAAATACATGTTATTTAGAAAACAGAGAAAAGGCATCAAAGACATAAATAATTAGCTGCTAAATGCTGCATTCGCATTCAGCCGATTGCCCCAGGAAATGTGAAGCTTCTTCTCAAATTATCCAGCTCGGCAGCCCCCCGAGCTATTGATTTATTGTTGGCACTTCCTAATTTCTACTATTTCTGCATTGGATGAAGCCCTGGGTGGCGAAGCACGTGAAACCAGGTTGTTGGCGCCGGGAATTTGGTGGCCCATATGGGACCAGCTGCTGCTGTGGCTTCTCCAGCGCAGAGACCCTGCGCGGCTGGGCAGAGTGAGCACCTTCTGCTCTGCCAGGGCCATCCCGATCCTCCCTGCAGCCAGTGCCTGCAGTCCCACATCCACTGGCCACGTCACTGTTCTTGTTTTGTTTTATCCCTTTCCTCCTGGATCCCTGTGGCTGGCACAGAAATGGGCTGAACGATCCTGGGAGCTGACCTGTTGCTGTGTAGATGCTTCCCCCTGAAGCTGGGAACATGCCTCTGTTTAAATCTGAGGCTACCTTGTGTTTAGGTTTTCTAGTAATGAAACTCAGCCAGTGTTAGCAAGTGTTATTCCCTCTACGTCACTTTGACTTGTTGTTTCTCCCTTTCTTTGAGGTTTATTTTTACAGATAAGGACATTATTGTATATAGTCTTGCTGATGCTGCTTGCAGTACCTTGGTTTCATTTTTTCGCTCACCCATAGTCTCCAGCTGGGTATGGTATTTTGGCAGCCCGAGCTTGGGTGGACAGGGTTGCTCTGACCTCGCCGAGGCTGCAGGACTTGCCACTTTCAGCCTCTTTTAGGGTCCAGTCTTGTAATCCTGCTCAAAAGTCTCCCATGCATGGCAAAGTCTCTCTTGCATGGCAAGAAGATGATGATAAAACACTGCTCGTCTCCTCACCCCACCCCACGACAGCCTCTGCCGCCCATGAACACATCCCTTCCAGTTTTAGAACAGCTAGGAATGTGGTTGAGGATTCTTTCTAAGAACAGGCAAGATCTGCAGGAATCCATTCCATAAATACAGAAAAAAAGGAAAGAAAAAAAATAAAAATAGGCACCTTATTTCATTAAGATACATGTGCTTAGCATGGGTGAAGATGCCACCAATAATTCCATGTTTATTCCCACCCTCAAATCATGTTTATGAGCAACATGATTCAAAGGAAGAAACTGATTTAATGGCAATATTTACAAATCGGCTGATTGCTTTGAAGGGAGCCCCATCAGACTGTGCATTTCATCAGGCACGCGCGGGTTCGGCTCTGCTGACAGCTGCTTGCTCAAGATACACCGCACCCTGGCGCGGGTGACATTTCCTTTAGCCGGGCTGTGCGCCTGCCTAAAGGTAATAAGTAAATTTTATGCTATGCACAAAAGAGGGGGCCTTTTTTGGTGGCAGCTTGTGGCAGAGCTCAGGTGCGCCTGTTGCCTGTCAAGCTGTTGCTGGAGCACCCACTGGCACAGTGAACCCCAGTCACTACAAGCCTGCCGGGTGTAAGGGTATCATTTGCATGCTGTATTAAGGTTGTAGAGAAGTAGAAGGTAAACTAGCGCTCATTAAAATGTTTAAAATTAAAGAATATGGGTTGGGTATCATCTAAGGAAGTCCCATGAGACTTATTTTGTGCCTACATCCCTGAAGGATGCTGCTGGGGCTGGAGGAGGGTTCGGCACGGCGATGCGGGCAGAGGAGGGAGGGACGGCAGCGCTGCCACCTCCACTGGGTTTTTCCACGGACAGCCAATGTAAATCTTAACCCTGCTTTGCAGTTTGCAAGTAACATTTAGCTTTCTGCCCATGACATGCTGCGCGTTGAAGACTGAATTCCCCACTGGGCCATGGGCAAAGCTTATCAGGGACCAACAGGGCTTCAAAAACCACACGTTTCCTATGTGCAGTACTTGCAAGGGAGCCAATAAATAAAAATCTCTGTCATGGCCATCACAAGCGAGGGATGCTGCTTGGCATGTTTCAGCCCAACACAAGGTGCCCAGAGGGATTTCTAATGGGATTCGGTCTCCTCCAGTAGACCACAGGGTGGATGATATGATGATACATCATCCACTTGTTACCAAAATCTGCTCTCTGGTTTAATTCAGAAAAAATAGTGGAGAACTTTCTAGCGAGACTAGGAGATTAGGGCTGCCCTGGATCATGGCACTAGCACGTTAATAATAAAATATTGTTCTTTGGTGGTGAGCTTATCGCGTTGCATGGAAAGCTGCTCTGAGCCCTGCTCAGCTTATGTAGGTAGCGCTGGAATGCCTGCTGTCTTGCTCACCACACTCCAAAGTGTGCTGAGAACCAAAAATTTCATTTTATTTAAATAAATAAGTATAAACCTCATTCAGTGCCTTAGAGAAACAGTAGTGAGAAAAGGTCATGTAAAATGAAGTTAATACCCAGCACCTTAACTCAAAACTAAGTCACAGGGCAGGGAGTGGGACAGATCCAGTCTCCATCCCGTGGCTTCCTGTTCCCAGGAAACCTCCCTTTCCTCCATAAGAGGATCCATCCTTTGTATGTCGGGTGGGATCATCACTCCCGGCCACCTGGGATGTAACGGTAATTCCGTGGTAGAGCTCTGCTGTCAGCCACGGCAATTGAGAGGAGAGCTTTGCCGTAGCAGCATGTGAGCACAACTTGAAGAAGTGGGATAAGGATTCCCTTCAAGCCCACACGTGGAGGGCAGGGAGACGTTCTTGCTAATAAAAGCAAATGGATTCGCATCAAAGCCGACGAGAATTAAGCGCTAGACTGAGCCTCCATGTTCGTGAAGGCGATGATGAATGTCTTTTGGCCACAAAAAAATGTTGCTGAAGCAGAAAGCATCCAAGGAGCAGCTGTAACCTCTGCCTTTGGTTGTGTAATGTGTGGTGTGAAGACACAGAGCTAAAATCAATATTGCTATTTACTTTGCTGTAGGTGCTGTTCATCACTTGGAGCGCACCGAGGTAGTCACTGTGTTTCCTCTCGCTGTTTTTTCGAGTACTTGTAAAACATGGGGTACCAAGCTGGTTGCCAAAGTTCCCTGCAGCAAAAGCATGTTGTCCATGTAATGGAGGTGGCCTCACTGGCAAGGTGGCCTCCAGCACACAGAGATGAGCCTGTCTGGACGGAGCATGGTCAAAGAGGTCTTCAGCTGCTGGAGAGCGGACTGAGACAGGAGCCAAGGACAACGGTCCCTGCATTTACCAACCAGCCACACAAAAAGCCAGCAGACTGAGACTTTAGGGCCTGGTGACACCCGAGAGTAAGTGCCAGCTCTGCCGTGTGGCCTTTGGTTGCACTGGCTTCAAGCCAGGTCCATCACCATCCTTGGCACGCTGGCCCGAGTGCGCCATTGGAAGCACGTGCTGTCAACGTGCTCCCAGTCTCGATGGCACCAAACAATTTCCTTTAATGCTTCTTGGGGACAGAGGATCACCTTCTCCCCTGTTCCTGGCCCTAAAGCCAGAAAGATTATTCCAGAAGGAGGCTGGGTGGGGAGAGCAGGATTTGGCTCCCCCTTCGTAGCCCTTCACACACAGACAGCGCCAGCTCGTGCCTTGGGTCCAGACTTGTCATAGTCGCAGCTACCGCTTCCTCGGGACCGCCAAGACCTCTGCCTCGCATCGGCTCCAAAGCTTTGGCACCAGCAGCCAGATTTACTGCTTCTCCCAAGGCCTTGCAGAGTTTCTCTTGCGATTTTCCTTTTTGCAGCTTACCCGCTCGGCCCGACCCCAGGCAGTTCTTGTCTGCACTTTCAAGACAACGTCCTGGAGTCATGGTTTAGGCCTTGCCTTTGTTTTGTCCTGGGAAGTTTCAGCAACTGAGAATGGACAGAGTGGGAGCAGATGGCTTTTCCATCGCACCTTTAAATACAAGCACTGAACACAACTTGATTTTTCAAGTGTCACCAGAGTTAACACCTGGCTGGGGTCTCAGGCACTCCTCTCTTGATGGCTTTCCTGGGGACTGGCTCTCCCCACCATCTGGTTACTAACCCTTGGTAATACCAGCTGTGCTGGTCTAGGTTGATTTAAGCAGGAGCAGGAATATCTACTGCTCCCATGGGGCTTGCTGAGTGTGCTGGATGCTTAATGCAGGCTCTAGGGACACCTTTTCCTACAGTGGCCAGTAATAAAAGGAAACAGCAAAGGGATCTGGTGGAAGAGAAACAGCAGCGGGGAGGTTCTGTGCAGGTGGACCCAATTTGCAGAAGGCAGTAAAGGCCTTGGGGAGAGAGAGACTCCAGCAGGCTGCTTAGGAAGGCTATAAAAGCCACCAGGGCAGCCCAGATGGAGCTGGAGGAATGTTACATATGGGAGTTTGAGTATTTTTGTTTTAATTTCAAGGGAAGGCCCTTGCTCATTGGGCATTTGATGTTACTGCTCACAGAAGATGCCCCTGCTGTACTACTCAGCCAGGGTGCCAAGGACGGTGCCACCAACACCACGTTGTCCACCCTGCAGTGGGGGGTTTAATGGGGGCCCTTGGCCGTGTTTCCCCAGAACGAGAGGCACCGCTGGGCTTGTTTCTCCCAGCAGGCCGGGCCACCCCGGGTGGTCTCAGCTGAAGCCAGGCCAGGAGGGTGCAGCCAATGGCCGGCAGTGGGGTCTGTGAGGAAACGTCAGCGCTTGCTCCTGTGCCGCACAATATTGACAAGTTAATACTGTGTTTTGAAGCCAGGATCCCTTTCAGACCTGCTCTGGCTTCTATCAGAGGCCAAGAAATCCCTCCTCAGGGACTTCTGCCCCCAGTTCCCACCTGCCGGCTGGGTAAAGCTCCCAGCAGCTCCGACCGCTTCCCTCGGAGGGACGCGGTGCTGTGCGCCGCAGCCAAGAGCCCTGCGGGCGTACGGAGGAACAGCATGTTATTAATTTGTCATGTCCCTTTCACGTGAGCTCCTTGTTTGTCCCCATTAACAGCTGGTGCGAGCAGCATGCCGGTGCTGCAGGCTGAATGGGGTTTTCACTCCAAGGGGCAGGATTGGTAGGAGCTGCCGCATGCGCATTTTGCCTTCACAGGAAAGGCAAAATATATATGTATTAATTAGTGTAAGAATGCATGACCAGATTTCAAGCCCTCGTTCCCTCGCACCCTCCCAGCTCTGGCCCTGGTCTGTGTGGTCCTGCTGGTCCTCCCTCTTCCCGACCCAGGTGCTCACGCTCCGAGGCTCGTGCTCTCCTTCCACAGGCTTCCATCACGGAGGTGTTTCCTGGTGGTTAGTAGTGACCCTGGAGGGCCCCACAGGAGGGCAAGGAGAGGCCGAAGGAAGGGGCAGCCATGAAGAGGGAGGTTTCCAAATATCCCGTGGGATATTTGGAGCATCCTCCCAGCACGAGGTGCGGAGTTTGAACAAGGAGCTGAGAGGGCATGACAGGCATTTTTGGAAGGATTCCCAACTCCGTGGGCCTGGAGCAAATCCTTGTGGAAGGATAGAGAAGGCTCCCAGTGGTGCTTTGACCTTGCCCATGGCAGCAGGGGCTTCTCACAACAGCTTTACCTGCAGAATGGGACATGGGGAGGGCTCTTGGGCCAACGTTTCCCACCTGGACTTGCCCAACCAGATGTACCCTCAGCAGATATGGGCTAACACACTGCTCAGTTCTCAGGTTTGACACAGGAAAGCTGAAGGGAGCCAAACTGGCTGTTTTTGAAAAACCTGGCCAGATTTTGGGGTCTGGCAACATTACAGTACTGGCAATTCCTTCAGTGCAAAATAAGACAAAATTGCCAATATTTATACTAAAAGCTTGAGTTTTAGACAATGATTTGTAATGAACATTTTGCTTCATTCTGGCCCGCCTGTCTCAGGTATTTATTTCCTTGCTCTTACAGTAATAACGAAGTGCATCAAAATGCTAATTGCTCATAATTGCGATCCTGCAAAGCTGCAGTGAAAAACAGACGAGCTCTGCGCAGCCAGCTGTACCTTTGTGAAGTGGTCGTGGATGGGTTTTCTAAAATTGTTTTTTTTTTTTTTAAGTTACTTTTATAGTCAGTCTATTTAATGTGAGGAAGAGTCAACAGGATTTATGTTGACATTCGTAGCAATTTCCAGGCATCCAGTCCAATCTATTCACGTGCAGAGCTGGTTTTAAAGGTGGCAAAATAAAAAATCAAGACAGAGACTACAGAGTGATGGGGCAGAGGTTTCACCAGTTGCATCTGGGACTTAATTTAGGCATTTTGGGGAAATGGTTTGCCTAACAGGCTGCTGACAGTGAGCTCTGTGCTTGACAGAGCAAGAGCTATTGCTCCCTTCTGCAATTTTCCCTCTTTGCCGTTTTCTCTCTCCTCCCCTTACAAGATTAAGCTGAGAACATGGAGAACATCCCGACCCTTTTGAACAATAGTTGCAAAGCTCTGAGCTCTTCAAAGGCCTCATTTGATGTCTGCTTTAGAAGATGCCGTGCAGTTTTTTTCTTTTTTTGCTATGTGTCTCGTCGAGGCCGTGGGGTGGGATGTTGTTAGTGCAGAGCTGTGGTGATTTCCACCACTGAACCATTGCTTAGTGCCTTGGTTATTAACCCAAACAAAGTAACGGGAGCCTGGCACCAAATCTTGGTTTGCCCAAGCGGATGAGCTTCCCAAATGACCCGAGTCCTGGAAACGCTGCCGCTGCGTGAGCTGTCCCTACAGCAAAGGGCCCTGTGCCCCCTCCGGGCACCTCTCCTTGGAGGGCAGCAAGAAGAGGCTGACCAGGCACTTGCCATCATTCCTGCTCCATCTGCCCACGTCCTGCCCTCTCCATGGCCCAGCACGGCCTTCCCACCATGCTGACGTGGTGGCTTTGCTGCAAGAGCAGGGACGTGACGTTTGCAGAAAGCGATGGCTCGAGGACAGGGAGCGCAGCAGGCACCTCCAGCGGGGCAGCTCCGAGAGGCCCCGTGGCTTGGGGGAACTCTATGGATTCCTGCAGCCGCTCCGCTCCACGGAGCAGATGCCAACTGGCCCCGATGCTTCGCCGTCCCTGGCACGGGTTAAGCAGTGGCGGGTCACCGCTGTGCAGGCTCACGAGCGCCTGCGTGCTCGTGCCTGCGTTTGGAGGTGTAAGGGCCCACGAAGTCAATGTTTTCATTATCATAAAAAAAGAAAAAAACCCCAAACACAGTAACTCCTAACTTGCATGCAAATATCACTATTTATATCACTGTTTATGGTCTCCTAGCTCTATAAAAGGCTGCTACCAGCCGCGTAAGCATTTTTCTTGCTCTATAAAGATTTTGTAGGCTAAAATTCTAAATTTTAACTGATGGGTGACGTTCCCCTTCTGTAGGAGCACTGGCAGCAGTGAGCTGGCTGTCACACTAAACATACTCCCGTTGAATATTTAATATGCAATATAAGCTGCTCCCTTTGCACTAGTCCACGTGCACTGAAATCCCATTAAATGCAAGTAGTGCTGTGTAAACTTGGAAAGATACAGAGACAATGTGTGGATTCAGCGACAGAAAATGATGAGACTCGTATGATCTAGATATTTTATAGCATTTTATAGTAATTAATGTTTTCTAGCATGCTTCCCGATCTGACAATGCTGCTTTGGTAATGGTGAGTTTGGTTTGGTTTGGTTTCAGCTTGGTACGTATCTTCCATCCCAAGTCTTCAAAGCGCTCTGTTGCCGCCAGTGAAACGGGCTCCCCGGGAGCCTGCACCGGGTGGGCTGTGCTATTCGTGTTCCTCGGATTTCTTTGTGCCTCGAGGCCGCGGTGATCAAAGCCTCCTCGTGCTGCACAGGAGCTGGAGACGCTCCTTCCCTCACCGCCGGCTCCGGCGCTGGCGGCTGTGGGAGAGGGAGGCGTCGCGGCCGCCCGCGTAGACGCGGCAGGAATACGGCTGCGGTGGTGCTGCGGGTCAGCATGTCTGCGCTGTCGCCATCCTGGGAGGTTTTTAAGATGAAGCCCTGAGCAATCCCAGCGATCTCGTTGGCCTTGATGATCTTGAAGGTCTTTACCGACAATAGTGGTTCTATGATCTGGTCTTACTTTGGCCATCGTTTGAGCAGGGGGTTGGACTAGGGCCCTCTTGAGGTCCCTGCCAACCCCCAGCATCCTGTGAACTTTTGGTTGGAGACCTTGTGCCACACACAGAGGTGCTGAGAGGGGCCGTGGCTTTGTGAGGGGGACGGCGGTGTCAGCAGGGAAAGCTGCTGGGTGGGAAGAGCTGGGCCTTGCCGTCGGTCCATCCGGAGCAAACATCTCCCCGGCACTGAGCCTGCTGGGAAGCCAAGGCTGATTGAGCTCCTTGCCAGACCAACAGTAACAGGAGGCATCACGGGATGTCCTGTGTCCACCTTCTGCCGTGAAGGAAAACACCGTATTCCATAACCACCCAAGAAAGACCCATTTTCCTTAGTATTGTGGTTCCTTTTGGGGGCAACATGGTTGCTTTTTTCTTTTTCTTTTTTTTTTTAATGGGGAGAGCATCTTGGATTTTTCTTAAAGACCTTTAAATTGTTATCAAACATCAAACTTTTCCGAAGGTTTTCTCTATTTAATCAGCAAATATCATCCAATTATACAAGGATAAAGTAATTATGTCTCCCTCGGCAAACCCATTTCCCTTTCTTTCCCAAAGGGGAGGAGAGGCCTTCCTTCAGGATTATGTGATTAAAGAAAGGTTTAAAGAAGAAGTCTTGCTTTGTTACTTAAAGAGCTTAATCCAAAATCCTCTCAGAACTGAACTGCATGTTGAAAATGCTGAGTAAGAGAAGAGCAAGCTCATCGCCCACCCTGGCTCGGGCCAGGTGAGTCCTGCTCCCTTTGGGCACTAGGTGGGATGTAGAGGATGCAGCTTCGCTTGTCACGGGCAGTCCTAGCATGACGCTGGGGAAGGATGTAGGAATAACCATGAAACCTCAGTTAGAGCAAAGGGCTGCCAATCTGTGAAAGATGAAGTGCGTGAATGACCAGGACAAAGAAGGTTGCACAAGAACAGACAGACGTTCCCCTGAGAAAGCCTCAGCTCCCGTTCATCAGCGGAGGGAGAGGCTGTATCTCTGCTGCTGTGTTTTTGTGCTGCAGACAGGCCCGTTCTCCACGCATCTGAACCTTTTCCAATCTTTTTTTTTTTTTTTTTTTTTTTCTTCCTGGTTTGCAGGACACATGGGTTTTCATGGGTTCCCACCACAATGCAATGACATGTCTGAGAGGGTGTTGCAGATGGTTGTGGTATCTCTGGGCCAAAGTATAAACCAATGGAAAGCTGGTTCTTATCATCCACCCTGTTCCCTATTTCTTTGCACAGGTGGGAATGATCCTGATGGGTGATGGGTTCTCGAGATCTGCTTCAAAAGAAGATTATTGTTCCAGATCAAAGTGTGGTGCCATGCACGAGACCCAGAGTTCTGCTGGATCTGGCTTTTGATGCTGTCCAGTCCTGGGTGCTCAGAAATCTGGAGCGTGGCCTTTGCAGGGTGGTGTATCTCCATGGCTTCTCTGTCACTCCTAGCCCTTTCCTGAGCTGCGTTTATCACACCTGAAATGTCATCATGTAGGGATAGGAAACGACATTGGCTTCAGGGAGCTGAGGGTTTGGTTTCGAAACCCAAACCAAGCCGTGACTCAGTCCTGGATCCTGCTGTATTAAGGGTCGGTCTCTAAGGTTCAAGGGCTGAAAACTGCAGCAAAAAACTTACTTCTGAAACTCCTGCTAGAGGAGCAGGACCCAGATACCCCTATGGAGCTGCAATGCCGAATCTATGAGGCCTCTCCCGGGAAGGGGAGGCAGAACAAGCTCCCTGTTCACTCAGGACTGCCACGTGCGAGGGGGCTGCACGGGGCCCTCCAGCACCCCGAGCTGCGGCGGGCGCGCGGGCCCTGTCTGCAAACACGGCGACCTGCGGCGCCGGCAGCAGGGAGACGCTCCAGCCGCCCGGCGGCGACGGGAACCGCTCCCGCCGGAGCGGGCGGCTCCGTCTGGCTCTGCAAACTGCAACGGGGCTTGCAGCCGCCGCCAGGAGCAGAACAGACATTAGCAACCAGGCAGCGCTGCTCGCCACTAACCCCCCGCATCCTGAATTCACTCAGCTGAGGCAATAGTGCTGGCAGAAGGGACCGGGCTGATTATTTCTTTCAATACAGGTAAAACAGGCAAGGGTCTGGAAAGCTGTTATAGTTTCTCCTCAGCACGTAGTCTGCAGCACTCTGCATATAAAATTTTATGTGCCTTTATGGCCTGAGAATTGAAATTGCAGAACACCTGCTACTCCCATACACTTAGCAGGTGTTGGCACTTTTGCAAATAAGGCCCAGAGTGGTACCAGGGCAAGGAGCTGATTAAAAGGAGGTGGAAACTCCTCTTTATCTTGCTCTTTCTCCCTGCAAGCTCTCCTAGCTGGGGGGGGAATAAGGTGGTAATATCTCTGAGGGGGCTGATACCACCACAGAAGGATTTAGGGTTTTCCAGCAAATCTTTGCCACAATTTTGACCTGTTACCAGCTTGTCCCCAGGATTGCGATGTTAGTACTGCACCCTTGGATTTTTTCTTACCCCTCCATCTGGCCAAATAAACTGCAAAGCAGGGGCTTATCCCTCTGCTGCGCTGGGGCAGTGTTCTGGTCATTACAACTGCATGGATGTTTTCCAGGGCTCGGTGTGTTGAGGTTACTCTCCTTTCCCCCTTCATTCTTCTGCAATCGTGAAGCTTGCCATGAGATTGCAGGCAGCCGCAGCGATGTGCAAGTGTGTATGAGCGTGAGCACAGGCAAGGCAGGGGGAGAAACAGGGCTGGAACAAGATACACATCTCCCAGAAATCTGTGTTAAAAGTAGATAGTGATCTGGGGAGAATGATGCATAAGATAAAAAGCCCAGGGGCAAAGTAGAAAGGAAAGAAAGAGATGCATAAATTGGCAAAATGTATTAGACAAGGGGAAGAGCCATAGCTGCAGGGATAATTTTTAACCAGATATCTTTCATGTTGCCCAACAGAACCTCACAAAGCTAAAGTAAAAAACCTTGTGGTGAGAATTGGAGAGCCTAAGGGGCCGTGGAGGCGGGGAAGGGTCCTCCTGTAACTTGCAGTTGTTTCTCATAGCCAGCAGTGAATGACTTGGAGCACAGGATAGGACCTTGGCTGCCAGGCAGGCGCCCGTCTGGGGCTGTCCCTGCACCCAGCAGGTGCCAGGCCTGCCCGGCCATGCCAGCAACACACAACCCAAATTTAAATGGTATCTGGGCTGTGAGAAAGAAGGGAGCCACAAGTCCCGAGGCTCCCAAGAGAGCTGTTGTGGTGAAGATGTGTTTGATCTCAGCAGTTAGGATGTAAATACAGATATGCATGTGTATGGTACAGAATACGATGCAGAAGGAGGCGCTCGGAGAGGGCCCCCAAAGTCTCCTCTCTTCAAAGATCACGTTCAAGTGGACGGATCCTTCCAGCCAAAGCAGGACCGCTGGGCAGAGCCGAGCGCCCGCTGCGGGGGAAGCGAGAGGGGCAGAGCTGGGAAGGAGGCGAGGAGGGAGTCAGGACGGGGCAGCAGCGCAGCTCGGCACTGCAGCCACCACCACCACCACGTGGGGCCCATTCAGTGTCAGAGCTGGGGGTGCTGGTGCAGACCGGGCAGAGCGGCTGGAGAGGCGGTGAGAGGAGGCCTGGGGCCATGAATGTGTCAACAAGGTTTTGGTGCCAGTGGGGAAGACAGAGGCTGAGGAGGGAAGAGGCAGCAGCTGTCCTGCCAAAAGTCCCCTCAGAGAGTTTTTTGTGCCTGGAGGCCTGGCTGTAAAGGAGGTACAATACGAACAAAAACAAGGATAACCTTATTGTGAATAAACTCTTTATTATGGTGCAGGAGTTATTCTGTCATCATAAGCCTCTGTATTCCTGCAGCTACAGGTGATCCAGACAAGGATCACTTCTACACATTTGCAGTCTCCACAGGGTTAAAGCTGCTCCTGCAGCACTGCCTGCAAACGCAGTGCATGGCACTTGCCTCATGCTGCCTTGGGTTTGCAGGAGCATGGATGTCCCCAGTGGATGGAAGCTGAGGGAATGGTTTCAAACAAATATTTCTATGAAGCTTTAAAAAACCCTTTGATTGGATTATTCCAGCTGACTTTAGCTAGTCTAAGGGTCACTGATTTATTCTGTTTATGTGAAACCTTTAATATTAAACCATGCTTTGGGAGAAAGGTCTCCCAAATGGCAATGTGTAAACGGAGCATTGAGAATAATCTTGCAGCGATACATCAGCTGCAATAATGTTGTGCCTGCACATGCCTTCTGCCTCCTTCCTGATCACCCTTTTAAGCTTTTCTGAACTTCTCTATAATCCCTCCACTAGAGGTGGTCTAAGTCCTCACAGTAGATGCATGGTACTCAGCCACTGCCATCAGAACCAGAGCAGACCCTACGCTGGGAGATGTGCTCCTCATGTAGAGCTGTGCATGCATCTGCCCCAGGGTTTCGACGGTGGAAACATGGGAATACTTTTGAATTTGGACTCTTCCCTAACCAGATCTTCACCAGCCTTGGTTTAGTGATGAGGAGGACTAGCCTACTCTGATGAGGAGGACTAGCCTACGCCGTCTCTGCAGCTCTCTCCGGCCAGGCAAACAGCTTCTCTTTTTCTCTCTGGATCCTTGCTCTTGTTTCTAGATGTGAAGTGTGGGCAGTAAGGAAAGATTGGGGGCACTTCTCTGGATGGAGCTGTGCGAGGCTTTTATACTACTGGCTCTGGAAAGAGCTTTCGGAAAAAAAAAAAAGTCAGAAAAATCTCTTAGATGAGATTGAGCCTGCTGCATTAGTGTTTGTGGCACTTCTCCATGACCTGTCTTTTCTTGGTTGTAAATATTAATGACATGAATTAAGTGGAGTTAAGAGATCATATTAAGTAGTTCTTCAGCAGTCTTCTGTAGAGAATAACTGTGGTATAATAAATACATCCTTACTCTTATTTTGGAGGTGCTGATGAATTGCACTGAGCAGCTCAACAGCGTCCATGGGGAATGGTTGCTCCTGCAGCCTTTGCAGAACAGGTGAACTCCAGGGGTTTTGCTGAACGTGAGTCTGAGATACCAGCTCAGCAGTTCCAGAGAAGTAAATACAGTGTGTTCTGCAAAAAAGAATGAAGGGAAAGCTAAGCTCACCATCGAGACCCCAGTCCAAAAGGCAGACAGGCTGCACTCATAATGTGTCCAGACCATCACCTTCAGTACAAGCTCTGTTTAATGATTAATAGTGCAAAAACCTCTGGAGATAACATTCATTATTCTTGTGACGTTGCTTTTGTAATGTTCTCAAGGCCCAGTGTTGCAGAGGGTTTTTGAAGCTGTGCATTAGCTGGTTAAGAAGCACTTCAGTTAATGTCACAGGAAAATTCCACCAGAAAAAACATATAGCTACAGAAAAAACGAATGGTGAGAAAATAAGATTGGTTTGTTTATAACTTTTAATTCTGGTGGAAGGAGTCCCCCTTAAGTCCTGCACTCAACTCTTACCCCTACAATTCACCAAATGCCAGTAGTTTGGGAAAGTTCCCATTTTTCTGCGTCTCTGCTGTTCAGAACAAAACTGTTTTCTGACCGGTCTCCCTTTACTTTGCTTCTATGTGAAAAGCACATTAAAAACAGAGGTCAGGTTCTCAAAAGCACGCGGTGCACGTCCTGTGTGGCAGACGTGGGCTCGTGCACACCTGGCTGTGAGCCTCGCGTTGGAGGCTGTCGGATGCTGCTGAAACTGAGGCTGCCTTTGGCACCTGGCTGGGATCCTCCAAGAACTGCTCCTTTGCGAGTGCTGCTGTCTTACTTGCATGGCCCAATAGGCAAAATTACCATAGACCTTCACAGCACAGACCTCAGGTTTTGTGTGCAAGGACCGCTTGCATCTTCTGATAAACCATCTGTTTTAGAAATGACCTGACCTGTGGGAAATCAATGTAGCTAAGTCCGTAATCCACCGCAGTCTGCGTTTTGATGCACAGCCAGGCAGCAGTGTGATGGAGCCAGTGACCCAAGATGTGCCTAGAAGTCCCAAGGTCCAGAAACCAACTTTGCAGAGTTCCCTGCTTTGCCATCAGACCAGCTGGCACGGAAGAGCTGAACTGATAACCTCAGATTGACCTGTCCCTCAACATCATACCAATAAGCTTAGAAAAACTTAGCTGATGACCTGACAGTGATGAGTTCATTGAAATTTGTCAAAACTGAGAGAGAGAAAACTCTGATAGAGTCTGAGATTGTTAGCAAAACTTTATTTTTGTAGAGACGGAGGAATCCTTCTGCTAGCACTGTTGCAAACATCCCATGCCGAACAGCTATTCCTCACCATGCAAGGAAAGATACATTTCCAATTGAGACTAGGATTTAGGATCTGTTTGAAGGGAACTCCATCTCCTGTCAAACACAGGCCTTCTATACGCATCAAAATCATAGAATCATAGAATCATAGAATGCTTAGGGTTGGAAGGGACCTCTAGAGATCATCTAGTCCAACCCCCCTGCATACGCAGGGACACCTAGAGCACGTGGCACAGGACTGCATCCAAGCGGGTTTTGAAGATCTCCAGAGAAGGAGACTCCACAACCTCTCTGGGCAGCCTGTTCCAGTGCTCTGTCACCCTCACTGTTAAGAAATTTTTCCTTAAGTTCCTATGGAATTTTTGATGTTTCAGTTTCCGGCCATTTCCTCTAGTCCTATCAGTGGCCACCACTGAAAAGAGACCATGACCGTCCTCTGCACTCCCTCCCTTGAGGTATTTATATACACTGATTAGATCCCCTCTCAGCCTTCTCTTCTCCAGGCTGAACAGGCCCAGCTCCCTCAGCCTCATGCAAAAGTAAGAGAAAACCTGAGTCATTCCTGCTTTGAAAGAGGTACCATCATCTTAGTTTTCCTGTTTGATTTCTGCTTGCAGAAAAACTCATTTTGCTGTGAACCTAAAAGTGTGCATTGCCAGGTTGTGATTAAAATACTGCTCTCCTGTTGCAGATATAACCAAGTGGGATCATTGGTCCTGCACTTCATGAGGTCAAGAGGAGCCACCTGAACCCCCAGGGAGAAGCAAGACCATCTCCTTCCCCTGACCCTCAACAACTCAGTGGCTCTATAGGTAAGTGAGGTGGGCTGTTGTGAGACTGGTTAAAGGGAAACCTTAAAACAGAACTGAATCCTTCCAGCCCTGTGTAGAGGAGTGTAGAAGAAGTCAGGAAAATAATAATAATAAATGACTTTCACCCCATTTACTTCTCACAAGTACTCTTTACAGGGTAGCTCATTCACCACTGGTGATGTGGTGGCGGAGGTAGAGAGGATGACAGGTAAGTCATTAGTGCCCTTGGGAAATGATGTCCCACACCTGCACTCATTGCTGATTTCTTACAGCAGTTGTAAAATATTAAAATATAACCCTGAAATACAGACCACAGTGATTGCTGCTGCTTGGAAACAGGAGGAGGAGAACAAATCCCTCAGGAGAGCAAGAAATTGCTCTGCATGATCCTTAAAATACCATGAGGCCCTCTTCTTCCATCACTTGAAGTGCCTCCCTATTACTAGGAAAGAGATTAGTGGGAATGGTAGTAATTCTTAGGAGAGATGTTTGCTGAAAAAGAACAAATTTTGCAGTTCTCCAGCCTGGGACATGCACAACTCTTGGTCAGTACTTCACTTATGTTCCTTTTTATTATCTTTGTCTATAAACTCATGGTACATCTAACTGCTGCAAATTCATTTTTCTATAGGCGTGACCAGCCCTTTGGTCCATCATTGCTGTGAATGTTTCTCCTTTCCTGGGACATCAGGACTTTGTTTTCAGTTTGCTGCAGCCTGGGATCTGTCCAGATCATTTGGTTTGTGCAGAATAAAAAACAAGCAACATAACGTTCCACAGTGACCTTTCTGCTATGGGTGTGGGTGTCACCACTGCTTGGGTTGTCATTATGAAGCCGCAGCAGGTGAATGGCATGTGCTCAGGCCACAGGGATGGACCTTGATGGCACTGGTTAAGCTGCTGTTCCAGGAGGCTCAAGCAGGGAGCTTCCCTTGAGCCCACAACTTAATGAGCAAAATCTGGAGGCGAGGCATGGAAAATCACTGTGGTCCTTGGGCACTGACAGGATCCTAGCTTGTTTAGAGAGCTTCAAAATGCAGAAAATGGACTAAAACTTGCAGGCAAGCTCTTGTCAACTCCTGTCTCAGCCCATAAGGAAGGGTGGCCTGAGGAGGTCAAGCCAGTACTGGTTCCATCTCCAGCAAATGCCCAAATTGGCTATCTTCTGTGAAAGTGTTTGGAGCAGGGTATAAGTCTACAGCAATCCTTGCTCTCAATTTCAAAATTTTTTATCTCTGAAACCTTCTGAAACAGAAGTTTTCCATGTATACATGCAGTGCAGAGAGATGCATTTCTCTTTCATGAGTTTAGGACTGGCAACACGAATGAGCTTCATAACTGAATTTCTTCTGCCATTCTATTGCATGACCCTTCTTTATTCCCATCAAATACCTGGACCTTGGCCTGGCGTGCACATGAACAGCTTGGTCTTGATGTCCATCTTGATGTAGAGGGGATTGACAGGCACTTCTGGAGGTGCATGCAGGCACTGGGGTGGCTCTTCCCTTGCCTGTGACCCCACTGTCCTGGTCTTTCTACTCCAGTTCTTCCCAGACTGTGTCCAGACAAAACTGTTTTCTGCTGTTTACTTCAAAACTCATGAAAACTCTAGTGTTATGGAGGGTCTGCTAAATGGCTACACCTCGTTTTTCTTCATATGGAAAGCTTCCAGTTCTACAGCACTGAAAGTCATTGTTGGATTATAGTGTTTTCTTGTGCATTATGTGTTTTCACTTATTACTTCAATTATTTTGCCTTCCTCTGCAATTTGCTTTCATATTTTATTCTATAATGGTCCTGCTGCGCCTAAGGATCTTTTCAGCTCTAATAATAATTGTAGTAGCAATAATATAAATCTCCTTGGAGCTACCTGCATGCATTTGGTTACTTTCTTTGCATTCCTAATAACAGAGCTACATAGGATCAAATAGGGTGTTTTGATATCTTTTTCTTTCACATCTCAAAGGAGAATTGCCAGGTATATCTCTTTCCCAAACACACGACAGCTGAGGTAATTCAGTATACCATCAATAGCTATCAAGTATTATCAGCCTGTTTACAAGTTGTAGAGGCTGGCTTTCCTATAGTGCTATATCATATCCTAAAGATTTGGCATAAAAGATGATTGTTCTAAGAACCCAGAATGTTACATTCATTCCCTTAAGGCACCATTATTGATGTCGTGTCAGTATTATTTAGATTTTAATTACCTTAACCATAATAGAAGTCTATAGAGACTGTATAGTAGTCTGAATCATCTCTGACCATGGCCATTTACAACTTTAATGTGGAAAAATAGCAAAGAATTGGGGAAAACATGTCATTAATTGTACTGCTTTTACAGATGGCAAACTGAGACATAAGAGTTTTCAAAGACTTGTCCAGATTCACACATGAAATTGTGACCGAGGCATGAATGCCATTCCCAGAGTAGCAGTTTAGGCCTGTGTCCACATCACGCCTGCTTGTAAGGAGATTTGAGAACTTCAACTATTATGTCCTAAAGGGGAGGCAAGGAAATATTATTGAACTGTGTAGATGAGAGAGAAGGGAGCGGTTGGGCTGTCTGAGGAGGGACAGCAGGCCTTGCTCCTTCCAGAGGTCATGGCTGTGTGACCATGGGCTGGAGGTTGCTCGGACACAGCCCTTCAGGTTTCCTGCATGTATGGAGAGCCTGCTGGTGCATCAAGACCTCATACTGCGACTCTTCCAGTGCCTCATATGGGGACTTTTCCAATGGAATAACGCCTGTGAAAATGTGAAGATAAAGCCTGCTCCCTTCTTCCGAGCAAAAACATCTTGGACCCTGTAGCCAGACAATCATTTACAAAGCAGCACTTTGGTCAAAGGTACAAGTGTCTCTGTATCTAGAGTTCCTCTGTACATGTTCATTTTGCACTTCTGGGATGAGAAAATGAAGTTTTGGCAGGGAACAGAATAAGGTGGAGAAATGAGCTGAGCTTGTTTCAGGTATGAGCTGTCTAAATCCCCCAGACCTTGAGCTGAGTCATATCTGACACTTCTGCTTGTTTTTTTCCCCTCTGGTTCCCTGCTTATGCTATGCTTCTGCTTCTAGATGGATGGAGACTTCTGTGAAAATCTGCGATCAAGGGCTTCGATGGGCTTTGAAATGCACTGGTCTTGGATGGAAGATGAAGGGTGTTTTTAGTCCGTGTTGAAGCCCAGCCAGCTGTGAACTGCAGTGTGCTCACTCTGTAAAGGCTGGGTCACCAAAGGCCATACTGGAGTCTGTCCATTGACTTCAGTGGATTTTAGAAAGGGACCTGATAACGCACAAGGGCATCGCGTTGGACGAGGGATATTTGGAAACATGTCTATTGCAGCCAGGAGCATCCTGTTACGCTCTAAGCAGGAAGCCCCTGGGGATGCAAGCACTGCGCTGGCCTTTGGAAGAGATGAGCAATCCGGGACTTTCACCGGCTGACATTGTTGGACAAAACATCCCCCTGTGCATCCTCTGCGTTTACCAGCTGACAGAGCCGACGGATCATTTGGAGGAAAAGCTGTCTGAATGAATGGAAATGCAAAATTAAATGACGTGTAGAGCTTGCGCTCCAGATCACCTATAGCCTGGGCCAGGTGACTAGATAAAGAGATCAAATGGATCAGAATAAGCTTCCTTGACAGCAGGAATAATGAAAAAAAGACACTGGAGGGATTTATCTCTACCTACTTGCTGAAAATTAGGCAGCATTATCAGATGTGAAAGACTAATATACTGATGGAAAAATAACAAACAAGGCTCTGAAAGGGGGAGCTGTGTTTAGATCACTTGCTGGGCACCCGTTTTGTGAGTCTGCATAAGGATGTGGCCCTCTCCAGCCATCCCCCCCTCAGTCTCGTTAGATCTCACTTTTCCTTTTGCTGTTATTCCTGTTGGCTGTGATCTGGCATCACCCTGTAGCGCACAGTGGTCCTGATAAACATGGTCCTGGCATGGCCAATGGGCAGGATCCACTTCTTCCCTACCAGCATTTTATCCTTTCTTTTCACGTTATACCAGCCCATTTCTGCAGTCTCCTACCCTCTAGTCCCTTTTGAATCTCAACTAGCTGTTCCTAGCTGCTATTGACTAAATGTAAGTGCAGCCCCTGTCCAGATTGCTCAGAGCTTTTATTAATGGCTTGGAGCCATTTGGAGTAGTTTTCAAACTGATGCCGCAGAGCCAAAAATCTCAGTAACTTTTACTTGTAGAAATGGGATTTGAGGCAAAGTTTTTCAGACTTTCCCAAATCACATTTTTCAAATGACTGAGGCATTTGGGTCATAGATGGAATTGATCTGTGTGACTCTGGCCAGAGTCTTTTAGATTTGCTGGCCACATCATGGGGCTTCCCTGTCATGAACAGCCGATGGTCCCTAAGCTCCAGGCTATGTTTCAGGTGCCTGAATATCCTTTCAGAGCGGTCCCCAGAGGCTTACACCTCATGACAGTCCATGGAAACTGAAGTCCTGCATAAAATGAGATTTAGGCTTCCTAAATAAGAGGCTCTTCTGAAAATATCACTTGGTGTCTCTACTTGCATCTTAATTTTTGTTTTACCTGCGTCCTCTGTGTAGTGTTTCCCTTTCTATCATCTTGCCTGTTATCTTCCAATTTTGTTTCCTTTTCATTTTAGGTGCTAATTATCTTCCTCACAGCATTAAGCGCTCCTGTGGGCCGAGCAGCTTGGTCACACGCTCTTCTTTTGTACTTCCTTCCTATCAAACGGGCACGCTCATTTTGCCTGATTGCACTTGATATCCTGGACTCTAATTGACAATGCTCCGCAAATCTGGAGTGTTCCTGGAGCTTTTCACAACTGACTTCAGGAATAAGAATACATTTCTAGAGTCTGGCAAGACATGCTCACAGGTCACTGTGGTTTCCAACCATTTCTTGCCTGTCTTGAGGAACCTTTGCTGAGATGCACCTGGAGGAGCAATCCTGCCCAGGGAGGTTAGCTTTCCCTTTCAGACTCGAAGGTGTTTGGGGCAATTCCCCAGGTTGATGGTGGACCAGACAAATCTTGCATTAGTGAGGCAGAAGGAGGAAGGCCGTGACAGATGGGTTACAGGGAGCGGTGGTGAGCTCATGGGATGATCTCACAGGGCAATGCTCAGAGATGCGGACAACCCCGTCAGGGTTTCTCAATCTTGGAGCATTTCTTTAGCCTGAAGTGGGTGTCAAAACAATGTCTGGAGCAGAGCCCTGGGGCAATGGGGCTCATCTCCCATCTCCCCTGCTTTCCTCAGGCCTCTGCTCATGACCAGGTGTGAGTCCCTCAGTGACAGCCCCCAGCTCAGTCACCAAGATACCATTTTGATCTGCATTTTGATGTGCTCTCTCTCTCCAGTCCTAATAAGAAGGGAAACTGTACATATTTTTAAAGTCAAGTCATTTTGATGGAAGTGGAGAGCAATTTTATTGAAGCTGGGTTTGTTACCCTGTCTCATATTGATGAATGAGTGAGCAGTACTGTTAATTTTAAACTTGACATTGTCCCTTTAAATAACAGAAATTTGTGATGTCATGTCTAATGCTCTATCTGCGCCTATAATATCATCAGTCATATGAGAAATATTATGACATAGATTTTTTTTTAATGCCGAATAGCTTCTCTCACTTTGGAAAAGATCCCATCTTAAATGGATTGAGCTCCACCAAAATACTGTGGATTAGCTATTTTTCGATTAAAGTGAAGTGAATGTGGAATTGGCTTTGAACGACGTTGAAAGTATGAGACCCTGCTGAAAACCCAAAACCTTTCTCACTTGAGCGTGCACCAGAGGGCACTGTCTGATGTGCTGGGAAATATAAAGAAACCTAATCATACCTCAATGAGGATTTATTTTCTTTGCATGTGTTCATGTTAACACCTGGAACTGTCCCTTGGGGTGGCTTTTTTAGCAGGGTTTCTTGGGGGATCGTTGCTGCGGGGCTGGTGCCAATGCTGTCAGTGCCATTAGCACAGAGCCTCTGGCTCCAGCAGCTCCTCTGGCTCCGTCCTGCCGCGCGTGCCCAAACCATCGGGTCCCAACCACAGCACGACCCATCGAGCAGCTCGTGACTCTGGAGTGGCTACAGCCCGAATGGAGAGGTGTCCAAAGGGGACCCTGGCCAGATGTTCCAGCTTGGAAGCTTGCAGCGCTGAGGCCATGTCTCTGAACCGAGCTCCCCCTGGCCTGCTGTGGTCTCCACTGCCCATTCTCCTGCAAGTGCTGACTGCTCCACCCAACGCTTTTCTGAAGGGCTTCCAAAAATGAGCTCCGGCACCACGCCTGATAGAGATCTGATAGGAGGGATGTTGTGGGGGGACAGGCATTTGGAGGTCCCCCAAGCTCGGCTTTATCTGCAGAAAAGAAGAATGCAAGGGAGGTGCTGGAAGATATTCCAAGATGAGCCCAAAGGCAGAGAGCACCGATGGGCAGAAGCTGAACAGGTTTGGTTTGGTGAGGAAAACATCCACAGGCTGTCTCCAAACCGTGGTCTCCCACAGCACAGTACCGAAGCACCATGAGAAGATAAAAATCAAGAGTCATCCTCAGATAAGTGGCTGTTGTGAGGCTGCCCTTGGGGTTTGGAGAGGGATGAGACCCCTGTCCTGTCTTATGCCCTGGGCAGGGATTTTGTTCCTGTGCGTGAGGGTGTTTTGCTTGTTTGGAGTGGGAGATTGGAGCTGAGCGGCGAGCCTGAGGGAGGGCACAAGCTTCAGTTCCTGGTGGTGAGGTAGACTTCCTCTGGGAAGCTAGGACCTAGTGTGACAAGCCCCATGCCTCAGTTTCCTCCTATGACAAAAGGGGAAGAAGAGACAGCCATCAACGAGCAATACTTCTTCGAGATGCACAGGCCCTCGTCAGTACACAGCAAGACTAAATATCTCTTGTGAACCAGGACTTTTCCTGCCCAGGCCTGGAAACCAGGACTTTGTCCAAGCATCTGATCAGTTTGATCTCTTTTCTGCGATTTTGGACTGTCCTCTCTGTTGGCTGTGCTCAGCCATGGTTCATTTTGGTGCCTGGGCATTGCTCAGGGTGCCCATGGCTGCCACAAGCCTTGGGTTTGGGATTCATTTCCCCTCTTCCTTCCAACATATTTTTTGCCCCTATTTTGAGCTCCTAGCTGACATTATAATTCTTTCTTCTCAAGCTGGAGAAATTGATACCCTCCAACATTAATAGTTTTCATGTGTGTGAAACCAGGTGGAAGGGCAGATTTTCTTTCCAAAAAAAAAAAGATGTTATCGTGGGTCATATTGAGTTGGGATTGCTGGGGACAGAACTGGAAAGGTTTCTGTGACTGGTGTTAGCAAAAAGTGAAGGTTAGACAGTCAGACCAGCCATTTTTAGCCCTTACTTCTGGCCTTTCTGTTGCTCAGTACATTCTACTGTTCAGTGTGTGGCACAAACAGCGGTCACTGTGTTATGGTGATATCAGTAACAGGTTAATACAGAGTGAGAATATGAAAATAATAATGCAATCACGACTGAGAGTAAGTACATATGGGAAACTGGAACAGGACTACTGCCCAGAAATTTCCACTGTCAATTCAATCTGGCAAATTTGTTCTCTGTAGATCAAGCGACTAGCAGAAAAGTTAGCATTTTGCAGTGCAAGATTATGCTAATGCAATTGCTTCCTCTCAGGTAATCTGGCAGAGATGCTTGCTGCTACTTTTCCTTTGAACTTAAGAATTCTTGCAATGTGAGTAAAACCTACAGTGCATATAGAGTATTTGCATTTTTAGTACACCGGTCCTGCACTGTACAAAGCCAGGCTGCTTCTGAAACTGCCAGGAGCTATAAAGGAGTAATGGAGCTGGCAAACCTCTCCTACTTCTGCACCTGTTTTGTATTATTTGTGGGCAAAATCCTGAGGCCTTTAGTCACTCTCAGAACAACCAAGGGAGGAAAAATGCTTTTGGGGGAGGAGGTGTTTGCGAGGGTTGTCTTGCAGACGTTTCTTCAGATAATCCTCCTCAAGACGGGGAGTGTGGCTAGACCTCCCCTTTCTGTGCATGGAAAAGGCCAAGGGATTATTCCTAAGTGGAATCCTAGCTTTGGGATTTCCTGCATGGAAAGATGTGCTCATGCACTGACGATGCTCATGCATGTGCCTGTAAATCCATCTGGAAAAAGACGAAAAAAAAAATCAAAAATAAAACAAACCTTCCCACAGGTTTTCCAGAGAGGGCCCTGTGGATGCAGTAAAGATGATTCTGACCTCTGTCACCTCCGTGCCCCATGTCCTGGGGCTCCCAAGGCCTCTCTCCATCAGATCGTTGTCTTGGCTGGGTCCAGCTCTCGGCCAAGGCATGGTCTGTCCTGCAGCCTGCAAACTGGAGGAGCTGAGAGATGAAAGTGTCTCCTGTGAGGTCCTCTGCTCAACCTGGCTTTGCGGACAGGGCTGTCCTTGCTTGCTTGGTCTCTTCTGGGTAGAACCATGGCCTCCACCTGAGCACAAGTCAATGTGTTCCTAAAACATGTTCTCTTGCAGAACAGCCCCATCAGTTCCCAAGGAGCTCCATGGTGTTGCAATGTGGCATAAGAAGATCAATGTCAGAGCATGGGGTGGCACTGGCTAATCGTTTCACCTGCCTGATTCCTCCCCAGGCCATTTAATTTCTTTTCCTCCTACCTGCTCAGACCCAGGACCAACTGGACACCTTAGGAGGGAGCATCCCTTCTGCACTACAAGGAGGGCTGCAAGGCTCTGTGGCACACAGGGCTGAGAGGTAAGTAGGCCAGTGACCTTGTCCTGGCTGCAGGTTCTGGGTCAGACTTTATTCCCCGTTAGGCCAGCCTCATCATCTCCCATGTAATCCGCTCCTCTGTTCAACGGAGACAGATGATGGTAGCTACTGGGAAGGGCAATTCTTCTCTCTAATTGTCAGCAGTGGAGATGCTGCTTGCTGTGTGTGATATCCTTAAGCTGATCTCCTTGTGCTTCTCCTTCAGGACCCGCAGCTGGTGCCCGGGGAGAAGGGAGGGCAGGCGGGGGAAGGGAGGAAGGCAGCAGCGAGGCTTCTGGAGGAGCCTGATTACGAGATAAGGGCCACAGGAATGGATAATCTGTGCTCTTCAGGACTGAATGGAATTGATGTAATCCTGCGTATGCTAATGGGAAACTCTGCATGAAGATATTAGCTGTTGCCGTGTCCTAGTCCTTCATTTATTTGATTAGTTCTTGTTTAGTATAAATACAGGATTAACCCTAACCGAGGACTTAGGAGGGGAGGAGAGTCTCCTTTTTAATTTGAGATTCAGAAAATTACCCTGGTCATTGAGGTATGGTGATTTAGAAAAGGACACCAGCATGGAGCGTTAGCAGTTGACGAGGTGGACCCTGGCCTGAGACAGCCACGATGGTTAGACTGATACCTCAGATAAACCCAGCACATTTATCTTCCCTTCCCTTTCCCCTCCAAGACCCCCAAATATGCTCTGCCTCCAAATCCTCCTGCTCCAGGAGCACCACTCCACACCATCTTGGAGGATGCGGCGTTGTCCTCCTCCGGCCCACACTGATGCCAAGAGCGAGCTGCTGCTTGTCCTGTGAGCAGAACGTAGGGGAGCATCTCGATCTTTTCTTTTTCTTTCTTTCTTTCTTTCTTTCTTTCTTTTTTTTTTTTTTTTTTTTCTGAGCAGACACTCAGACCTCTCCTGTTTCCCTTTCTGGGCACAGCATTAGCATATGAGTCGAGATGAATTAACAAGGATGCCACATGTGTCTGCACAACAGGTGCCAAATGACGGAGAATTATCACGTCTCTGTCACCAAGCACCTTCTCCGCCTTGCCAGAAAGCATTTCTACACCTATTAGTAGGTGCCAGAGCAAGACAGATTCATGCCTGCCCTGTGCCCGAGGACATCCCGAGGAGGTGCTCTAGCGACACAGACACTGTTCTTTGCCGATCTGCGTGGGGTTGTCCCATTGAACAGTCCTGAGCTTTCCTTGGCGTGGACTCCAGCTGTGACTTTTGCCAGTTCTCCGGGGTCTCACCCTCTGGTTTGAGGGTTTCTTTGCACATGGCAGAGGAAGAAGGACAGCAATATGCAACTGGTATTTTTGATAAGGTGCCCTGTTCTTAGAGTTCAAGCGGTGGCTCTGATCTGCAGAGCTTGAAGCACCAGGAAGCTCTCTGAAACGTCAGTCTGGAGAGCACCGAAACCAGAGAGCACCTGAAACTCCTCCTGCAGGCAAGGAAGGACAAGGTGGTGAAGCTGCTTCCCCTCTTAGATAACCACAGAGCAGCGATGCTGCTGAGGGCTTTGGATTAAAGGTACGTGATGATGGAGGTAACCTGGCAACCCCTTTGCTGGGTACCACAGACCTGCTCTGAGCCGCCAGGGATGTTCCTCACCCTCATGTCCATGTGCCCATCAGGTCACCACACATCTGATGTGACCAGCTGTCCCCAGGGCCAGCACCCTCCTCTGGGTGCACAGCAGCGTGTGGCACTCTAAGAGCAGCTGGCAGGCTCGGAAGAACTCTCTGCACTTGGTTCCACCCTGGGATCCCAAAACGAGGCCACACTTTGCATAGGTTGAGGTTGCTGCGCTAAAAGGATGACGCAGGCCCATCACCATGGAGACAGAAGCCAAGGTAGGATCCACGCTGCTCTTGGCAACATCCTGTACGGTGGACTTCACTCCCAGTCCTGCGGCATCTGCTGAAGGAGGCCAGAAAGAAGAGCTCTCCCACAGCTGTAAACATGGAATTTGGTGTTGCGTTTGCTGGGGCTCTTATTTTAGGTGAATACCTCGGATCCATACGGAATGTAAACAGAGCAGAGGTTGAAGCCTCCCCTTCTCCCTTTCCTGTGCACTCTCACGTGCCAGATGCACACACAAGAGCAAACCCGGTGTGCATAGCGTGCGGCTGGATGCAAGTTACCCAATTTGGGAGCATTAAATCGTGCTTAGCGTTTTAGGTAATAATAGCTACACTTCAAAGAATTGTTTAATGACTCTTTTGCTGAGTCCTCCAAGTTGCTCACACAAGAGCAGTGCAGGAGCTTATAAGAACCCAATTAGTGCATCACGGTGGTTCTTGAAATGGAGAGTGGGATTTTGCTGGAGCCGGGCAGCCCGCAGTTATGGCTCTGGCAGCGTCCCGCTGCCGGCCCGGACACGCGTGCTGCGGTGCTGGGACACAACCTGTGCTCCGTGCAGCAGCACGGATGAGAGCAAGCTCCGACAGGGCTGAGACTGGAGGGTGAAAAGCCCTTGGAGGAGCTGGGTTTGACCACTGTGGAGGCAGAGCTGGTAGACCGGTGAGCGTGGTAAAACCACACCAGCTTGATGTGTCTGTCATCATCATACTAGAGGGAAACCAGCTTCTTTGCTTGCTCTGTCGCATGCAGAGGAGGCAGCTGCTCCTCTCCCTCTTGGAACAGGGCAACAGAGAACAAAATGACCAAAATGGTGCAAAAAACACTTTGGGCATAAGAAAGGAATTGAGAGTTCTTTGTGAAGGCTTTTTCTTTTGTTTGTTTGTGTGTTTGTTTCCTATTCCTGTATGTAACATCTGCTTTTGAGTGATTAAAGGGAGGGTGATCACATTATAACAGAATACAGCATATACTGGCAGGCAGGAATTGCCATGATGCATGAGGCCTGCAATCCATCCAGTCATTCAAGTGTTTTAAAGGAAGGTCCTGCCTAGGAGAAGAAAGATTGCACACGCAAGAGAATTAAAATTCCTTCCTCCTCTTACAGTCATCATCTGGGGACTTTCTCTTTGATCCAGCTGGTTGTCATGAAATGTGGACAGCAGATCTCTGAGCTCAGACCTCTTTGAGGTCGCTGCTCCAGTATGACACTGAGCTGGAGTTGGCCAGTATATTCAAAAGATTTTTAGTGAAGGAGGAGTGGATGGATAAAAGTAGGGTCACAGCGAGGAAGTAGTGGGACAGATGGACACACATGCACAGGCAGAGAGCACATGTGAACGAGCATCCCCGCACATCTAGTTTCATTTGCAAGCATGGCTAAAAAAGAATAATTTGTTATGAAATTAATTAAATGGCCATTTATAGTGAGAGATGGACCACAACTTTCTGCGGGACTAGAGTATGGGCATTTGTGACTTGGCCAAAAACAGATGGTTTTGCCAAGTCAGCAAAATGAGGCATGGGGGGACAGATATATAAAAGTGGATTAAGAATCAATTCCTCCATATTTAACTAGGTGGGTTCATTTGTTTGTTTGCTTCTTAATTCCTTTTGAAGCTCTAAATAATTCCCTGTGATACTTAGATAAAACAAACAAGGTTTTCAAAGCTGTGTGCTTTAAATCAGGAGAGCCAGACTCTGCCCATAAATTTGCAGCATGCTGTATTCTCTTTGCTTTTTCTCTTCACTAAGAGACTGTAATTTGTGTGATTGATTGGAAATGTGTATGGCTACTTTGCTGGCCTAACACAATATTGCACTTTTGAGAGTCCATTGCCTACTTGGAGCAGGTGTGCTGCATCCTGCTTCCATGTCATCAGAAAAGGAGCTGTTGTATATTCTCCCTCTGGGATTATGAATTAAGTCAGAATTAGGGTCTCCAGCAAGCATTGTTGTCCTGTAGCAATGGGCTACATCAGTGAAATGTTCTAGCCTGTGTTGTAGGAAACTTTGAAGGAGAGAAGCGACATTTTCTAACCTTGAAATCTCTGCAAGGAAGACAGATGGGAGTTTGTTTCTCAGAAAATGTGATGTAGAGAGATAGGATGCAACCAGATGCAGGAAAACCATACATAAATGGCAAAAGTTAACATTGTTTAGCTTGTGAGTGGAAGAATCACCTTTCCTCTCTGCTCAGCTATGCCTGGATTACCAGGCAGCCCAGCCACTTCAGTTAGAGGAGGATTTTAGCAGCAGTGTGATATGGTCTTTGGACAAGATTCTGCACAGCTCAGCTTCTGGCTGATGGGTCTCCTGCCACCCCGCTGCTCGGTTGCTGTGACCTCCCTTCCTTTGCTCCCTTCTCACCCAGTTGCCACAGGCAGACCCTAAGTGTGTAAGTCAGAGCGATGTCGCATGCAAGAGTATCTGCTTGGGCTGGAGTATAAGTACTCCTGCCTTGGTGCTGGATAAAGTCTTTTCACCTGAAATGCTTTTGTTCTGATGCTTTTTACATGCTGATGTAATATCCAGTTCTGTCTCATCTCCTCTTTTCATCGTGTCCTCAGAAACCTGCTGGTTTCCCCAGTGTCACAAGCAACCATATCCTATGAGATCCTTGCAGTTAATACAATCAAAGTGATGGTGCTTCCATTAAGAAAGCAGCAACGCACCAGAAGTAAAATGAGCTGCCAACTGCTGTGATGCCGCCTGAGTAATGCTATAACCTCACTCTGCATTTTCCCTCTTCTTTCCTCCTGCTGCCATCCCCCCAGGTGACAGTTCATGAAAGCCCCAGGCAACTTGTCGGAAACCACGGCCTGCCGAGTCAGCTGGAAAATCTGCCAGAGCAGGAATCTTACCCAAGGTCTCTACTCCTTTCTCCTTTTGTGGAGCTGTGGCGCACATCTGTCCTGCTAAGGCAGAGGCATTTCGATAACGGCACTTCTCCACCTTGGCTGCTGAAGTGAGGCTGAGGGTGCATCCTAATGGGCACAGGATTCAGCTGCTGAAGACTTGCTGAAGGGCCACTCTCTGTCTCTGTTTACCTAATGATGTGAGGCCTTTGAAGAGCTGTGACACCACTTGCAGAAGGGTGGAAAACATGAAGCTAATGGTGTGTATGAGATACAACAACTTCGGTTTTAGTTAGCACTGAGCTCAGCTGGCTCTGGTGTTCCCAGCACCTTGGTAACAAAAGTACTTTTGGACACTGGTTTCTGTCTGAGATAAAGTTTCTCCCTAGTTGCAGTGTATCCAAGAGACTCATTTCCCTAAAGAGACAGGACCAAAACCCCTCAAGTGCAAGATTTAAGTGCTTGGAGACAACAGGACATTACAAAACTTGCACAAACAGAACTATTACCCCAATACTTAAATCACAATAAACTAGGGCCCTCCTAAAAGTGGCTGTTATTAACAGTAGGCTCTAAAAACAATTTCCAAATCTGAGCTTTCAGCTACGACTAAAATGACAGCACAGTGTTCCCTGCTATGGCTCAGCCCACTATAAACATCTGGGTAAGAATGAAAACATTTAGATTTGAATGTCAAAAATTCCCAGGGTCATGTCGTGCTGAGATTGATTTGGCCCTGACCATAGTCAATGAGAGTTGACTTAAAGGCTGTCCAGAATGGAGAGACAAAATGAAAGGTTTATTTTAGAAATACAGGCCTGTGGCTGAAAATGAAAACAAGGCTGAGGAGCTTTCTCATGGATAGGGGCTACCAGGTAGGTGCTCTCTCTCACACCTGGCTAACCCATCAAGTCCTCTGTGGTGTCTGGGCAAGTCCTGCGTCCTTCAGCGAGGAAGATGTAATCTGGGAATTAAATAGCCCACTTGAGAAAAGAACAGATTTTTTTTTTTATCTGCCATATTATTCAGGATGGGTTATGGCTTTCCAGTATCTTGAAGAAGGGATTTTTAATTGAAAAACTTAATGCTTCTCGTAATATTTAAAATTAGAGCAGAACAGCAATAAAATTGGTCATGGAATGAAGACAAGTTTTAAGGGAGAGAAGGATTTTTTTCTTTCATTTTTGCATTGGAGCATCCTTTAGAAGTCGATACAGACCCAACTATATCAATACTAAGATTAATAATGACAGGAACAGCGATCAGATGTCTCCAAGACACACACAAGAAGGCAAAGCCTTTGACTGCAGGCTGAAGCCCCTGGGGGCAGACAGCATTGCTGTCATTTCACCTCTGCCTGGTGTTCCCCTTTCTTTAGAAAAGTGCTTTCCTTTCTCTCCCACAAATTGTATTTACCCAGCAATTTGCAGCTAATGGTTAACCTCAGCATTAGCCTGGGAAATTTTATCTATGTGTGTTACCAGATTGATTCTGAAGGAAGACTCAGGTGCTCACATAGAGTATAAGTGATTCTGATAGATGTAAAGTTTTGGAGCGCAGCTCTCCTGATGCCAGCAGAAACCTTTGCAGAGCACAGTGGTGCTTCAGTTCCCCGGATTGCCCGCGGCCAGCACAACTCGCAGCTGTGATTGCCCCCTGACTTTGGAAAAAGTGGGCTCCAAAATTGCTTTCCCTCAACTCTCCAGAGCCAGATGGACATCAACAGGCTACCGCAATGAGATGGAGCCATTTCGCTCTGGAGTGTGGCCCAAGGCCAAGCAGACTTCTCATTGCACCGCTCTGCTGAGCTGTCCTAAGGTGCGATCCAACACGTGTCCACGGTGCAGGCTCTGCGGACGGCAGCGAAGGAGCAGAGCTGGGCACTGTAGAGAACTCAGAACGTTGGCTCAGGAAGGCTGCGTAGCCCCGGTCCATCCCTGACCTGAGTGCGGTTTCTACAACAAGCCCTAACGTCACCTCTCTGCCAGGCTCTTTCTTCCCCCATGTTGGTTGTTTTCTCATTCGTTAAAAACCTGCTAATTATCTCAGCCGCTTGGAACTGGGTCGCAGAAACGAATTGAAATCAGCTTTTTATATTGGCATTCACTCTCTTGTGTAATTAATAAGAAAAAAAAAAACAAAGATGGAACATGCAGGTCAGCCTCGTGAGTGATGAGACTGAGCTGACATGGCCAGCATGGGACTCAAAGCCATGATGCTCATTTTTGGGTGAAACCAGGAAAAAGAGGGAGGAGATAAGGTTTGTTATTTCCTGGTTACTCCATCTTTGTTTTTCTTTCTTTCATTTTTTTCTTTCAATTTCTTTCTTCCTTTCTTCCTTTCCTCCTTCCCTCCTTCCTTTCTTTCTTCCTAACTCAAAATCAGTGGTGCTGAACCAAAAGAAGTGGTTCTTGGTACCACATTTTCAGCATCTTTTCACTGAGCAAGAAATAGGAAAGCCATCTAAAAAAGCTCTGCAATATGTTTTCATTGCACCTACAATGCTAAGAAAATGGGGATGCTGGAGCAGGATGGACTGTTGCAAACGTGTATTTTGATGGAGATGTTGAAAACATGTGAAGTGAACGGCGGCAGCAACCCAGTGAAGCCGTCTGTGAAATCCAAGGAGGAATAACCGCAATTTGCTCTCCCATAAGCATGAGCTCCTCTCCTCTGGCAAGAACGAGCAGGCTCCACGTCCAAATGGAAACGTTTCCTGCTTACTCTACCCGGGCGGCAGCGCCAAGGGGCCAGCTCTGTGCGGGCCGGGCCCCGTCTCACCCTGCTGGGTCCTGGTGACACGGGACACCCCCGTCTCTGCCTGGGACACCTGCAGCATCTCGCCTGGGCCTCCAGCTGGCCTGGGGCCTGTGGGCACCTCAGGAGAGGGCCTGAGGGCCGTGAGCCTCCTCCCGGCTCGGCGGAGCCGCAGAGCATCCGTAGAGCCCAAACTTTTCTCCCCTGTTGCTCTGGGAGCACTTGGGCTCACCTCGCCGCTCCGGCTGCCAACAGCGTCTCTGCTTACGCTGCACGGGGCTGCGGCCGTCCGCGGCGCCTCGCCGGAGCGCTGATTTACAGTTTGTTGCCACTGCCACCGAGTAGCTACGCTCGCTGCTTACTACAGAGTCACTGGATTGCCAGGATGCTCCCGGCGGGCTGCGAATCGACGCTGAAGCTGGCAGGCCAGAGTGGGAGAGGATCGCTCCTAAGGGAGCCCCGGAGCCAAATTGGGATTCTAGCCCTTTAAATCCTATCAGTTACTGAAAAAAAAGGGAGCGAGCGAGAGAAGGAGAGAGCCTTCAGACTCTTTTAATTAAAGCTGGTACTATGTTCTGTCTTTCCAAGTAGCCGCAGTTACTCTAGCTCCTCCCGAGCCGCCCCAGGGTTCACCAGCAGCACGGCATGGACCGGGGAAGCCGCTCACCTGAGACCACCGGGAGCAGGTACGCTGCTTGCCGACGGCCGTGGGAGCGCGGCGCTCAGCACGGGCTGCTTGCATGGCTTCCCCCTCTCCTCCTCGTCAGCTGCAAGTGTCCCCATTTTTCCTGTCTTTTCTTCCTTTTTTTTTTTTTTTTTTTTTTTTTCTGGAGAGAAATCCTAATTTATGGCTTTTGGCTCCCTGCCTCACTCCGGTAGGGTGGCGGGAGGACGGAGCGGCGTCCTCCTCTGGGCACACCTTGGGGCAAGGGGCTCTTGCTGTCCTGCTTCGCTCTTCCCTTCCCCTTCCTTGCTCTCTTCCCCTTCTCTCTCACTCTATTTTAAATAACTAAGTGCATGACCTAGAGTTTTTTTTTCCCTGCCTCCTTAAATCAAAGACCTGCCATTCTGGTGGAAGATGAGTTGGGCTACCTATTCCATAAATTACTGGGGAAGTTCTTCCCTGTCACTTGCTCTCCATAAATTGCCCCAGCTGGCTGTAGTTCTTGCTCTTCTCCCCTCCGTCTTCCTTTTTATGTGTACTAGGTTAAGAGAGTTTTGCCATATCCCTTCATGCGCATTGCACTCGTAATGCAGATCATTTCCTAAGAGCCTCACCACCGAATCCCGGGGTTATTAGGAGAGTCGGTGTTGTATTCAGACTGGAGTTTCATCTGCTCAGCAGTATAACCAATAGTGTCTTTATCTGCTCTTATAAATTGCCCTTCGGTGCGAACGTAGTGCATGAGACCATTTAGCTGCTAACTACCACATTCACCGATTGATTTTTCTCTCCCCCCTTCTTTGCTCCTAACTGAGTGATATCTTCATTTATGTTTCTACACAACAGAGCTATTTCTTTAAATTGTGGATATTGCTGTTCCTTCATCGCCTCCATCTCTGCAAGCCGGTTGTGGGCGTATTTAGGATATCTTGACCTTAACGAGAGGTGCTTTTTTATCCGTGCAGGCTGGTCCCAGGTGGGAATGGGTCCCAAGGAGCCCTCTCTCCTAGGTGGCTCCCAGCAGGGAGGAAAAGAGGAAAACATTGGTCCTGATGCCTGGTCGAGGTAAATAACAGCCCTGACTAATAGCAGAACTCCTCGAGGCTTGAAATAGGGCAGAAAAAAACCACCATCCTCAGTAAATCAGGAAATGAGCTGTTCACATATGCTGTGTGGAGCCATCAGCACGGCAAAAATTCTTCCTCTGCTCCCCGGCAAAAGCTCTGTCTCGCTGCCGTTTCGGAGGGCAGCGGGCACGCTATGAAGTACCATGAGCTCAGCGCTGTCTCCAGGCACATAGGAGCTCCCGGGCCGCTCGGCCTGGCCAGGGCCGTGGGCTCCGTGGTGCTGGTAGCGTTCACGCCGAGTCTCCATAGAGAGAGATGGGACAAGAAACTTCCGAGGGGCAGGCAGAGCCGCACAACTGCAGATGAGCTGCTACACGGGTGTACCCGAAGGGGTCTGGTGGGCAGCAAAGGGTTTGACATGACCAGTCGAAGGCAAAAACTTAGAGAGGAGACCCCGCTGCCCTCGAGCAAAAAGCCAAAGATGCCGGAGCGGAGGGGAATCTGCAGCGCAGGCTCCGTGTTTAACTAATAAGGGTGCAGAGCTGCCGAGCAAAGCAAATGTTGTGTGCCCCGGGGTTAGGCATTTATCAGTTTCTCCCAGTCCGGGCTGCTTTCATCAGGGACTCTGTGTCTCTGCTGAAATGTTTTAACTGTTTGTGACTTTGGGGGACATTCTGAAGGAGCTCAGACTTTGTGACTGCGGTGTAGGATAATAGCTCCGTTGTTTTCAGCTTGCAGAGGAAAAATAAATGACCTGGCAAGGCAACTTGAAAGTGCCTTTAGTTGTGTGGGTAAAAAAAATATGTGCCTGCGATCCGAACAGAGCTGCAGGCTCTGCAGATAAACTCTTCTTGGGTGATGCCAGAGAAACCTGCCTTGCTTTGCTCTGTGGAGCTAAAAAATGCTTGGAGTAGCCCTGGAGATCCCGATGACCACTGTCCTGCAGACAGACAAGGCAAGTTTGATGCTGACCCCCTCTCCAGCGTGGATCAGAGCTCCCAGACAAGCTGGTGCTGCAACATGAGAGTGACCAGTGATGGGGGTTCACCATCTCTATCCGGCACTGCCTGGAAGGGAGGATGAACTTGCTCCCAGGCTGCATGGCCACCATGAGGAAGGGACATCGGCCTCCGGCTTTGCCCACACAGCCCTGGTGTGAGCCCTGGGGGCTCTGCTGTGGTGGAGAGCGGCTGAGGGCTCCCCCGAGACCTCCCGAGAGGGAGGTCCTGCCTGGTGCCGGGGAGACAGTACCCGGGCGCAGCTCTGCACTGTTTTGCCAGGAAGATTGGTGACAAATTGGAGCTCGAAAGCCACCAGCAAATGTGGCTGGGGAGAGGAAAGATGAATAGAGCAAAATACATATCTCAGTTCAGCAAAGTGACTCAAGCCTTATAAGCATATGGAGGGTGGGGAGTAATTATTTATAGTGCCATCAGCAGAAATAATAGAATGAAATGAAGGGCTGAAAAGTTATGCTGACTCTCAGGGAACGCTTCCTGGCACTGAGTGATGTTTTCTAGGCTGAGTCCATTGCAGCCTCAGCTCCACTGAGTTTGCAGCCTATGGACCCTATGTTGGCAATGCCCAGCATCAGCAAATCCTCAGTCTGGGTAGGACCCACTGAAAACAGGTGGACGATGTTTAGGAGTTGAGCCGAAGCCATAAGGAGAACAGAATTGAAATGTCAGATTTGACTTCCACCCCTTGAGTCACCTGTGGCATTTTTATCCACATGAATATTTCCAATTTGAGAATAGAAAAAGGGACCATAGGGAGCGGCACTCTGCCAAAAGAATTGAGCTGCATGGCCAAATTTGGGGGTTCCAGCTTAATTCTAGGTTGGATTAAAAATAAAATAAAAAAGAAAAAAAGAAAAAAAAAGAAAAAAAGGAAAAAAAAAAAAGAAAAAAGCAAAGCCATTTGCGACATCAGCAGTTAGTGTAATTCAGTGCATTGTCCTCCATAATTAAACTCCGCGCTCTGTGTTTCAATAACGCTCTTGAACCATAATGACAAAAGGAATTAGAGGGATTGGCAGACAGACACATACAGAGAATCGCTCACCTGACATCGCTCAAATTAAAGGTGACCTGCATAAGATTTTCTTTTCTAAATTGAGAAAATTGAGTTTGGACTCTTCTTAGCAGCTCTTTGATAACAAAAAAGAAGGCCTCTCTCTCCTTTCTTTCTTTACTTGCAGATGATGATGAGGACCAAGCTTGTCTTTCCCTGTTTGGGCAGACACATGGTCCCCATGGTTATTGGATGAAGAAAGGGCGAATGTAAGCGCCCGCCAGGCACCTTCAGCAGATGGGTGCTGCGTATCGGTTCCCCAACATCCTGCAAAAATTAGCTGGGCCATAGGTTTTCTATCAACCAGCCTGCTTTCCTCATTCCAACGTTTATCTTTTCCCTGAGGTTGCTTTATAGTCCCACAATAGACCAATTTCATCATGGATACAAAGATCATAAAAATACAGTTTATGAAAGTCATGAAAGGAGACTGGCTCCATCCTGCCCTGCCTGCCAATCTCCAGCCATCCCAAATATTCCCTGGTACAAACAAGACCTGAATTTTTGAAGAACAAGTAGGAAAAGAAAATAGATTTTTTTTGTTGTCGATAATAACCTTTCCGGCTTCCTTTCTTCCGTACACTGAAAGAGCGCAAACACAAAAGGCACAGCTCTCATTCTTGCTTCTTCTTTGCGAGCCACCTTTAAACAAAAGAAAAATAGCAGGGTATCTAGAGCAGGAAGAGACCAAAACGGATCTGACTGAGATAAAACCTAATTTACTCTTTCTAGCTGCTAGAGTCTAATGAATTCTCCTATTTGGAGCAAGGGACATATGTCAACCCCATTCTACAAGTCTGGCAGGATATTACAGTTTGAATTAGTATGATAAATTAAAAATAGTCGTAAAATTCTACAGAGGTCTTAAATCGTTAAAATATATCGTATGAATGAAATTACACAGTTATTAAGCAAAACGGTTGATATATAAACATTAGTGTGGCATTGCAGTCCTGTGGGACGAGAGCCATCTCAACCTCAGGACTCAAAATGATGCACATGGGGAGTAATCTTTGCTGATAATCTGGACAGTTTAGCTGGATTCAGGTAGCCTTTCAGAGTAGGCTAACCCACCACCTCCTGTAGCATTTTCTTATCTTTTATCTTTTTCTTTTTTTATAATCAAGATTCTGAAACCTTTTCTCTTCTGCACATAAGCTACTTTCAGTGTATTATTTAAAATGTACATTTCAGTAGAAAGAAGTAAGAGATGGTGCAGACAGTGTAAACCTTGTTTTCTGTGACCACCCAGAGAGTGCCAAAAATCAATCGTCTACTAGAGGCTGATCTTTAAAGTTAAGCCAAATTGCTTCAGATGCCTCGGGGATCCTTGAAAGCAGACTCTTAAAACAGGCACGCATAGATGCTGCTCAGCTTGATATAGGTTTCATTCTTTAAATCCTTTTGTGTTGGGACCTGGTCTGCTCAGGAACTGAATTACTCTGATTTACTTCTGGCTTTAACTGAGGAATTGACTCCAGATTCAGAGCTGCCCAGATGCTTTGGGAGCCTGAGTTTCTGTTTCAAAGCAGATTAATAAGCTCTTAGGACCTAAACATGCTTTACCAAACACTGGCAATCCCTTAGGGGATTTTGTGAAAGTTTCTCTTGGAGGGTCTATTGCAAGAGTAAAGATAGGAATACACTGAACGGTAAAGAAAATGGGCATCTATTTAAAACATGTTTTTCCTTTCAATCACTTGAAGATAGGCTGCGAAGCAGTCCTTGAAGCTGGGGAAGAGTTAACTTCAGAAGAGTAAAGGGTCTTCCAGTTTTTCAGAATATGAAGGCTGCTCTATCTGCAAGATGTTCTCAAGCAGGATATATTGAGCATGACTGCCCCATGGATGCTAGCTCTCTATAACACTGTGAAAACTGCTGACACCATGGAGTGACTCCAGATTTGCAGCCATGCCCAGGAGAAGGCCCTGGGAGCGTGTTGGCTCACAGGGATTCGTTGCTGGCTACCTTGCTCCTGCAACAGCAGTTCTGCCGTGGCCAGAGGGCTGGTGATGGAGATGATGATGATAAAGTGACTTGTGATGGAGCCAAGAAGTCATTATTTGGGCGACATTGTCTCAGTATTACACACAGTCAACACAAAATTGTGCTAATTCTGAGACAAATGGGCACATGAACCTAGTGTTCCTGCCTGACAGAGCCCAACTCCAAGGCTCTTTGCTTTCTGAGTTTCTGAGGCCTGGATGAAATGGGAGAGAAGATTAGGGCATTTTAGATAAACCTCCTACATGAGAAATAAGCCAAAAGGGGAGTCAGTTGATTCTTTTTTTCCATCAGATTGGACCATATACTGAAGATGTTGTGACCTGCTTGCTCATTGAAGAAACAGAATCATAGAGTGCTGTCATCAGGTAGTTTGATAAATATTTTATGCCCTCATAAAATGTAATTTATGAGAGCGACAGGTTTTATCCCAGACACAAGAAGAAGCTGGATCTGTGGGAAACAGTTTTCTTTACAACCTGTCTTCAACAATAGCTTTCACAGTAAGTGATATGGTCTTATATCATTTGTGGCATAAACCACTGTCACAGAGGTTCCACCTTGGGACTGATTTGATGCTTGAGGACAAGTGCCCTGCTAAAAATGTCCTAGGTTCCTACTAAGAACCAGGATGTCATGAGGGAAGCTGCTGTATGCACATGCCACGTCCAAAGCACGTCTCATATTCATGAACAACACAGTGTATGGGTTCCTAGGGTGCATTGTGGTAGTGGGAGCAGAGCCAACAAGCCATGGGCCTACAGGTCTTGGTATCTACATGCTTCACTCCGCTGTCAGCTGGACACAGGCCCATCATCACCTCTGAGAGCTTGCTGAGAACAACCAAAGTCTTCCAGCACAACCATTTCCCTGGTGGCTTCTCCTTCCCCTCTTATTGCCTCCTCCAGCCCCTATCAGCAGGAGAAGCCAAAGTGTGCAATAGCTGTGGCTGCAGGGGGTGATTCTGAAGCCATCGGGGCTTGGTGAGGCAGGTTGACAGGAGAAGGGCCCTCTCCAGGTCCTTCAGGCCCTTTATTATGTTTGGAGCCTGCAAGGCCTTGATGGTTGCATTGCAATAGTGAATAAAACAACAAAAATGCTGTCAGAGTATATGACAACAAGGCAGAGTACCCACCGTGCTGTGCAACTCTTTGAAGACAAGCCCATGAGAGCTGCTGGAGGAAAAGATAGCTATTTCTCTGCAGTAATGTGCTTAAGGAAGATTCACCATAGAAGATACTAAAGAACAGATTATCTGAGTTTAATAGTATGAATTATGAAATGAACCTGTTCTGTGCAAAGCATGGGGTCACATTCAATGAATCACTGGGCTTTTGTGTGACCATTAGTTGAACAGTTTATGTCAAAAATATGATCCACATAAAATTGCTTCAGTTTGATGGAGAATGTCTTCCAACTCCTGGTGTCCAGGAAATACAGGATAAATTTTTTTTCTTCTGCCAGCAGAATAAAAAAGCTGCAGAAACACAGGGCAATGGTGTAGGAGCTTCAGGTCCTGACATAACCACTAGATATAGTAGGAGCAAATTCCTGTCTCACCTAATCCTCCTTCTAGAAGAGGGCAAGGACAGCATGTGCCTCCTGTTATAACAGAATATTCCCAGCTTCTGTCAGTCACTCATGGAAACTTCCTGAGCTGGAGGCTATGTCTGTCTTAGTTTCAATGAATTATTTAAGCCCTCCTTGAACCGGTTTCTACTTTTGAGTGCCATGATATCTTCTGGCAAAAATTCTACAATTTAATTGTGCACTATTTACAAAAATACTTCCTTTGGCTTGTTTTAAATCTGCTGTGCAACAATTTCACTGAATAACTCCCAGGTTTAGTGCTCTGAGACACAGTACATGTTTGTTCTCTACTCACCGTCCCCCTGATGTTGAGGATATGATAAAATTCCGATTTAAGAGTTGTCTCCCTTTCAACTGCCTCTTTTCCAGAAGGGTCCTAATGTGTTAGTCTATTTTTGTATTTTTGCTCTCTCTTTGTTCAACCTTGCTTCCTTCCTCTCCGCTTTTTCTCATTTGACCATTTCTTTTCTTGCATACAGTGAGCAGAACATTATTCATCATGTAGGTGCACGATGGATTCAGACAACAGCATAGTTTCAATTTTGCTCTCTATTCCTTTCCCAGCAATTCCTCACATTACATTTACCCACGGCTGCACTGAACTTTGAGCTGATGTTTTCACAGAACAATCCATATTCCTCCCTATAACTCTTTTCTTGAGATAATAACTAGTTTAGTGCTTACCATTTTGTCGGGAGAGAAAGGCTATTTTTCTCCATGTGCATTACTTTGCACTGAGTGGCACTGAAATTCAGTTGTTATTTTATTCTTCAGACACTGTGTTGAGAGAGACTTTTTACAACAGCTGCAATGAGTTCCAGTTTTGATTATCCTGATAAATTTTGCATCATCAATAAATTTTCTCATCTCACTGCTCACCTTCCTCCTCCAGATCATTTATTAATAAACGAGTAGTTCTCTTGGACAGGTCTCTCCGGGATTACAGTAGGAACCTGCTTTCATTATGAAAGCAGATTATTTATCTTTGATTCCCATCTTTCTCCCATCTCCTCCATAATGAGGAACAATGCAAACAATTCATTTAACCTTTCTGCTATGACCTGTCTCTCTTGAGTCTGCTTTTTATACAGTGATCATCTATCAGCCATACCAGCTCTCTGGCAAACTTCCTCCTCCTAATGCTCCTGAGGAGGTTTTATTGTTACCCTTTACGTCTCCAGCAAGTTGTTGCTCAAAACCTTTCTTGTCCTGCCATATCATTCTTCTCCAGGCAAGTTGTCACATTCAAGAATCTACTTCTTCCTTTAAATATGACTTGTTCTTTCTGAGAAATGCCTTTTAAACTTCTCATAGCCTCTTCTCTGCTGCATAGCTGCACAGACTTTTTTCTTTTCAGCTGCTTTATTTGGCAGTATATGTTTATTTTAGTCTTTTAATAAGGACTGTTAAAATAATTGTTTTATTCTTTGGCTTCTCCTTTTAATTTCCTTTCGAGTAGTTTTTTCATCTTTGATGTACTTCCTATTTTTAATGGTTCACGTGCAACACACATCTTAAAGCTGGTCCTAGGCATTGCTCAGAACCAGACTGAGTTGCTTTTCTGCTTCTAGAGTTAATGATATCAGCTCTAAAGGTCAGCTATTTATGATATTCTAAAATTATGTTGCAGATTGTGCCTTAAGTGCAATACACACAACCTACAGAAGAGGTTTCTACCTCTCCAAAGCAACTTGCAGCAATCATCAGAGCTCCCAGCTGGAGATTGGTCATAAAGTCCCCGAAGCCACCAGGTAGTAGAAGACTGGACTGTGAGGCAGGGCTTCGCGTTCATCTCTTTGCCCCACTGCTTTGACCCAAGGCAAGCACTAGTATTTCCCCTCATGTCCAAGCCACATCTCTAGAAAGCAGTAAGACTGTTGAGAGGTAGAAGCCACTATAGCAGAATGAAGTCATATTGTTAACATCAACACTTCTGTGGACAATTAGAAAAATGTTTCATTCTGCAGACACTGCTGCACTGCTGTGGTAATAGTCATATTAGAGGCAGCATGACTATACAAGTAATAATTGAAAGGAAATGAGGACAGTTGTCAGGGTCAGTCTTAAATATGTCTCACTGTCATCTGGCAGAAGAGTTTTGATAAAAATTGCAGCACTTGCTGAGAGATGATAGTGAAATAAATAAGTAGAATGGAAGAGAGAGGGAGAACACACAAGAGCACAGTTAATAAATTTATAAGCAGATGAAAAATCCTACAAAGTAATATTGCATGAGGTAAAGGTACAAAATTTTAAAACAGAACATGTTTAGATTACCAAAAAAGCAAGAAATATACAATATACATGCCATGCTTCAGAGCGTGCTTAGTTTACAGACAGATGCTGGGGAGCCAGAGCACCTTTAGATAAGCAACATCTCACATGACTTTGAATGAAATAACTTAAATCAGTGGCACATAAGCACAAGCAGAAATTAAGCCAAGGCATGGGTGTTTTTGTAACTCCTCACATTTAGTTTCTTGAAGCAGGACAAACTTTTTCTGCACATATTTGTAAGATCAGGACAGTTCTCCCTGCTGATGCAACTGATTTCAACCAGAACATCAATTGTTCTGTACTGACACATGTACCCTCTTAATCTTTCTATGGCACAGGGCAGCTTTCAGAGAATTATTTAACATTCCTATTGGCAGGAAAGAGGGCTCATGGCCTTTCAGTCATTTTGGTTAACAGTTTGCCAGAAGATGTGAGATGTTTTTGGTATTCAACATCTGAGTCTTCAACCCATGGCAGCTAGGATCAAGCCTTAATCCTGCTGGAGCCCTGAGGGCATTAATTACCCTAAGCACCCTCACATGGAGTCTCCATCCTCACCATCTGCCCATGGACCAGGACCCCATCTAAACTCAGACCTGGGCTTTCAGTCTCTTCCTGAGCTGTATTGGTGTAGCTGGTTTCTAGCCCTGTCTCCTGGGACTCCTCAGACAGGCTCTGGAATTGATCCCTCACCTTATCTGAGACTGTTCCTGAACCCTACTTCTAGCACCCATCTCTGCTGTCATGTTCAGACCATGTGGCATTCCCACTGGTGAATGTATTGCTTGCACTGGAGCTGCCCTTGATTCTTGGCTTGCTCCCAGCTTATGGAGATGCCCCACTTCTGCTGGCTCCTGACAACAACATTTTTGACCAGGCATTTCTTTGAATCCCTCACAGTGAGGTAGTAATCATTTGGGTTGGGAACTTTGGCTTTATGGCCTGTGTAGCTGGTCCCAAAAATCAACCAGGAGAAGCATGAATTTCTGTGCACCCAGAAATGTTTGTTTACCAACCACATTATACAGGTCAGGAGTTGGATGTGAAAGTATGATTGGTGATACCTCTTTAGTTGTATGGATGAGTGTCTCTATGCTCTAAAATAACTGCTAAGCACTATCCAATTAAGCCTGTGCATTTCTTATTTGCCAAGGTCTTGATTTGTTCAATCCTTGGTTGATAGTGATTGCAGCTCTAAATTGAAAATAACTATTTGCTGTTCTACATCTATTTCATTGGCTTTCTAGCCTAGCCATGCTTATAAATAACTACTGAAACCTAGCTTAGATGCAGCCCTGCCAGATTTTGACCTAAACCTTATTTTCTTTTGGCTCCCTTGCTGCTGACCGTGTTCTTGCTGGTTCTTTGTGGATTGGAGCTGTTCACCCTGTGCAAGGCAGCGAACTGGCAGTTCTGTGATAGCAGCAGAAGCATCTCTGGTGAATTAGTTTCAGCACACCACAATTACGTTATAGGAGTTGGGTGAAAGGGAGCAGTAATAATGTACAAATCTTAGTTCTGCCAGCAAAATCTCTTTCCTTCTTGTTATTTTTTTCCTCTTTTTTTTTTTTATCCCCATACCTTGGCAAGATTCTTTCCTGTTTTTCACTCATTACATGGCAAATGCACAATAAGAACAGGAGGTCATTTACTCCAAATCCCCAAATTATATTTTTTATAACATTGCCAGTTGCTTTTTCTAAAGACTGAATAATGTAAGAAGTCCTTATTGGGTAAGAGTTATAATTAGATGCTTTCTAAATTTCTGAGTGCTCAGTGCACAACTTTCCTAATATTTCGTGGCTCCATATTTACGGTAATAAACTGAGTTGGTTCCAGTTGACCCTAAAACTGCTGCCCTGAAGATTTGGATAATATTGTAAGGAGGCAGAAAAATAGTTGGAATAGAAGATCCTATGCTAGAATCCCATGCTGTCCAGATTTATAAGGAAATATTGACGTGTCTTGCCAGGCTGATCTCTCAGAGCAAGATTTTTGTATCTGGTGTGCAAAACCAAGATTGAACTGTGCCAAGAAACACCAGTGTGAAATAACTGTCAGACTGTAACTAGCCATGATCTCAAGCAAAGTATAGGAAGAACAACCTTCTCCCATCACTTCTGCTGCAATGTAACCAGGTTGTAGATATTGCAGTTTCCAGACAGTGAGTGAATGACTCCTTACTGCCCTCAACTCCACAGGAATTTTCCTTATGAAGAATTTCCCAGGAAAGTTTTAATCTTCAGCTCAGAGACCTGCTATAGGGGAGAGAATTGGAAATACCTGTTTCAGGTCAGTGAGGTGAGATGTAAAGGAACTGGGGGGCAGGAAGAAGATGAGGGGGTGCCTGTAAAGTAGCTGTGTAGGAATGAAAGAGGCAGCTACAGGGAAAGGGAGAGGAGAGAAATATATATATATATATAGAATAACAAAATGAAGCTCTTTCTCCACCCTAATGGTACCTTCTGTTTTTGGTCTGAAACTGGTTTTGAATCAGCTGAAACAGTTCTTGAGTTTGAACCATTCCAGCATTTGTTATTTCAGATTTAGATGAATGCTTCACTTGCTTTTTTTTCAGCAGATCATTTTAGTTTGCATGGGAGATTCACAAGGGGGTGGAGTGGGGTTGAGTAACCCATATCTCTGCTCTGGGAGAGAATAAGCCAGCAGGGTCTGCTGGAGCTGTTGGGAGTCAGCTGCAAACATGAGTGGGGCCCAGCTCCAGCCTGTGGGGTAGGTCCTCCCTGACTCCCTTCCCAAGCTCCAGGGGCCTGACAAATGTCTTGTGGCTCTTGACCACATAAAGATTGTGATTAATTGTCTTGGGGGCCAGGGATATGGGCCAGTCTTTGCTGATCCAATTGTGAGTCAGATGGTGGGAAAACGTTGGCTGAAGTTCTCTCCACTCAATTTGAAAGGAAGCCTTCAGCCAAGGACTTTTGCTTCCTACTGGAGTTGCCCAACCTCCAAGCTGAAATGTGTCACTGGGTGGGTTTCTTCTAGGTTCTCCTGCTGCTATATAAATATTTAGATATTCACTGACATGAAGGAATAACAATCTACTGTCTGGCCTTTCTTGGTACAAGGAAATGTATGAGCTTTGCTTTCTGTACTAGTGAGCATTAAGCATTTCTTGTAATTGCACCCAGAAAAGAACAACTTTGGTTTCTGATAGCCTGATGTTTAGGTCATGTGCTTTGCTGTTTTGAATCCAGCTTTTGGGCACGTGTCACTTGTCTCTCATGAGTTGGCCTTGGAGCTTAGCACATGGGACATATCATAGCCACCTTCTCCCTTTAGCAAGCAGGGGTGTCTGATGAACCTAGTCTTTCTTGTCAAGTCTTCTTAGCCTTTACCTAGTGCCAGAAAATGAAGTGTGTTGTGTTATTTGCAACCTTTTGTCAGGCTTATATTTCCTTTGTTTGCTTAAAAAATCATGTAAGTCTGGCCTTTGATCAAGATGAACTTTAGGTTCTGACACTGAATGGGAAGATGATTCATTTGTATGACCCTATATTGTCATGGATGTTTAGGCAGGCTGGAGATAGCAGGGCAGTTTTAGAATTGCCTGATATTTTTAAGCTTCCAAGGAGCATGGGGTTACCCGCGCAAGCACGTGCACTGGACCAGTGATGATGTCTCCCTCTGCTCCTGTTTGTAGCCTTTCAGCCCCTTCTCATACCTGTAATCCTCTCCCCTCTGCCTCTTCTAGTAAAATGTGTCTTCATTTGGTAGAGAGAAAGGAGATACAAAAGAAAAACATATTGAAGGAAAGCTAGAAATCCAGATTTCTCGGCACCATGGATACACAGTCCAAACTGTCCTTTATAGCTCAGAATGAAGAACTTTGGAGGGAAGGGAAGCCCTGACCCTCAGCCAGCCATTTTACCTGCTCTCACCTACTTCTCGTGGAGGTGAAGTCTGGAGCAGCTGCTGATTTTCATTTTTAAGTCCTGGATTTCAAGCTATTAATAAACCTGGAAAATAACCACATGTTCTCTGAGTTATGTAACAGATGTTAAATTCCCCAAGATGAAGAGGTGTCAGTCTGATGGAAGAAGTGATGAGGACCTTTCTTTTTCCTTTGAATGAGGTTTCTTCTCTTACAGGTTATCTGCCAGTGGATGTAAAAGAGTTAGTGACCACCTGCATTTACACAACCCCACCGGTCCCCCCCTCTTTACTTTGTACCAGCGTTTATGCATTTCTTGCGTCTCTTCAGTGTCACATTTTTAAGGCAGTGCCATCCAAAATGAAGTCCCATTGAAAGAATGTGTTGTGATGAAGAGCTGTTGAATGAGTCACTGCACTCATGTTGGCAAAGTGGGCTGCAAAGCAGGCCAGGTTCTTACATTTGGCATGAGAGAGTGAAAAGCAAAAGAGGAAAGTGAACTTTGGGCCAGCAGCTCTGCGGTACTTGGCCAGGCAATGGGGCTGGTTGTGCTTTGCCTCTTAACCTTTTCAGGGATGAAGCTGCTGTAGAACCGATGTTTCCATGCTGGGCTTTGTTTGGGTAGTGGAGATGGGAGATGGGTTGAAGGTGAATGTGGAGGATGTGTCCTGTTATGCCTCTTTCTTTTCTTTTTTCTTTCTTTTTTCTTTTTTCTTTTTTTTTTTTTTTTGATGGCTATTTCTTTCAAGGTTCTCTTATCCTGGTTATTTTAATTCTACAAAACGAAGAAAATTTTTTTTGCAGGGGGAGAAAGGCCAGAGGGACTGGGCAGAGGGACTAGAACTTGCAGCCTCTAGACCAGCCCCTACCCAGAGAAAGGTTAATGCTGAAGTCAGACCTTTTCCAGCACAAGCATGAGCTCTTTCTTATGGCTGGTTCAGATTTCCATTGCTGCTTGTTCTGTTGCTCCTTCTTTCCCTTTGTGCCTTTGGGAAGAGTCTGGTTCAGTCTCCACTACAATGCTTCCTTAAGCAGATGAACACATCTGGATTTCTCTTCCCCTTTTCAGGCTGGAAAAATGCAGCTTTCTCTGCCTTTCTTCATACGTGATGCTGCATCTTGGTGAAGCACCACTGGGCTTGCTCCAATATGTTGACTTTGATCTAGTTCTGGAGGCCCCAAACTTGCCCTGGAATTCCAGATATGGCCTCAGCTGTGCTGAGTTGAGGGGAGTATCACTCTGCACTGCCTGCGGACGCAATGCTGCAGTCCAGCATTGCTGGAGATTGGGAAGGACTAAGGGAAGCTTCCCTAGATTTGGGATGGTGTGCCCATTTTCAAGCTCCTTTCATGACTACATACATCTTTTCTCCCTGTGAATTGTTAGATATATAATTAATGCTGGCAAGAAATAAACCCCATAACTCTAAGGCTGCTTAAAATACAGTTTTCTTCATCTTAGAGTCTTTGTTCCTGGCCACACTGTGTTCATTACTGGCCCCTAATCTCAAACAAAGAGGAAAGGGTAAAATTGGTTTTCTTGGGGTATCCTTTATGCATATAGCAGGAAGGGACTTGGTGGGAGACCAACCACTATTTGGAGCAGGAAACTTGCGTCCCTGCTGGCTCCCGTGTTGTTCCCACCCCAGACTGAGCTCTCAGCTCAGCATAAGGAAAGGCCCTCCGCAACTCTGGTTGCCATTTAACTAGGGATTGAATGGCTCTTTTCCAGGTATCCCTGTTTAATCCTCTTGATCTCTTCCGTAAGACATAGATGGGAATTTTTGTGAGCTCTAGGTAACACAGCTGAGCAGTCCCCTGGGAGATGTTTATAACTGTGGATACAAGACGCTGTGCCCCAAGGGTGCCACATTTCCTGTGGGTGTACATACACATCAAGACTAATATGCACTAATAAAGATGCTCACACTCTCGAGTGTGACCCCACTGGTTGTTCTCTCCGAGGGGTGACTTTGTGCAAATCTTTCTGTCTGAAATCTGCTTTAGTGTTTTCCTGCTATACACCCACTGCCATGACAACTAGAAGCATTTGTTACAACACAACAAGCCCTTTTCCCCTGGGAATGTTTCTGGGGAAACTTAGCTCGAATGGGAACAGGCTCACAAGGGAAAAACCTGCTGGAGATGTGTGTTACGTTCTCCTACCACCAGTTTTCATGTGATCAGAAGTGTTTGTAGACAGTGGCCTTCTGGATTCCTCCCTCACTTCGTGTTCTATACCAGGGAATTGAAGTAATTGCTGAAAGTAGGTTCCTTAATGTGTGAAATTCAGCAGGACTGTAAATGTAATGGAAATCTCTTGAGTACTGGGGTCTAATCTGGACAGCTGATGAAATGGCACAAGTCCAGATCCCTCATGCGAAGAAACCTACCAAAAATGATTGCTTGCCACTTTAACAAAGTAAAAAGGAAAATGCAGACACCAGGGCACCAAGTTGCAAAGGGCTTTGCCATTTCCCTAGAGCTCCACTTAACTTGTCCTTTAGGAAGAGTTGACAGTCTTGCACTCTTATTCACTGCCACTACTGATTAATGGGCTCCTAATGACATTAGTTATTTCATTAGTCAACCAGTCTTGAAGATCAGCCATTATTTATAAAAAGACAATTTCTTGCTAGGATTAAGTGGTTGGCTAGTAGGGTAAAGTGTGAAGCTCATTTTTAAGAATAAGATCCAGACATTGTTAGTAAGAAAATTTGCAATAAAAGCTGCAAATGTAAGGACCAAATCCAAGGCTTGAGTGAAATCTCAAGGAGTCAGTAATAATAGGACTGACATAGAGCAGAGTCTGTTCCTGTGTCAGGCCTCAAAAGAGCTAGGTGCTGTACAATTGCATACAAAATAGTAAATAACTTATTGTGTCAAAGCATTAAAAAAAAAGCTATAAGGTCAGGCAGATAGTGACAAATGCAAGAGAGAAGAGAGGTAATTTTGGCTGGCATGAGCAGGGTAGATCTCCGCATACCAGCAGATTAATGTGCTTGATTTGGAGAGGGCTAACAAGGTACATATGTAGATAGTTTCAGGGCACTTCCCAAGCCCAAGAAACAGCATGGGAGAAGGAATAAAGTGCTTGTTTAGAAATGTAACAGGAGTGTGATGGAGGCTGATGCTGCAGGTGGTTGAAGGCATGAGTTGACATCCCAGCGGGGGACTGGAGATGGGAGTCAATGGGGGATAATCCACTAAGGGCAGTGGAGACACCGGCTGAAGATGGATACCAAAGAGGAGGAGGAGCCAGGAAAAGGTGGTCCCGTGGAGATGGGATATGTTCTTTTTGAAAGTCTATGGAATGGCAGTGGACAGGAGAAGCGCGTTTGTCAGGGCTGGAGACGTCGTACCACTTCATGTGGTGATGGATAGGAGCAGTTTAGTGACATGGTGCAGAAGGTGCTGGTCAGTCTTGGGACTTCTGTGTCACAAATGGGAAAGAGATGCAGGCTGAAGGTGACACCCTGCGTGGGGGCTCAGTGTGCCTGGCACAGGTCAGTGCTCCAGTGACCCATGCTGGATCACGGTACCCATGCTGGTCTCAGCCAGCTGATAGGGGTTCTTGGTGTCTCTTGTGCAAGGCACTTGCACCCTTGGTCCCTGAAATGTGGGAGCTTCGGGATGGATCCAGCTCGCTCTTAGGAGCAGCTGTAATGTCCCCGTGCAAGGAAGGCAGGGTCACTCCTCGCAGCGTGCTGGGGACACCATGCTGAAACGCTTGCTGCTCCCGAGCGTGGCTGCCGGTGTGCCCGCTGCCCAGCAGCGTCCCGGGGCGTCGCAGCGACGTGTGCTCAAACGAGGGGCGCGTGCCTGCATCCGCACAGTGCTCCTGAGGATACGGCTGCAGATGCTGCGCCTCTCATCTCTCGCTACTACAGGGCTGCAGCTGAATCCAGCCCTGGATTTTTCATTTGATCTGTGCTCACTCGGAATTGCAAAACGTATGAGCAAATCGCTGCCCCCTGGAAGGAGCAGGGCTGCGTCCCAGTGCACACTATTCCCATGGCATTTAACATTCTCTGTAAACCCAGCTTTTATTTAGAACTGAACATCTGTTCCAGATGTGGTTATTCACTGCCTGTGTCACTGTGCTCCTGCCATTGTTGTCCTGCTACACAGTGAAAGGCTGGCATGAATTATTGAAAGATTGAGTTTAAATAAATGATAAACTGGTACAGTATGTGCAGTAAGTTTCTGTCAACTCCTTACAGAGTCACATTGCTGGCTTTGATGTCCCCATGATGTGCTCACACATCTCCCAGAACCTGCCGTCTCATCTGCCTGATGGGGCTGATAGAAGAACATGGAGAGGGGCAGCCGGAGCATGAAGGTGGCCAAAGGGACAAGTCTCCTGGGGAGAAGGAGGAACCACGACAGAGGAGCGAGCAACCGGATTTTCCCTCCTGGCAAGTGTCTTTCTAATCTGAAATTATTCCCTTCAGTGGACCAGCTGTCTGGGGAGGGGTGTTGCTTGCCGAGGGCAATTGGCACGCCAGGAGGATGGGGTGGGAGGGAGTGCTGCTGGCTGCCCAAACCTCCCGCAGCAGCCGTGGGGCTGCTAGTGCTGCGGTGAGCGTGGGATTTCTGGTGAATAAATGGTATGTGATGGCGATGGCCTAGCATGGGGACAGGGGGCTCAGTGGGGAGGTGACCAAAGTCTGTGGTCGCTGGGATTTTGTGGGGAGGGAAGGTGGCGACGCTGGAGATGGTGCGGGGCTCCAGCAAGGAATACGTGCATTGGAAATCCAATAGCAAAACTGGTCATTAGCTCAAATCTCAGTAAAACCTCATCCCAGGGAAAACGTCTCTTTGGACAGAGCTGCAAACAACTGTGCTCACGCCATCTATGCTCACATTAAGAGAGGACACCAGACAGTCTGGATTTTAGATCTGTAGTATGACCAAACCTTCGTTTTTGTCGGCAATCAGCCGGGAAGTCCAAAAAGGTCTTTGGAAACCTGGTAATGTTGGAAACTGATTTTTTCACTGCTTTGAAAAATGGCTTGACTCACAGTTGCACGAGGCTGTGGGGATTCGCAGCAGACCATCTGCTTCAGCTGTTAGCAGTCGTTAATATTTTTTCATATTTTTTGATACTTTTGAGATACTTAAAGGAAAAAAATACATTTTTGATGGCACTGGTGGACTTCAGTCATTTACATTTTCTTTTTCCCAGGGAAACAATATACAGTGCACGCAGTTGTTATAAAAGAATTATATTTTCATTATGCTTTCTAAATGAGGATTTTTGTCTCCTGCAGACAAGCAGAAGGACATGGTGGTCTTGTTTATGCTTGTATCCACAAAGAATTTGCCTAGTACCTGCTTTGGAATTTTTTCTAGGCTAACTGTAATATAGAAAGGATTTAATTTAAAAAAAATATATCAAGATTTTCTTTTAAAGCTGCAACATCTCTGGAACCAAATACTTACTGATTAAATCAACTTATTGTCTCCAGCTATTCTGCCCAGAAACTGGAAAATTACTTAACTCCTTGCCAGGTGTTCACGGCTGATGGCTCGGATTTGTGGTTTGAGTGACTGGGCATATGGCAAGATAAATAATTGAACAAACTAATCCTATTGACACTGTCCACCTTCCAGCCTGCAAACATTTATCCTTGCATGTTGCTATCTGCGTGCGAGAGCCCCGTTTCCTGAGCCAGCTCCTGTCAGAATTGCTTCCTTTGAGCTGTGAACTGATGAGTTGAACTCATCGGTGTTTGAGCAAAGCCATGTGGTGTGTGTTGCTCTGAGGACCTCAGCTTGGTGTGATGGGCAATGTCCACTGGGTATTTGTTTGCTGCCTGCTTCAATAGTTGGTGCGTGTGACGCTTCATTCTGGGTTTTGCCCCAAATCTTGCTGATGATTTTCCTCGTGTCTGAGGTTTTAGAGTAGCAAAACAGCTTTCTTGAGCTTAGTGGTAACTGTAAAATGGGAAAGCTTGAGAGCACAAGGGAGGGAGCTGGACCTTGCATGGAAATGGGTGATGGGGAGGCAGTGGTGGCTCTTCCAGAGGATGATGAGTACCAGCCTCATGTGGATACGAAGCTGGAGACTGATAATAAACAGAGCAGAGCACAGAGCTTTATTCCGGGGTCATGGTTATTCTGGATAGAGATCTATAATCATAGAGTCTATCTCTCTTTGTAGATATATTACTATATCACTGTCTAGTTTGTGTTATATTTGGGAAGAGCTGCACAGATGTGGTGATGCTACAGATAGCTCAGCCACATTAAAGGCTCAGTCAGAAAACAGCAGTGGACAGGATGTACCTCAACAAATGTAAGCCACAAAACACCTCCTTGCCTTCTTGTAAGTCTTACGGTGCAGAACAAAGAGTGGGCATCTTAGACCCGTCCATGACATTTGGGTGGAATAACAGCCAGGGAACCGTGGAATATTTCCAGTCATCCATTAGGATTGCAGCTTTCAGCAAAATTACAAATGTGTCCTGGAAAATGCTCCTTGGAGCTGGCCAAATAAACGTTATCATTTCAGGGCTTGGGAGATGGTTCTGTGCTTGGCAGCCTGAAGTGCTGTGACGGAGCCCGGGCTGTGGGGCGGCCATGGGGAAGGTGACTCGTCCTCTTTGTGCCATCGATGGCTTGAGGGTGGCCTGTGACGGCAACACCCAGACTGTGTGGACGGGTCAGGGCTGGGAGTGCGCAGGACATGCCTGGAGATCCGATTCAGGTTCCTGTGCAGCAGCCCGTGTTGTCGGGGAAGGCTCTGTCTCCTGTCCCTTGTGCAGGGAGCAGCGTCCTGCCCTCCCTCACCTGCGCTGGGACGTCGTGGTGAGGGCAGCACGGTGCCTCGCTCTCACTGAGGGCATGGCACTTGCCCTCGGTCATCTCTGGGCATCGAGATGCCTGGCTGAAGACTCCCTCGTGGAAGGTGCAGGAATGCACATCTGGAGGCTCAAACATTCGGTGAATATGTGGTTTGCATTTGGAGGCCTTTGTTGATTGACTTAATGAAAATTTTGAAAAAATGAGAAGCAGGCAGTATATTTGGCACTTTTTTTTAATGAAATGCCTTGTTTGGAGGGCTACGGAGCCAATTTTCATTTTGAAATTTCCTTTATTTTTAAAATTAAAAAAAAATAACACCTCCAAGCTGCAAACCAAAAGGAGATGTTAGGTTTTGTAAATGAAACCCAAATAAAACAAAGCAAACCCCAAATCTATTAACTGACTCAAACCGCATTTTCTTTTTTGAAAGGTCAGTTTTCTGGAAGAAGATCAAATACTTCTTTCTTTCCAGAGAAAAATATTTTTTAATTTTTTTGGACTTCCCCAAGGAACCTGAATGCCCCTCATGGTTCTTTGCCCCAGCATGGAGAAGAACGGGGTGGCACTGGGCTGAAGAATGCTGCTCTTTTCGCGCTGCCTACTGGAAATCCACCTCTACGCCACAGGTCACGGGGCCTTTTTGGGCATGGCCCAAGACCTGCTGATGTGCTGAAGAGTGGGAAAGATGAATAGTCCGCCCAGAGCTCCTGTTTGCTCTTCCTGGCCAAGTGAGTGCCCCCTTTTGCACTTCCTTGCTGCCTTCCTCCTCTTCCTCCCCTCTCTGGCCAAATCTCAGCCCATGCCCAAGAGCCCTTATTGGCAGCAAAAGGGTCACAGCCAGTCTCGGCTCCCCTGAAAATCCTTGCTCTGATCAGAAGTGAACTACAAAAGGAAGAAAAAACCTGGCTACGAGGAAATCTGCCTGTTAACACCCCAAATGCAGAAGTCTCAATGGAGCTTTTCCCCTCTGAACCAGCTAATGTGTCTTTTCACTGATGGGAAGTCTAAAAATAAGCAAGAGCTCCGCAAACAGTTTAAAGATGTTGAAAATGAAAAGCAACAAAGGATGTAGAACGTATGAGTCATTAAATTACAGGGCTATCTTTCTAAGAGCAAAACAAAACAGAAAACCTTCCTACCGAAATTCATTGTGAATTTTCTGGGGTTGATTCGGGTTTTGTTTGCCTCGCGTTGCCCGCATGGAGCAGCATGTTATTTTTGTGGGCTTGCTAAGGACTGAAGCCTTATCCGTTTTTACTACATAGAGTGCCAGATCTCCCTGTGTAAATAGGAAGAGTAAAGCCAGCCTGCTGAAAGGCATGAACAGGAGGTGCTTTTCTCTCGCACATGGGTTTTTCTGCTGATTTTGGAGAAGAAACCTCTTGCAGGAGCTCAAGAATATCAAGCTTGCTTGTGGGGAGGAGTAAACGTACATTCATCTCTACAGTATGTTCTTCTGGCCTCAGCTAAGCCACAAGTGTTTAGATTCTCAATTGGAGTGAGCAGATTTTTGTGGGTGTCATCGCATTTGTCTATAGCTTTAGTTTGTTGAGATAATGTAATTAAAAGGAGTTCTCATTTTGTTTTTTTCTCCCCAAAGGTCTTGTTTTGTGATGGACTCCACTAGGGGTGGACTCTGTTGCAAAACTGAAGCTTTTTTTTAGCATTTGCAGATGAGCTTGAATCAAAATCTTGGCTTTTGAGACAGCAGGAAAGGGATGGATGCGTGCCAAACCCATGCCTACATCTGATGTTTGCAGCCAGCCCCAATCTCTCTAATAGGCTGAGATGAAACCCTGGATCCAGACAGATGGTAGGGTTGGAGACACAAGTCTGCCAGGATTAGGGCGGCCCAAGCCTGCTGTTAGGGTAGGCTCTACCTTCCACAAGGCTTTTGAGTAGCTTTAGGCCTGCACCTTTCAGCTGCCGTGACCAGCACCCTGCCCCATCCTCTTCTCAGGAAAGAACAGTACAACCAGCCGAGGTCCATGTCATGGCCTGTCCCACTGAGGAGCTGATAGCCCTTTCCCTTAGGTCTCCATAGGCTTCAGCTGGCCCGTTCCCCTCTCCCAAATAACCGATCAATCAATTGATCAATAGGTTGGCATAAAGACTGCACCCAACTCTGGTAATTCCCTGGGCGCAGCTCACTTGGCAGTGATTTAATGTAAAAATTTAGTTTTAAAACGTGCTAATTAAACTTCAGAATAAACCATGCAGGACAAAAGTGAGATGAATAAGGAGGCAGGGAAAAAATAAAAATTTATTTTTTATTTTTCCTGGAGTATAATTAACTGTCATTAAAAGAATATGAAAATCCAGGCTAGGGAGCAATTGTATGCCTTTTACAAAATGTTTAATTAGAAATAATGGCACGAAATTAAGCACTATGAAAAGTCAGGCTGAAGTTTTTTTAAAAAACCCTTATCCTGCTCATGAGACCGATTAGGTGGAACAGGTGTTTCTGGGGACATCTAAAACGGGCCTGGGTAGGTGGTTAAAAATCTCCCAGTGCTGTGGGGATTAGTTGGAGGCCTCATCCCTGCAATGGACCTTAGAGCTCTTCTGAGTTTTATTTTCAGGGGACATTCGTGAATGGAGCAAAGCCATTTAATGTCACTGGAGGTCAGTCTTATCTGAGGACTGCTCTGTTCCCTACAAGCCTTATATCTAGCTAATATAGAAGCTGCTTTTTAAGACACCGTCTGCTTCTAACATCATTCCATCCTTGCCCTGCCTGCCCCGTGTTTCTCCGTCACGCTCAGCGCCGCTTCCCTTGGCGGGCTGAGACTCGGAGCTTCCCAGCGCCGCTGCGGCCCCAGGTTTGCTGAGCATCCCTCCGGGCAGCACCCAAATTCAGTCTGACTGGTGCACAACAGCTTGATGGCAAATTGCACCAAGCCTAATCCCTCGTCATCAGAGTGACGGCTCAGCGCGGTGGTGGCAGCTCTCGCCCGTCTCCACAGGGCAGGTCTCTGACAACAGCTTTGCCTGCCCTGAATAATTTTTCCTGCGTGCTGCTTTGTCACATTACTATTATATTGTCTCTTGCCCTATCATTTTGGGGAGCGTAACGCAGATGTCGTGCTGGCGATCTGGGAGGGAGCCGTCTCCGTGGCCTCGGGGCCACCGCTGCTTCGGGGAGCTGCCTGTCCCTGTGCCTTGGGTTGGTGCAGGGAATAGATCCTAAAAAAGGAGGGTTCGACAGGTCAGCTCAGCAGCGTGACAGACAGACGCAAAACGAGGAAGGGGCCGGTGTCTGATCTCATTTACGTGCACGTGGATTTGGAGCCATGAGAGAGGCTCTGGATAAAGTCGGAGTAAATAAGACTTTCGTTCTTTAACCTTTAGAAATAAGTATGTAATCCTAATTGGCTTTCCAGCTCACGTTTCCACCCAGGAGGGTGGGGGCCTTTGCTAATGGTGGGGCAGTTTTGGCATTAACATCTTCAAGGGTTGAAGGGAAGGAAATACAGCTAGAGAAAGGGAATGATGCAGCTGAGGACATTTGCCCCCATTTTACTCCTGCAAGCAGCCAGGCTGCAGGGGAGCAAGTTGCATGAAGAAGTTTTTCTGCACAAAAATGAAAGAAATGAGAGGTAGAAGAATGCAAAGAGCTGGATCCGAGTGTCCTCTGAAGCAGCAGCACCGCACGCAGCCTCTGCTCCCTCCGCGGATGCTGCTGACAGCTCTGCTGCCAGAGCAGGAATTATCTTCTTGCTGAGCACAGGTAGGCAAATAGTATAAGAAAGATGGAAAACAGCAGGATGTTGCCTGTCCTGCACATTCCCAAGGATTTGAAATGGACCGAAGGGTTCCTAGATCCCTGCATCGGAGAAGTGGGCAGCATGGTGGCAAGCTCTGCCTTCACTGTGCCAGGGGCAGCGGGATGCAGAAATCCAGGGTTTGGCCAGTGCAGCTGAGCTGGCTGAAGCAGTTAAAAGTCGGATATTGATGGAGATTGGATTACTAGTTGGGGAAAATGGGTGGGGAGCAGAGAAAGTAAAAATAATTCCCCTCCCTGTGGTTCCTGAGCTGGCGGATCAGGTTCCTTCTACTGGTAAAATCCCAACATGGGAAAAGTCATGACCCACCAGGCTGAAGGGAAGGAAGGAGACGGTTGAGAGGGAAAGGATTTAGCATCAGGCAGGTACAACACAGGCAGGATGTGAATTAACCACCTTGGAAATGCCCGCCCAACGCTGTGCTCCGAAGGGCCCCATCGCCGTGCGATGCCCGTTGAACTGCAGGAACGCTGCCGGAGCGGCCGGGGGCTCTCTGGGCCCGTCCCCGGTGCAGGCTGCTCTGCTTGACTCGAGTGTTAGCTTCCCATTGGAATCTCTTCTGCAGCCAACTGGTTTTGCCCTCAGACTGTTTCCCCACCGCTTGAGCCCGAATTGGCTTTTAGCTCAATTTCACCTCACTGACTGGACGCTGCTCTGGCTTTCCTCAGACCCTGCTTTTTTTTTTTTCCCCCGTGGGGTTGACAGAACCAGGCAATGCTCCACAGAGCATGTGCCTCTGCCACCTCCAGGGAGGGAAAAGGAAAGCCGGAGAGGCTCTGCTGGGCCCCGGCAGCGGGAAGGACCCCAGCGAGGAGCAGTGTCTTTGGTACCTGCGGCGTGAGCTGTGGCTCAGCCGCGAAGCCCAGGGCGCCGGGAGAGCTCTGCCCCTTCGGGCACTTGCTCTGCCCCTCTGGAGGTGCCAGCACCGCCTCGAGCTGTGGGGTGATTTGTTGCTATCTGCTCTGCTTGCCTGTCCTCCTGGGCATCTTGCAGGGGGCCGGGCTGGTGAAACGGCGCTGGCGGGGGGGGGGTCATGGAAACACCCCACTGTGTGTATAGGAGCACTGGAGATGGTCACGCTTTCTTCTTTTCTATTGCTTTTTCTAAGAAAAGAGCAGTTCCCCCTGATCTCCTACACCCCCACCTGACTTTATACCTTCCGAGGGCTGAACTTCGCGGCGGGTCCAGCCCCGACTTCGTAATCCCCTTGCGTCCACTAAACGGCGAGGCCAGCGCAGACCGCTTGGGCTCGGGCACCGCTTCGCAGCGGAGCCGGCGGCGGAGCGAGACGAGGAGGCGCAGGAGCCCCCGGGCAGCGGCGCCCGCGGCAGCTCCCGGCCCGCGCCGCGGCGTCCCGGGGCGGCCGGCGCGGAAGGGGTTAGCGGGGGCTGCCGCAAGGTGGGCCGCGGCGGAGGGTGTTTCCCGGGCGGGCGCTGCCGCCGCCCTCGCCGGGGCCATGGGGCAGCGGCGCCCGCGCCGCGCTCCGCTCCGCCGCTGAGCGCCGCGGCTCTCGGCGCGGTTGTTATTGCGATTTTTCCTCTCTGCCCCCCCGCTCGGAGATCTCCGCCATCCTCGGCGCTCGCATCCCTCTCTCTGCCTCCCCCCCTCCTCCTCCTCCTCCCTTGCCCCCCCCCCCTCGCTTTCCGCTGCCTTTGAATAACTCGCCCAGGAGCGATCTGGAGGGGGGAGCGGAGCCGAGCGAACCTGTGGCGGCGGAGCCGGCCGGTGGAGAGGTGAGTGCGGGGGGAGCCGGAGCCGCCGCGTCCCCCGCCCCGGGGCGCCGGGCGGGCAGCGCGGCCGCCCCCGCGGAGGGTCGCGGGGAGGCGGCTCCGACCTGTTGGCCGCGGCGGCCCGAGGGCAGCGGAGCCGGCGGGGGCTCGGACGGGGCGGCGGGGCCGCCGTGCGGGGCTGTGCGGGGGGGGAGCCGCGAGACCACCCCATGCACCCCCAGGACCCCCCATCCCTCCCTCCATCCTTCCCTCCCTCCATCCGTCTCCCCCTTAATCCGTCCCCCCCGTCCGGCTGTTTCCCTCCCTCCCTCCACTCACTTGCAGGAGTACTTGGTACCGCGCACCCTGCATGTGCTTTTGGATGCTGTGGCTCTATTTATTATTATTAGTATTAGAATTATTATTATTTTCTTGCTACGTGCACACACACGTGCATGGGGCAGGGGGGGTGCAAGTTGCCATGGAGCAGCGTAACATCACTCTTGCGGTCCAGAGAGCCCTTTTTTTAAAAAAAAAAAAATGTTTTGGGGCCCTCTCCTCATTAATAATGTGGGTGATGTAATAACGACTTTGTGTCTATGCGGTGTCCTACCCTCGGCAGGGTTAGGTAAGGAGGAAGATCCCATGCCAAGGAGAGCATGTTTGAATAGGCAGGTCCTACTAAAGCCATCAAAATCAACAAATGCACCTGATGGCAGGATTTGGCCCCAAGCTCCTACTTTGATGCCATTGTCACCAACAAGAAGACTCCCAGAGGGGGTCCTGCCTATCACACCGTGCATAGAAATAGGTTTAATGTATTCAGCCTTGCTTCATTTTAGTTCACATCCCATTTCAATCACCCGGTTTAAGGTACAGTTTGCAGTCGTTGCCTCCGATTTACCCAATTGAGGAGCAAAAGGGAAGCGTTAGGGAAGGCCAAGCTGCCCTGCTTTCCTGCTGTCCCGAGTGGGATGTTTCTCCTGCTACTCACCAGCAGCTCAGACCTTTTCCACCCACCAAGTTTCCCTGTTTTCCCTAAAGCAGCAGCATCCTCCTTAGTGCACACTGCACCGCGTCGCACTGATTCACCGGCAACCTTGCAAGCTTCTCTCTCGTGATACAGACTCGTCGCGATATAGAGAGGCTCAGTGAGCAAAGGATAGGGGAATAGGACCGGCGGTGGGAAGGGCTCGCTTAGGGCTGTGCTGGTCTGTAACTCTGCTAAAGGAGAGGTGTGAGCTCCCATTTCCCTCGCTGTGGGTGCTGGGCTACAGCAGGATCTGTGACTTTCCTGGGAAATAGCATTTCCCTGTTGTTCAGCTGTGGAATCGATGCACGAGGCTGTGATTGGCACCGCACCGATCACCCAGGTTGCTTACATCACGTAGGCAGCTGCCACCGAAATGACACACTTGATTGAAGGCCAAAAGAACCATATACGTAACTGCTTGTGATTAAGCTCCATATGATGCCTTAGAGCAAGCAGAAACCCCTCCTTCATCTCGTCTTTTTTTGTAATGAGACTATCATTGCAGGGATATCACATGGGTCATATTGTTTTTTTGTGGTTTGGGGTTTTTTTTCCTTCTCTTCTTTCTTTCCTTATGGCTGTAAACTTCTGTGACCTGAAATAATCTGCTGCTCTGGCCTTGCAAATGCCCAATGAAAGCCTGGTGTTGTAGAGGTTCGGGTAGCCCAGGATATAAATTTTACCAGGTAAGAATTCCCAATGCCGTATTTTTTTCCCCAAGAATATTTGAGCTGACTGCTTCTGGGGAGGGAGAAGGGGGCTGCGCGTGTCTTTTCCCCATCTGGCGTGTGTGTGCCGGTGTGACTGCTTATTTCAGGGAATGCTTTTTTCCCCTTGCATTTGGTAGGAGAGGCTTTATATTCTCCATTTCCCCATCTTAACTGCTCCTTAACCGTTCCCTTGGCATATGGCTGTACCTCTGGATAAATAACCTGTCCTAGCTCCAGGGAGGTGGCTCTCCTATCCCAGGCAGGCTCCCAAATGCATGTGCGGGGACAGGGAGTGTGGCGGATCGGGGCCAAACCTGCGCGGAGCAAAACTTTTGGGCAGTGTGAGGAGGGCAGGGATGGCCCTTTGGGAGGCTGCGGTGAGCAGGAGCCGGCTTTGCCACGGGCGCTCCGGCGCTGTGGACGCCTTGCGGGTCTCGCCACGCGTCCTCCTAACTTTTCCGCGATGCAGGATCCGGGCAGGCTCCTCCAAACGGGTGGGTTTCCTCAGTGATCGGGAGCTCCCTCCAAACAGCTCTGTGTTCTCAGTGCCTGGCCTTGCAAAATGAAAAAGACCCCCTTCAAGAGAGAAAAAAAAAAAGAGTTGGCGTAAAGGCTGATTTGAGCAGAAGCTGCTTCCTCTCCCGCTGCAGCCCGGCTGTGCCGGGAGCAGCGTTGCGCCTCCTCTCTCCATGCTCGCATTCCCTCTCACCGGCTTCGTTATCATGCAGGTTTTGTCCAATCCTAACGTGCTTTGGGATTATGCTGATGCAGCTGGTTCCTACCGTGGCACAGTATATAGGTGTGTATATATGGCTGGAGGTGGCTCTATAAACAACAGTGCTTTTTTTTTTTTTTTTTTTTTTTTTTTGTGGCCACTTGTCCAGGCTTTCCTTCCTTCAGCAGAACCAATCCCAGCCTCACTGCATGTAAATGGCTGGTCCCATGCAGCTAATGCAGCCTCCCGAAAGCAGTGCTCTGTAAGTTGCAATGCAATGCAAGTCCTCGCATTTTATTTTGCTTTAAATGAGCTAACTTCATTGCTCAGCCAGGAGTGATATGATAGCACTATGCATGCTCTGCCTTCCAGAGTTACTGTCAGCTGAGTAAAATACCCATTGAGGAACTGTTTCTATTAGAAATACCAGTAAACATCATTTGAGTCGATTCCTGCACATACAACTTTATTGATTCAGTGTGAAATACGGCAGGCGATGTGGTAGGGAACGTAAAACGAGACAGGCAGGGTCTTTTCAGAGTGCATTGGGAATGCAGAATGTCTTTGAGAGCTTTCATTTCAGTCAAGTGGGTTTAATGTAAACAAAAACGATTTTTTTAAGGGGTTCTGTAAGCAATACCAAGTTGGTTTTACTCACTTGTTATACAGTAGACGGGATATATTAGTTGGCTCTGCTGTTAACTGAAGGGACTGGTAGCTAGGGAGGAGCTTTGCAGAACTAGGCAGTTTTACTTGTATTTTTAAACTGCGAATGTGGTTGGCGTTAAAAGTGTAAGCAAGAAACTCAAGTAAATGCTGGGTAGTTCTTGGGCTATCTTGAAAAGAGGGCAAGAAAAACAAACTGATTTGCGGTGCTGCTTTTAATTAAATGCAGCCTACTTTGATAAAAGCATCAAAATGTAAAAATATGTCTCAGCATAAAGGCATTAAACAATGGTAATTAAAATCACAGTGTGGATTTAGGCTGTTGAACCTGAAGTATGGGTGCGACATGGAAAATTGTGCTGCATTCTGTGGGTGGCTCTAAAACTGCCCTTTCGTTCCTCAAACTTAATATCTGCTTATGTAGGCTCAGTGGGCTAATTGCACATCCATTTTTACAGCATGATAAAAGAAAACCTGAAACACGTTGCCATTGAGGCTGCTCGTGGCTGAGGCTTTCGAGCAGCAACCTCCCTTTCTCGTACAAAATTGCTGCGCCGTGAGATCGGGACGGGGGTTTCAGACCCGTTCGCCACGCGGCGCCGCGCTCCGCCGCTGCGATGCCGTGGGTGCGCGCGGTCCCCGGCGCGCGGCTGCCCGCGGGTTTGCAGGGTGCGTGGGGTGGCTGCTGGTCTGGAGCTCTGTGAGCCACCACTTTTCCTTGTCCTCCGGTATTTTCATCGTGGTGCTTGTTTCTCCCTGGTGGCTCTTTCCGTGCCGTCTGTGGGCAATCATTCTGCAGGGCAGTTTTAGTCATTTGCAGATGCAGCAACCGCCGAAATCACGCGCTTTTGCCTCTTGAATTGAACATGTGCTGGGCTTGCCCGGGGTCCCTCACCTGTGGAAGTTGGGAGAGGTCCCTCCCATGGGATGAAGCGGTGGCAGCGTGGTGGCCACGGGTGTGCAGAGAGATGCAAACACCTCCCATGGGACCTCCTTTGCTGATTGTGGCAGATTAAAGAAGAAAGTGAGAGAGAGCCCAAGTTTGTTCAAGGTGGGCATCCATCAGGTCCCTTTGCTGAGCACAAGGATGCCACCGACGTCCTCTTTGCCTATTTCCCAACTCCAGCTTGGCCTATTTCCTTACTAAACTAAATTCTCCTTGCGCTTGCAGTCGCGTCCCGCTGAGGGCCTGATTCTGCAGAGAGGTCAGTAGGGCAGAGCCTCGCTGAAGTTAATGAGCTATGCCGAGCCTGACGCTCCTGAACGAGGTCCTGCTTGTCCCTCTGTGTTTGCACTGCTGTTTGCGTAGACGCACTGGCCGTTCTGAAGGGTTACCCCGTCCTGCAAAGCCTTAGGCAAACAGCAAAGGAGCTCACCCGTCGGCTTGAGCGAGCGCTGCGGATGCTCACGGCTTCTCCCGGGGAAGCAGCTGGAGTTCTGCCATCGCCTCTGGTGGCGGCTGCAGCCCCTGGGGGACCTCTGCCCCCGGGGCATGTGTTTGAGGACCTGGACACTATATTCGGACAACTAATTGGCAAGCTTTGCAAAGAGTTTGAAGACCTGTCTACATAAAAGATGCTATAAAAAATGTCACGGTGGTATGTGTTCTCTGAGATATATATATTCATCTTTGATCTTAGATACGCTGCTTTGACCCCTTAAAAACTGCAGTTTAAGAAAAATGTCCTCTCTCTCTCTCTTTTTTTTGTGTTTTTTCTCTGCATGCTGGTGACCTCCTCCAGGGCAGTATGTCCCTATGGGAACCTGTTGGCCCGTCTATTATGTAAATGAGATTCCAAGTAGTTGATTGTCCCTGCCAGGTATTAAGATTGTGAGCAGACAGCGCAAGAGCAAAGCTGCGGAAAACAAGAAAATGAAGTCCACGTAACTGTTTTCAATTATTCAGTCTTGGTGGTTCTCCTTATGTTTCATGAAGGAACATGCAAATCTCTCTGGATCTAGCTTGTTTACAGAGTGCTCATGGGTTTAAAATACCGCCAGCATCAGATTTCTGTTGTACATTTCCTTCAAATAAATACAGAAATAAAAATAAGAATGCTGTAATTTGTGCCACCCTGAGAGCTAAAGACTGTGCTCCAGGAAATGATCGTTTTGATTTCTTGGAACAGCTTTGCTATAATCCTCCAAAGACCAGTAGCCCCAAAAGAAAGACGTTCAGACTTTCTTAAGACTGTGCGTCTCTCCCCAACAGGACCTGGTTCCGTGTGAATTAAGCTCTCGGATGACGAGGCATTCCAGCACGTGCTGTATCCTGCTTACTGCAGGGAGGGCTGAAGCTCGTTATGGCCCTCAAGCTGCAGGGCTTTCTCTTTGGGGTGGTCCTTTCCTGCCAGTTGCGGAGCACGTGCAGGGATCGTGGCGATGCCGAAACGTTCCCAGAAGCAGCTAAATACCACAGCGGTTGCTGTTGCGTAGGATGGACCTGGTAGGTGGATGCTGCAGTAGCCTTCTTCAGTAGTGCTAGATGTCCTGTACTTCCAGAGAGAAATAAAGCTTCCAGTTTTCTCTGTAACATAGTGCCACCACTGCAGTAGTGTCTGAACCTTTCGTCACCATATCCTACTGCTGACCCCAAAATAATAATAGTGATATTAACAACATTATCCTGGTGATTCTGGAGACTTCTTCTTGATGGCAGGTATTCATTTGAGTTAGCTGATCATCCCAGCAACCAAACTGGGATGATGAGGCATTTCAGTCTGGTTCCTGTTTTAAAATAGGGCTATTATACCTGTATGGAAGATGCTTTAACAAGGAAACTGAGAGCCCTGAATGTCTGGAGTGGGAAAATGCTTTGTGCCTCTCTTGGTTTGCATCTTATACTATGATCCTTCCCAAGTTATCCTAAAATTATTGCAATGTTATAGTTGCCCTTACCACTTCAGCTGCCTTCTGTCTCATTTCTGTGTTGATGGCTCCAGTCCTCGTGGCTCCTAGGGAACTTTGTAGGAATTAGCAGCTATTGCTTTTAAAAATGAACCCTCACCAGATGTCCAAAAGCTTCCTTTAAAGAAGAGGTTTGGCACAAGTCACGTTTATTGGGAGTAATTAATTGTCCTATTATAAAACCTAAATGTTTTGGCATTTCATTAATAGTACATCACCAACCAACAGGCTATTTGTAGTGTGCTACTTTGTTAAATCTGCTGTAAAAATTGTCATTATTGATATACTTCATGTTTATAATTACTCATCTGTGACGCATTCAGTCTGTTATGAATAATCCATTGTATATTGTTTTCTTAAATAGGATGCTGGCTCAGTGTGCTGGGGTGCCAGCAATCACTTCTAAATAATGTCTTCATGTCTAATTTATGTATTTGAAATGAAGGGAACTGGACATGAGTAAACGAACAGAAGCATGTGCAGAAAACTGTCCTCAAGACACTCTTGATAAGCAAACGCTCAGCAGTTGTTAGGGGAAGAGGAAACATTGAACAGACCAGGGCAACGGGTAGAAGTGCATTAGAGGGGATGAAAGATGCACAAGTGACACTTCTTTACAGTTTTCATAGTCTCATCATCAAAAAAGCTCAGCAATATATTCTTCTTCCTGCCAGTGAGGACCTTATTATGCTATGTTATTAATTAGTTCTGTATTATCTTGTTGTGTCAGTGTTCTCCCACTCCGGAAAAAATGAGCTAAGTATTTGAGAAGGAGAGAAATCTGATATTTGTGTATCTAAACAGGAAGGGTTGTTACTGTGTTTGCTGGAGTGGTTTGAACAAACGAGGTGATAGCAGACCTGCTCTGTTGCACCCTTGCCCTGCGACGTGCCCCGATTTGCTCCGCCGCACGCGCTCCGTGTTGACTCTGCTCCCATCTCCGTATCCCAAGCGCCGGAGCAGTGATAGGGAACGGGGTTGCCGTGAGGAGGGGCTGTCGGGAAGACGCCGGCTGCGTGCGGGTGCAGAAAGAACAGCGACTGCTCCACGTGGAGACAGGATGATCTTTGCTGCTATTGACAGTATTAACTGGATCATTTGAGGAGGGAAAAGGTAAATAGTGCTAAGGTGGAAGAATCCTGTGCTCCCTCGGAAGGAGCTGGCAAGTAAATGGAGAAAACAGCCCCTCGGCTCTGTTCAGCTACATGTGTCTTATCTAGGTGTTGATGCCACTCAGTCCCATGGGATGAATTTACAGACTCCTGATTTTTAAGGCCATTGAGGAGTGTCAGATCATCTAATCTGGAAAACAATATATCACAAGCCATTAGATTTCATCCAGTTAACTCCAATTCCAAGCTCAATAACTTGTGCTTGGCTAAAGCATATCCTCCAGCAAGGCATCTGGTCTTGTCTCCCAGACAGCAATATATCACTCGTTCGGGTAGTTTGTTCCAACGGTTAATCACCTTCGCCATTAAAAACTCTTGCTTAATTTCCAATTTGCATTTTTATAGCCTCAGCTTCCCACCATGAAAGCGCTTTGCCTTTAGGTTCCAGGGCTTTTTAGTAGCCTGCATTTCTTCTCTCATAAACTCCTATCATGTCCTGGAAGAGTCTTTTTTATTTTATTTTATTTTTCTTTTTTGCAGTCCCTGGCTGGTGCACACTGTAGGTCTGGTAATCTTGCAAAGGAGCTGAAGCTATAGAAGGCAACGGGCAGTTGGTGTTTGCAGACTGCAGCCCCCAGGAGGGATAAAAGCCCTTTTTCCTAGCTGACTACTTTTCCCGTTTTCAGACAAATTGAGGAGGGAAGAGAGCAAGGTTCAGAGATGGCTGTTGTGTGTTGAGTTTTTTTTTTGCCTTTTAATATTAGCTCTGCATTTGCAGACAGCTGTGTGTTCATATGACAATGGAAACTTTTGACTAACTTATCTCAATCCTACCCCTGCAGCCAGAGGTTTGGGGCAGCAGAAATAACAGAAAGCAGTTCTGTTGAAGAAAACAGGAGAAGGAAGCAAAAAAAGCTAGGACTTGCTGGCTGCAAAACAGAAAGGTGTGTGAAAGGATGAAATGCTGCAGAGTTGCTTATCATGGTTCTTTAGTTGCACAGGTTAAAGCCAGATGTATGTCTGGTTGGGAGAGGGAAGGCGTCCGTGGATCCTTGCCCTGGAGATGTGGAGCTATCAAGTCATTGCAGTCTTCTCCTCCTGGCTGCTTAAGCTGAGGATCAGTGTAGGCCATACTTAGAATAAACAAATAAATAACAGCTATGACTTAAAACTGTCCTACTGTGTTCTCACATGTTCAGTATTCAGAAAGGAAGGCGAATGTTTTATACTTGACCTGGCATCCTCGTCGCTTCCTTTCTGCTGTGCAGAATTCAAAGCTAGTTTTGAAGTTTCACAGTTGTTTAGCGAGATGGTTTCTTTTAAAGTGACCTTCCTCTTGTTTTTATTGTCAAGTTTCCTGGAGAAGGTGTGAGTGTGTGGAGGAGAAAAGTGTTTGAAGCTCCGATCGCTTTGTACTCCTCGAACCTGGAAATTCCTAGCTCATGAAGTGCCTGAGTGGAACTGTGCCCGTTAGGCTTGTCACTCAGGTCTTGTTTTCTACCTTTTGGAGAAGTCAATTCTTTTCTAGTTACATCTGTAAATACTGAAAATGGCCCAGTGCTTGGAAAGTCCTTTCGCCCATTGCTGATCACTGGGAACTTTATTGCTAACATCCCAGCCCAGTATCTATAAGCAAAGGGATAGTTCACATTTTCTTGGTTGTTGTCTTAAACAGGGTAATACTTCCTTAGGTTTATGCAAATAAATCACAGGTGATTAAGGTTGGAAGGGACCTTTGGAGACCATCTAGTCCAACCCCCAAATCGTTATGTGCAGAATGACTGTCGTGTGTTGCGTGTGTAAACGCGGGTGGACACAGGGGTATGGAGGGTCAAGGCCTAAACTGGTCAGTATGGGACCAGTTTTAGTTTTTACCTGCCCACCACAGGCCAAATGAACTTCATGTGTGTGCACAGTGGACAAAGATCTCCTGTCTGCAATAAATGCTCCTTACAAAAGGAGTGAAATGAATCTGGGGTGGATTTGGTTTTGGAAGTATCGCTTAGCAGGGTGTGCACATGCTGGGTCTAGCTTCTGAGGAGCAGCCTTGCTCCCAGGAGTGGGAGTACTCTGGTTTCCATAAGGAAAAGAAAAGCCCTTTCAGAGGGAGCCTTGGGGCTCATTTGCACTCACAGCCCGCTGGCTTTGCATTCCAGTCTGAGGAAACGTGGCTTCCCCAAATGATCCGGTGTGTTTGTTGTGCGTGGGCTGCAGTGGAGGACTGGGAGCAGGCAAAGTTCTTGTCTTGCTCCCCCTGCGATAGATCTGTTTACATATAGCCCAAATATATGTCTCTGTGTCTTTCATGGGATTCAGCTTTATTGGTATCAATAGCCGGTAAACACAAACTTCCTCATAGATTTCTCTCCCTGCGAGGATCTATTTTAGGGTTTTCCTTTTAAGGCTTCCTGTGTACCAGACCTTATATTTCTTGATCCCAAGGCGCCCTTCCAAGATCCACTTATATTGATTTTGTAGCTCTGGAAAAAGCCATCTGCCTGCGTGCACTGTCCTTCCCGTGTCTCTTTATGCACCTGAGTTGAGACTGATTAAAGGAGACTTCTGCATTTCTCTTGCAGGAGCTTAGATCCTCACACCTCATTACAGAGCTCTCAATGTACTTCTCTTCCCCATGTCAAAATGAGACTCTTTGGGCCCTTCAGACTTCCCTTTGGTCTCACATTGAATTTGAGGTGAATCGCTTTTGCACAAAGTGAAAAAATCTCCAAACCTATTGCTAGCATTGCAGGTGATAAGGCACAAAGTCACTCAGTGCTCTTCCTAGCAGAAAGATTTTGCCAAAAAACATGTGTCTGCAGCAAAATGCTTGACTTGCCTTCCCTTAAATACATTGGCTCCACATAGAGAGGTGTGGATTTAGTCCGTCTGAGTTGCTTCTGTGCCAGAGATCATGGGCTGCCAACGATCCTTCCTTGTTTCTATCTCCTTGGGACAGAGGAAAGTGACCCTTTCATGGGCAGCAATGAACAGAAAATGTATCAGAATAGCAATGAAGACTCTGGAAGGACTCCCCTGACTGATGGATCAAATGGTCTCAGAATTTCTCTGTTGATACGGAGGAGTCTGTTTGCTCTGCTCTTTCCTTTGGATCCAGTTACAATGTGCGAGTTATTGCACATCCTGCCCAAGGAAGCCATGGTAATCTTTTACCTCTGGGGAAAACAGGAAATTTTCGTAAGACTCTGCTCTTATTTGCCTTAGATATCCTCATGTCACTCAGTCCAGATAGAAGACATCTTTAACACCAATACTTTACTTCACGAGGTGTTTTTAAATGGGTTTTAAATCAGAGCTGGGGGACTTTCAACTTACAATTCTGCTTTTCCTATCATTTGGTCACTTCACGGATTATCTATATTGTCGCCTGTGTGTGTGTGTATTGAGCCAGTCTCCCCAGAAAAGGAAGCTTGTGCTCTTGGGCTGCAGGTGTGTGCTTTTCTGTCTCTGTGCGGATGTGTTTTCCCATGCTCTCAAGCCGAGCCCTCTGCCCCGTTTCCTGCAGTTTTGCGGGAGAGCTCAGCCCTGCCACGTTCCCATGTCTCTGCTCACATCCTTCCTGCCCGGTCCGTGCGAGGACCGCGGCCCCGTGGCCGGGCCCGTGGTGGGTGTGCAGCGTAGGGCCCTGCAGCTCCCCGGCAGCTGGGATCCCCCGGAGGCTGCGGCTAACGGAGGAGGCAGATGCTGGAGGCCAGGCGTGAAGCCCCAGTAGTGCAGGAGGTGTTACGTGCTGTGGTATGGGGAAGGGCTCCCGGCATCGCTTTGTGCTGCATGTAAAGAGGTTAGCAAGAAATATTTTCCAAATTAGGAACTACCGAGGCAGTTCCAGGATCGATATGAATTGATCCTGATTCCATCTCGGTCATTGATACTTAAACTGAACCTTCCTGTTTAACAGTCAGATGGATTTTCAATCATGTCTGAAAACACATCAGAAGGGCTGAAGAAGAAAGCAAGCTATAGAGAACCCAGGCACGTGAGCATCAGACAACTACCCTTCTTCTGATAGCAAATCACTTACAAACATGCTATAATTTCATAAATGTGGTTGTGCTCAAATGCAAAAAGAGGCTGGCAGTGCTGCTGCCGGGCGTTATGGGGGCTGCAACCTGCTGGTGAGCTTGGCGCGGTGACGGAAACCTTGGCAAGGTACCATGGTAACATTTCCATAGGCACGTTCACGGGTTGTTTGAGGTTTTCTGGTTAAATGTCAATGTTTTTATATTATTCAAGGAGATTTTGTTACTTCAAAATCCCACTGTTCCTTTGAAAAAAAACCTCCTTCAGTCTGCAGCTTGCTAGTGAAGAATGTGCCTGTTGTGACTGCTCAGGGATGGGGAGCAAACGTTGCTGCTGAGCGCTGGGGTTTAGTGCACGGCTTTTGCATGGGGCAAGAGCTGGGGCATCTTCCCTGTTTCTGCCCAGGGTGGGCACCTCGCCATGAAATCAGTGCCTTGGAATGGAGGGGACCATCGGGCACCCTGTGCCCCCGGGAGCCTCCGACATGGGAACGTGGCCATCTCGGGGCTGCTTCCCATCAGCTGCACCAAAGAAGTACAAAACCGTCTGCAGTCTGTAAGTCAGGCTTATAGACTGACTTCAACCACGGTGAGTTTGGGGACCTGCTGGGGTCTTCGGAGACAGAACCTGGTCTTTTGGGCTCCCCTCTGCGCAGGGAGTGGGGAGAACGGATCATCCTGGAGCAATCAGTTCCCCCATGGGCTGGGTTTACCAAGGGTCTAAGTTGGCGTTGGAAGGAGCAGGCATAGCCAGGCTGAAGGGTCCTGTGTTTCTAGCATGGACATTCTGGTGAAGTCCTTGGGATATGGCATAAGGAGCGTGGTCTCTCGAACAACAGTTAACCAATGCATTTTCCTTAAGCTCTTGATGTTTCAAAATCTACTGCTTTTTTTTTTTTTTTTTTTTTTTTTTTTTTTACTAGTTTTCCCGCAAGCAAATTCAGTTTTTGCCATTTTCTCCCACCAGTGTCAGCTCCATTTTGGTAGCTTGGACTCCTTCTGCAGGAGGTTTGAGCTGCTGAATGCTCCTGAAGAGCAGCTCTGCATGCTGGTGTAGATGTCTGGCTTGGGAGCTGCTGCTGGTTTTGGTCCTAGTATCTTTTGTTAAAACTGTAAGCAAGCTGAGACATCCTAAATTCCCAAGGCTCTACAGGGCTTCCTTTGAAAAACACTGGAGTATTTTTAAAATGTCATATTCAGGCAGTGGAATTAAATCCAGGATTTCTTGCTGTGGTGTAGTCTGGGATTTTCTCCCCTTTCCTGTATTAAAATGCTTTTCTGCATCCCAAGTGGGAGCCGATTTCAGGTTCTTCAAGCCTGTCATGAGTTTTAAGTGGTTGTAGAAGCAAAAGTTCCGCGAGAGGATTTTGAGAAGGCTTTAATAAACCTTTGCATGCGGAAATGCAAGACTTGCTGTTGCTACACTTGTGTGCAGAGGCTGGATGAAATCAGCCACCACCGCGAGGGGCTGCCTGCCCTTAGTTGTGGGACCTGGTGCGGGCAGGTACCAGCTCTGCCTCTGCGTCCTGCTCTCCTGCTCCATCCTCCAGCCCAGGTGCTCCCTGGCACACTGGGTCTGCAGGGCAAGCTCATGTGAGAGTTGGTAGGAGTGTGTTTTAAACCTCTTTCTACTTCAATAGGATTTTGAAGATCAATGCAATGACTCTTACATTGCACATGTGATTACAGATAAAAATCATGGCTCAGTTGCTGTGTGAATCCTGTGTTGTGGGATAGGAAGCTAATGAGGATCATGCAAACTGCTGGAAAAATTTCCACATTCCAACTTGTTAGCACCTAGAGTAACACCAAAGTTGGCATCTGGTATGTGTGTTCCTATGGGTAGGTGAAATACCTGTCTTGGTAGTGGAGAGCAGCATATTGGAATGAAATGCATTAATTGGTTAAGTGCTGGGAAATTACAGATATGCTTAATGAAAAAGAAAACCTGGTTTACAGTTTCTAATGTGCTGCTGGAGAAACTGTCTCCCAAATAAAAATACTTAAAATTAAGATTAGGATTTATTTACATAATTACTGCGAAAGAAATTCTAGGTATGTGCTAAGTAATGCGAGCGAAACCTTATGGCTTTTCTCCTCTTCCCTGTGTCTCGAGGTTACTTTTGCTCTTTGTGCAAGTCTATTAAAGTTTTTCTTACTCAATGAGGCAGGAAGTCATTTGTTATAGAATTAATATGTGTATATACACTTGTTTTATTGACTGTGGTAAGAACATATGGCTGTGTAAAAGCCAGATCATCCTTATTGTTGTTGCCGAGGATGACTCAGTAGGTGGCACTTACCTCTTCATGGCACAGCGAGCTGATCTCCTGGCATGGCCATAGTGAGAATGTCCTTGGAGTTTGTTTCTAAAGGTGCTATATCCCCTGCTGGTATAAATTAGATCTGCCAAATTTGCCATATAAATTTATATTAATGATCTGTTCCAAACTGTACTGCCCAGTGTGTCCTGGCCGCTTTCCAGTTTCTGGGGAAGCTCTGGGCCAGATCCTCAGCTGATGTCTGCGTAGATCTGTTGACTCTGTTGATTTAAATCTGCTGCAGATTTATAGCATAAAATGCAATAGGCCTATGATGGGGCTGCGCTGATTGAAACCAGCCAAGGGTATGACAAATCTTCCTCTTAATATTTCAATTGACTTTGGCAAACTTGCCTCTTTCTTGTGTATCCTAAATCAATGTGTAAGTGATGCTGACAGTAATTTCCACTCTTGTCTGTGCAGATGGCTGCCCTTCACTAGACTGCGGTGTTTATACCTGCTAAGTTTGCAAACACTTTGCTGCTAGTCTCCCAGTGAGCAGTGTTTTTCTTTAGCTGTCATAGTTATGAAATTAAAATGGGAATTTCCTTTTTTTCAGCAAGGGCCACGAGAGTGTGATGTGCACCTCCTTGAGCACTGACGCTCTGAGCAGGACATTTGAACTGTCTAAGGGGTTTAGATGCTCAGGAGTGGAGTCTGAGCCCCTTCGGGTCTGGACCCTTGCACAACTTTGACAATCTTCTTTCTGGCACCTGTGACTCCTGCAAACCGTGTCCTTATTATACGATCACAAATCTCTGCAATATTGGTTCTAGAGAATATTTTTCTAGGACGCCTTTTTTGTTGTGTCTCCACTAATCTTGTTCTGCATTTAAATCTTTTTTTTTGTCTTGTTTTGTTTTAGCTCCTGTTTTAGACACTAAGTAAAAACTGCGATCTATCACTCATGCACTTGACTTCAGCCCGTGTTCCCTGTTCAAGGATGCAGAAAGCTTTTGTCCGGCCACTCTTTTAAGACAAGCAGTTATGCTGTGAGGAAAAAAAAAGCAAAGGCAAATAACTAAAATAAGCCTTTCTCTTCCCTTTTGCCTTGTTCCCAGGGAGAAGATGCCATTCCACCATGTAACAGCTGGCTTGTTGTACAAAGGCAACTATCTGAACCGGTCGCTCTCTGCTGGCAGTGACAGCGAACAGCTAGCCAATATCTCTGTGGAGGAGCTGGATGGTGAGTGATGTCTTCGGAGCTTTCCAAAGTGGAGTTGGGAATGGGGAAAGGCTCATGTTTGACTGGTAGCTTCGTCCTGCGGTGATCTGAAAGGGAGCTTCCTGGTGAAGCGAGGAGTAAAAGGTGTGTTGGAAGGGAAATGTTTCAGCAGCCTGCGAACAAAAAAGACCCCAGACCAAAGTTGTGTTCACACCTGGAGGCTGATTTTAAGCTTGGATTTTGTCCTTCTGCCTGGAAATAAGGCAACTTTTGAAAGAAGATAGCTGCTTTTTACAGGCAAAAGTTGCAAGAGACGAGGTCGTATTTTCAATAGTGTCTTCTGCTTCTTCCTATAACCTGCAAAGCTGAACTTATTCTCCTACGTGAGTTGCTCATGTGCTTTGTGGCTTTAGAAAGTGAAGTTTTTCTCTGTAATGAGATATGTGGAATGTGGCTCGTGGCTTAGGAACGTGGAAAGAGCTTCCAGGTCAGTGATTTGGTGTGCAGGTGGTAAAGCTGGATTAGGCACAGCTCTTGCCCGTAGGGTCTGCCGTGATTTCCTCTCCAGAAGCTAGTTGCTAGTAGTCCCTTTTGCCCCAGAGATAGGCTATTAGGCCGGGTAGCCTCCCAGCCTGGTTTACTGTGGGGAGGTCTCTGTTGTAGGCGATTTGTAGCTCACCTGGGCCATTTATAAGCAAAAGTTAATATTGTTGACAATATTGGTCTTTGAACACTGAGGAACAAGTTGAAGCTCTTGGTTTGATTCCCTAGTTGGACACTTGTAAACCATGATCATAATCAGCAGTCTTGACAGAGAAGTTAATGAGTGTATAAACAAGAAAATGGTACTAGGTAGAAACAGCCCTTCCAGGACAGGTTGGAAGCATTTTGGCAAAACAGAAGAGAAAAAAGGCCAGCATTTCTGCCCTCTTTCCTCTGTTTCACCTGCTGTATGGTAAAGGAGACCTCAGTTTTCAAACCTTTTCAACACTGATGATTGGGATTTGGTTTTGCAAGCTTTATTTTAACTTACAGTAAGTAGGAACAGGACTTTCCGTGAACATTTATTACTTCTCTTCCTTCCAATGAGAATGGATTGTACATGCTACAGGTGAGATATGCAACATGCGCAATTGCTTTTAGCTCAGATCCCAGAAACACAGGGATTTTGGAGCCATTTTTCTTGATAGTTTTCCTGGGTCACCAGCTTTTCTCAAAAGCTTGAGTTGGCAAGTGAAATGGTTCAGCCTGGTTCAGCAGGGCTGTGACGCCGCTGTCAAGGTGGTCCCGGTGTGAAGCCTCCCATTGCCATATCTGTGTGGAGAAGGGCTGGTGGCATCCTAACTACGAAGCCAGCAGGGAAGGACAGGCACTGCGGGCCACCCCAGTGCTGTCCCCATCTCTGAGCATCTCTCTCCCACCCAATGGGAGCCGGATGCTCCATCCGAGGGCGCCAGCAGCAGCAAACCTGCCTTCCCTAAAGAGGAAAGCAGGACCCGAGCGGCTGTGGATCGCCACCGTTAATTAACGGCAAATGAGATGAATAGGTGTACAGGAGCAGCCTTTTAGGAAGGCAGCGGCTGAGCCGCTCGCTAATGTGAGCGCTGCATCCATTTAATGTTTTCTCTGCCCTATTATAACGGTGCTATTGAACTGGAGAGCAGCAGATTTCATTCATCTCTGCTCACAAAGAGTATCCCCCTCGTTCTTCAATAGAATAGTTAGAGCTCTTTAACTAATCATCCATTTCTTTTCTGGTGTTAGACACAGGCTTCTGGTTAGAATTTAGTTATACTTTTTGGCAGCCTTTTGCTTTGCAAACGCCTATTTTCAAGAGCTTTCTATCTTTGCTGTAGAGATGTGCCGCAGTTCTTAGGCAAGGCAAGATCTCAACTTCAGGCCGTTTCTTCCCACCTGTAAACACAGAAATGGTGCCGAATTGATCCATTTGCTCTTGTGCTGGAGCAAGTGTAAGAATTTGAAGATGAATTTCTATGGGCTCACTACCAAAGCCCAGTCTACCTAGCAGAAATTATATGTAATATTAAACCAGCAGTCACTGTCTCGCTGGGCTTTATTGGTAGCACTGAAAAGCACCAGGGTGTTGGGTAATGGGTTAAGGTAGCAGTGCTCACTGTACAAACCCAATTCAGAAATAGCATTCCTGCATCAAAGGTGGATTAGCCCAGGGTGCTCTTCCCTGTGATGATAATGTCAGAATATGGGAGCTTCCTCATATATGGAGCTGTGATAGCTCTATGCCAAAAACATATTTGCATTTAATCATATATATGGGGAAAGGGCAGCCAAATTCTGCTCGGTTTCCCTTTGCAGTGAGATTTTTGATGCAGAGAGAGTTCCTGCATATTGAGGACCCCCAGTCTCATACCTTAAATCCCTGAGGGTTGAAGCTCTTTTTGGGAAGTCGGTGGGGTTTTTCTGTGAGGCTCTGGCACACGCGAGGCTCCAGCATGTGCCCAGGTGTTTCCAGCGGGTTTTTGCATCTCGCTTTGTGTGTCTCGACACCGTTGGCTCTGCAAAGGCTTTCGGCGGGCGCAGGCTCCCGGATCCCGCAGCAAGAACAGGCTGTGCAGCCCGGGTGGAAGAGAACGGGGCACTTGCTGCAACAAATACTGCCTGAAGGTGTTTGCTTGAAGCTCGCTGGCGATGCGTGCAGGGGAATATGGAGATCAGGAAATGAAAATATTTACGTCTTCAAGTAAACAGGAAAGATTCTGCTTCGGATGAGTATGCGCAGTCTGGAGCGGCGCTTTGAGGGTGCTGCTGTGCCTCTTCTCCGACTCGTTATTTTTCTCCTATGAAAACTTTTCAGACTTGCAGCAGCCATCTGTCGACTTTAACTCAACACTGTTTTTTTCCATCATGCTTTAAATACTACACTGGCAGCAAGGAGGAGAGGCCGGAGAGAGAGCGGGTCACTCTGATCACTTGTCTCTTCCTAGCAGTGGTTTTGCTATTTGTGGCTCCGTAGTAGCATGCGGGTTTTTAGAAACTGTCATGGTCACAAAGGGAATTAACTTGCAGAAAGCTATATTAGGTGATATTTAACTTTGTAACACAAAGTAAATGACGGAGTTGGAAGTGACAGGCCATCCATAACCTGTCTCTTGGGGACCACGAGGTACGATTGGGCCTTGGATGAATATTATTGCCATATGCTCCACAATTTCTAGGTGTGAAAGTATAAATTGAGTCAGGGACAAACTGCTTTACATATGGATTTTCTGGCTATCACTGCTTGATGCAGAACTGTGGTGCTGTTTGTACGTACACGATTGTTTCCACCTTCCTTTTAAAGTCAGCCTCTGCCTTCACATTGCACTCTGCTAGGAATATTTTTAATAAAACATGGTGGATGGAAATCATCATGTCAAGCTTGAGTCATCCACCTCCATAGGCTCTATCTAAAGGGTATTGTCAGGAGGTAAAAACATTTCCATAGTAGGAATCTGACAAATATCACCTGAAGGGAGGCACATGCATTATAAGTAGGCTTTGCAGAAGCGCCTGTGAAATGTGTGCTAGTCGGAGTGCCTTGCAGAGAAAACCCAAGTGCAAACCGCAGCAGCAGCAGTTATTTGTCCAGAAAGACATAATGATAAATCCTTACATGACCCAGATTCCCTTGGAAACAGCGGTGTCCTGCCCGTGCAGGAGCAAGTGTTGCTGTGCTGCAGCGGGGTGATTGTGATGGGCACCTAGTGATGGGACCATGTCACCCTGGACAGGGCAGGTCCTGTGGTACCCAGAGGGTTTTAGTTAGGATGGGAGGTTTTTTTCCTGGTTGTAGCCATCAATCCTGCTGCTTGATGGCATCCTAAGGGATGACAACCTAAGAGAAATTCCCAAAATTTCTCTTAAGAGAAATTTAGATGGTCTAAACTGGAGATGTCAGCAGGGCAATGGTGTGAATTGTCTCTAGATGTGGGAGCTTTGGGAGCTGTTGTCTTCAAAGCGAGTCTCTGGGGGCTTCCTCTGCTAGGAGACCTTCCTGTCATTGTGGTTTATAAACTGCACTATGGGATGGGCTCTGCCCAGGTGCTGCCTCTCTCCAGCAACCTCCTCCTGTCACCCGCAGAAGGTGTCTTCCCTGGGTCGTTGTTCCCCTCGATCCCTGCATGAAAGTCAGCAGAGAGCGGCTGAAGACTGTATTGGAAAACAGCTCTTGAAATAATTAAAGGGCACGGTTAAATGATGCCCATATGGATTTTGAATTAACAGTTGGCTCCTGCATGCCAATAATGCCGGCAGGGAGAAGCGGCTGAGGATGTGTCAGGGCTGCAGCGGTTTGTGGAGACGCAGAGTCCCCAGATACAGTGGGTGCTTGGTGCAGGGAGCTGGTAGCGCCCGTGGTCTGTGCATGGTAGGAGGAACAGGCAAGGGTGACACATCTCAGCATTGCCAGCCTGGCCCTGACTGAAGAAAAAAAAAAGGGGGCGGTATTTACCCTCCTGTGTGATATATGATGTCAAATGTGGTGTGTCTTGGATGCTGCAAGACCCAGAAAGCGAGGAACCCTGCTGCTGCAAAGCCCTGTGACCTTGAAGCCTCATCTGGGGGTGTTATTTAGCAGAAGTCCCCATGCAGCATGGGGATTGTGGCTGATTTGGATCCCAGGTCCCTTTCCTGTTATCAGGACTCAGTAAAGAGCCTTTTGCTTGCTGGGGCTGCAGCGGGACGCCCCGTGTCTCCTGCCAGGCGTTGCGTTGCCCGAGGACACCTGTTTGCTGGTGATTTTGATCTCGCTGCTGTGCACGGAGGGTGCAGTCGGGCTCCCTCCAGCCGCAGCTACAAACTGGCTGCGCCGCAGCGGTGGCCTGAGACTGGTGATCGTCGGGTCCCAGGTGAAATCAGATGGCATTTCTGGAGAAGGGGTAGGCTCAAGGAAGGAAGGAAACCCAGGGGAGGTGTGTTAGTCACTTGACTGACTCATGTAGCAGCAATAAGGCTGCCTCTGGCAGCATCTGCCTCGCGAGGCTCTTTGTCCGTGGGGAGAGAAGGGAAAAGAGAAACATTTGGGAAAGTGGAGAGAGAGAAGTGGGAAAGAGAGGGTGGAGTTGCAAGACCTTTCCCTGGAATAGTGAGGTACAGCAAGGGGGATCTACCTGGGCATAAGGACCAGCCGGCATGTGCAGCATCTCCATCTTTGGGTTTCAGCACAAGCTCTGAGAGCAGCCGCTTAATTACGTGGATGAAACTATAAAAAGCTCCTTTCTTCTTTTGCAGATTTCTTGTAAAAGAGAGGTGTATCCACAGCGTCACCATTGCGAGTGATCAGGGCTGGAAGTGGAAAAATTTATGCTTTTTTGGGTTTTAATAGTGTTTCGTGTCTCTGAATATAAAATTGCAGCATCACTGTGCGCTTCCTCCCATGGACCAAGCTGGAGGTATCTCTGACTTCTGCTGAGCTCCTCTAAGCTGGTTTTCCAATTACATATTTTAATTACAGTGTGGGTTTCCTCAGGACTCACCAGTTTCAGATATAAAACAGCCCCCATTTAAAAATCATAAAACCTGGTGCAGGATGAACATTCTGCAGAGCATCATTTGACTGAAGGAAGCATATTTGCTCGAGACGGGGAGTGTTCAGACCAGAGCTACTGATGGGGAAACTGTCACTACCTGTCCCAGCCTTCACGCCAGCTTATCTCTGACGAGGTTCAAGGTGAAATCACACAAAGGGAATGACTTCTACTCGTAAATCCGTACAATCTGCCCGATTCCCTAGGAGTCTGCAGACTTCAGTGTTGTGCCTGGAGCGTCCAGCAGATGCAAGGGCCCTTCCCTGCTGCACCGTCTTTGAAAGTGTTGAATTCTCTGAGCTCTTTTCGGAAAGTTTTCTCACCTCTTTGAGCGGCAGGGTGGTCCTGCATGCCATGGAGGAACAGATCCATCCACAGGTCCATCTGTCCATCCTGAGCCTGTGGTTTAGTCCTAGCATCGTGGAGCTCTCGTGCTGGGTCTCCAGAGCATCTGCTGTAGCTCAAATCAGCAGCAGTTCCCACCACGAAGGGGCTCGGTGATGCTTGGACACCCAGAGCTCCAACTCCCCTGACTTACCGATGAGGGCTCCGTTGCGTAGGGCTTAGTTGCTGCATTGCCTTGGGGTATATTGGGTTTGAAGGGCAGTGTGGAGTTTCCTTGGGCTCTGGAGATCCTCTGCAGGACCATAGTAGAAAGCTGGGAGTTGGAGCACTCCAGAAAAGCCCCTGACCCTTTGCACAGTCAGTCAGTCCTAAACCAGTGTGGCCATGGGACAAACCTGTCCTGGGTGCTCCCTAGGGAAGGGCTTCCAGTGGCTCTGTGGTGGCTGGGGACTGCGCTGTCCTTGTCCCACACCTACTCTGCCCGTGCCACCAGGAGCTGCCACGGAGGATGCTTCTCACCCAGCCCTCAAGTGCGGGAGAAGGTGTCCGCATCACTTCTAAGGGAAGAATCTTTGCAAAAAAAAACCAAAAAAAGATCATAAATAAAATGAGCCTGGCTGCCAGTGAAGGAGAAGGGCAGGGACACCATCTGGACAGCAATTAAGGAGGTTGTTTGAACTCCAGCTACGCTGACACAGTTAGAGGACCCGGCTGGTGAGTGAGCGAGGTATTAGCGTTGGGCACTCGGGTTTCCTTGGACAGAGGCTGGGGGGATTCTGGCTTCTTGTAGGTAGCAGGGAAGGAGCCTCCTCAAGCTCGGGCCACCTTCACGCTCTGCGTTAGGGCAGTTTTGGGACGGGAACCGCAGTCTGTGGCTTCCTCGGTGCTCTCGCCTCTTGCAGCAGCCCCGAGCAGAGCCATGAATGCTCCTGGGCGGACACTCCTGGCGAGCGCTTCGGATGATCCCAGCTCATTTCCAGGCCAGGCCGCCTCTGGAGCGCGGTGATAACGCGCCGCCTGCATCGCCCCAGGCCATGGGGACGTCGCAGATTCAGATGAAGGACTAAACCTGCTTTAAAAAGAGGTTTAAATCTTGCTGTGACACATTTATACAAATTTTAACATGGATTTTTAATTTTTTATGCAAGCTTCTAGACCAGCTCATTAATTTTCCAGGATCCTCCATGCCTTGTCTTAAGGCATGCTGGGGATGCTGCTCTGTCTCTGAGCGTCACTCTGCAAACTCAGCGGGTCTCATTCCTTGCTGCCACTTCATTGCTCTGGAAAAATGCTCTCCAGGCAATGGCTGGTAGCTGCTGGGCAGGAGGACAGGGAGGTGGTACTCGTTGTGTGGGGTTGCTGCATCCGCGCTCGTGCCTTCAGACCGGGCAGCAAAGGGGGCTCCATGCTGCTTTCTGCCCTGCTTCCTAGCTGGAGGCACGTGGGAGCTGCGGATGCGGCAGGACCTTTGCTGGCTGCGGGGTAGGTGGGCACATCGCAGCGCATCCTGTGTGGCACCCTTAGCCCTTCGAGCCCTGAGTGAACTCGTTGTGGTGCTAATTTGTTTGCCTGGGAAAGGGACTGGCAATGCTATGGGAAGAGTTTTCCATCCAAAGCCCACTGGGAGTGGCTTCCCATCCCGGGAATGCCAGGCATCTTCCTTCTGTTTCCAGCGGAGCATCGCTGCGTCCGCACTGCAGCACGCATGGGGCGGCCTGTCCGCGTTGGAGGGGATGGTGACATGCTGGCAACATCACCTCTGCAGAAGATCTGGAGGGTCAAAGCGGCCAGACTCTGGCCCAGAATTACCCATATATACTACTACTTCCCATTTAACAGTCCAGGCAGAAGCACAAATGCAGCCTTTGGCCTGGGTTTAACTGGCATTAGCCGTCCCATCTCTAGTGCTCCATGCAGAGTGAATGACTTGCTATTTATTTCATTTCCTGTGACCTTTTTATCAGTGCTGGAGCTTGAAGAGAGATTAGAGGGGTCCACACAAGGTGCCATTAGAGCAAATGGAGATGAGTGGCTCAGCAAGCCCGTGCAGCGCAGAGCGGCGCGCGAGGCCCCGCGTGCTGGGGTTGGTGCTAGCGACGCACGGCAGCGGGACGAAGCCGTGTGAACATGAGCACAGAGGCTCCCCCGGGCTCGGATGCCCTTTCCCTGCGTGTTTGCTGCCAGGTGCCCTGGCGAGGAGCAGGGGTCGATATTTCAGCTCGCGGTGCCGCTTCGCTGTCTTCCAGCACGTCAGGTTTAATCGAGTTGTAGCAACCCAAGTGTGGTCCCGCATCAGTTCCCTCCCTCCGCCGGGGATGCTTCCCTGCCAGAGAGAAAACATTCACAGCAAACCCTCCACTCTCCGCTGCCTTTAAGTGCTTGCTATAAAGGAACATTTAAGGAAGGATTTGTCTCCTAAATAGCTAGGTTTAGCAGTTATCTGTTCTTACTTAGAAGCTGAGTTCCAGGAATCTCTTTCTAGTGCTTCATGGAGATGTTTTGGTAGTCACCGATCTTCTCATGCCTCTGCTTCCCTTGCAGTAATGACCTTCATGCGTGGTCTACCAATGCTTGGGGTGCTCCAAGACCTCTGGGTCAATCATCCTTGGCACTTAGCTCCATGTGGGCAATAGCTTTGCTTAGCTTGTTCACGTGATGCACGTGATGACTTGAACAGATACCAATTAGTTTTCTTTAAAAAATATATTATTAGTATTACCCTTAGAAGCAGTGCAATGTCAAGGTCAGTGTTCGTGGCCTCGGTTTGGCTGTCGGAACATGTTCTCCATGGTAGCAGAGAGCAGCTCGGACCTGCTGAGCTGCTGGGCAGGAGCCAACGCCGGCAGCAGCGCTGAGCTGACAGGCTCCTGCTCTCCGTGCCGTTGTCCCTGCTCGTGACCAAGTGCATTTGCGCTATGGAGGGGACGGAGACCCGCTGCCTGAGCTCGGTCACCTGGGGAGCAAGCGCAGATGAGCGAGCCGGGAGCAACAGTGGTCTGAAGAACAGGGAAGGGGCATCCCGGGAAGGAGGGACCCTGAGTGCAGGGCAGGGAGTCGAGCCTGGGAGGGGATGAGGGAGCAAAGTGACTGCATGGAGCATTGGGTCAACTACGGCCGAGCGTGAAGAGCCGCAGCCGGGTCCGTGGGCAGCGGTCGTCGCTGCTGCAGGAGCTGCTCCCAGCCACCGGCCAGACGGGGACGCGGGAAGGAGCGCGGCCGGGAAGCGCTGTTTTTCCTGGCTTGGCCGGCTTGTGCAACATCAAAGAGGATCAGGAGGGCCCTTTGAAGTCGGCCTTAGCCTCTCTGTGCCTCTGAAAGCAGAGGGGTGCCAATCTGCCGGGGTGACAGCAATGCGCCAGGAGCTGGGGACTGTGCAGGATCAGAGCGCGCTCGGCCAGTGAGGCCGTCCGGGTGCCCCCGGGACGTGCCAGGGCCGGGAGCAGCCGCAGGGCTGGCTGCAGCACTGAGCTCCCCACTGCTGGCACCTTTGTCTGTGTTTGCAGGGCAAGTCCAGGGATGCACCGAGCTGCCGCCCTCTGGGAAGGGGAAAACTTGTCTGGAGATGGAGCTCGAGTGGGGCTGGTGGAGGGTTTGCTGCTTTCTTGCAGTCTAAGGTCAGCTCAAGGTCCTGCATCACTGGGTGACGCTGCCGTGCGTGGTCCTGCGCTCTCGGGGCCACAGCAAGGGCCTGGCCGGGGCTCTGGGGTGGCACTGTGGGCTTTGCACCGGGCTGGAGGAATACCCAGGAGCTTGTCCCCAGAAAGCAGACAGGATCAAACACCTCGCTGGCCTTTGCAGGAGCTCATAGCGGCTTCCTCGACCCCACATCATGCCCTGCCTGGAGCTGCAGGCAGCACCGCAGCCTTTGCAACAACTGCAGGAGCAACCAGAATAAGTGGCAGAAACCTTAGCGGGTGCTGTTTGCCATTTCCAGTATTGCAGAGCAAGGCAAAGTCACGCCGTTAAAGTGTTTCCTGTATTTTGGATAAGAATGCTGCATAAAAACAACCAGACAAGCAGACAAACAAGCAGAGCCTTGGTAGCGAGCAGATATTTCTCTCTCCTATTTTTGAATATACACCATTATAATGTCATTTAAGAAAAGTCCTTGTTTCTAAATAAGCCATTAGAGCACAGGCCCATTAGCAACCTGCAAAATGAGGCAGCGTTTTGTAACCCGAGATTATTCTTTGGGGCAATTTCTATTTAATTTGCTAGGAAACGCAAATATCATTACATTTCCTCCAGCTGAATCCTATGCAGGGCCGTGGGGTTTTTGTGAATAGGTTTGGATAGGGAAGTGAAAGACACATGGCTGTTTAATTGATTGTAATTGCTATTATTTCCCTAAGGAAGGAAAGATTTGAAGCAGTTATTTATTTTTTTATTTCCTCAGCAGTTCTTCATGATTGCACATAAGGGGTAGATCGCGCTGTGCAGGGACACGGTCATTTTTGCCTTTGAAATGTGAAACTGTGTGCCCGTGTCTGCCGCGTGAAGCGTCCATTGCAGGTGCTCCAACGCTAGCGGCCGCTGCTTTGCAAATATTATTTCAGTGCTACAGAAGGAGAAATGGGAAATTTCCGATGTTTGGAGGAGGTGTGGGGGTCTCTTGTTGCTCCTTATGAAAAGAGCAGAGGTAAAGTTGTCTCTGGTGGCGTCATCTGGAGGAATCTGATCTGCACCTCTGGGTCTGGGCAGGTCGTGCTGCCTTGGGGCTCCTTCTTATTTGGGGCCAAATCATCATATTTTTATTTATTTATTTATTTATTTTTCCCACACATCGGAAGCTGGGGAAAAAATCACATCTGCTCCAAAAATGAGGTGTTTCATAAAGGCTTTGAGCCATTAAATCATTTTGGTTTGAAGGTTGTGGCACACCTGTAAATCCTGCCTGGCCCAGCCACGTGCTGCCATCAAAGAGCTGAACCAAAAAGCTTTATTTTTGCAGGAGCCTGGAACCAGCCATTCCTGCAGCCACCATGAGCTGATGAAGTGGCTCAGGGCCCCATAGTCCATACTTTTGCTGCCAGTGCCCCTGGTGACAAGCACTGCTGCACTGCCACCTTCCCCAGGTCCCCTGCATGGGAGAGGGACCTGCGTCCGCACTCCCGATCGCCGCACCGGTGACACCCGGGTCCCCTTCCAGGCCGCTTGGACCCGACCCACGGCCACTTTGGACCTCCCGTCCCCCTGTCGAAGGCTAATGCAGCATTGGGACGTGCAGATGGATGGCCCTGTGTCACCAGAGATGGTGGCCCTGGGCCCTGAGAGGTGACCAAGGATGGGATTGCGGCCGCTTGGATCGGAGAGGGGAGGATCAGGGCCGGGAGAGATCCTCCCCTGTCCCCACCAAACCATGGAGCATCTCAAGGCTGGTGGCATCGTGGCATTGCCCGCGTCACCCTGCAGCCCACAGGGCCACCCGCAGAGCCGGGAGCGCTTGGTTTTCCGCTGCGGATGTTCAGCACATCCCGAACGGCTTCCCCGGCAGCCAGGCAGGCATCCGCCCGGGAGCCCGTCAGCTCGATAGTGGCTCCGAGCCGGAAAAATATCCAAGGTTTGGGTTGGATTGAGCTGCTAAAGGAAAGCACACCTCTCCTCCCACCACCCCGTTTGGGGGCTGTTGGAGAGGTTCGGGAGCTGGTGACTCCTCCAGCACTCATTCCAGCTGCCTTCCCGGCTTGACTCTCATTATTTTATATAGAATTTCCTTTTTACTTCTTTTTGTTTCTTTTTTGTTTCCTTTGTTTCCTAGCTCTGCTTTTTTTTTTTTTTCACAAGAGGGAGGGAATATATGGAGCATGGAAAGAGAAGCAAAATAAAGAGGGAGCCCAGTTAAACACGGGGCTCTGGAGAGAGGTCCAGGCTGGGCTTGCTCTCCTGCTCCTGCTTTTGTGGTGGTAACAGCAAGCAGGCAACGTGCTGCAGTTTCTGTAACTCCTTCTGTGTCTAATGCTAAGGGATTATTGATCCCTGCAAGGGGAGAAGAACAGATGAGTAAAAACGCAGCTGGAGATTGGGTCGGACGAGCAAACTCTCACTTGAGAAGTTGCTTTATCCTTTGATTATCTATTTTTTTAAGACTGTTTTTTTTCAATCAAGTGTTTGGATATTTTTTTTCTGCTGGTTAAGGTTATTCTCATCATTCGTGGACCGGTGTGGACAGCCAAGGCTTTAGGCCGGCGTACGTGGACCCCTTGCGTGCATGGGGAAGGGAGGGAGTTTTGCTAGGTGGAAGTCCCGACTCAGTGACACACGGAGCTCGTCTCCATACCCTGATGTTCCTGGTGGTATTTGTTTGCAGTAACAAAAAGCTGAAGCTCCTCTTTCCAGGTAATTTGAGCAGTTCTGGTACATTCAAACTTCTTTCAGTGCATTTTGTGGCACCCAAGGAACTCAGGTTTGGAATCACAGAATGAAGTCTAAGCAAACAAGAAACAGCTCTGATCAGTTTTTAACCTTGGTGCTGTCTGTTTCTCCATCAGAACAACGTTTAAACCCAAATAGCACACATCCCTGAATTTTCTTACTTGGATATGTGGGAGAAGCCTTCCTTGAGGCTTGTTCAAGAGGGTAGATGTCCCACTCACCAGTGGAAGAACTGGTCTCGCCTTGTAGAGGGTCTTGCCTTCAAAGTGGAACGTGCTTCTTTTGCAAATGCAAAATCCTGATCCCATTTTATAAGCAGCAAAAATCCCATTGACAGAGCTGGGCTTTCACTCTCTGCAGTTTAAGAAATCGGATGACTGGCTGATCTCCTTAGTGCCTATTTCTGTTTCTAAAGAAAAGCTTTTTAGCTTTGTGCCTCCTAGGAAAGTTTTGTCCTCAAAGACTGAGTTTTGGTCTCTTTAACTGTGTGGGCAAAAAAGTCTAGATGTGACCCCATCTCATCAAGGGGTGTAGCAGAGTGTGCACATGTTTGTACATGAGTGTAGTCGAGGGATAGAGATTTTAATATATTGCTTGTGGTCAGCAGAAAGCCAGTCTCTCCTTGGTTTGTGATGAACCTAAACAAGCCTGCTGGAGAAGGGTGAGCTGGCAGGCCCAAAACTGCTGTGAGAGTTTAGAATGAGGAGTGATGATGAAGAAGAAATAGGCTCTTCTGAACCTAAGCCCTTCTGAGAACTGGCAATATGGAAATCGGTATGTTGCTAGTCATCAACCATCTACCTCTAGTCCCGCTTACCTCTTCCAGTGCTTCCTTGTGAGGCCGCTGGGCCTTTGATGGGGTGGGACTAAAAAGAAATGAAAGAGAGGACTAAAAAAAAATCTGGAGAATGAGGTCTGTGGACGTATTCATTTGTGCTCCCAAGGCTGGTTTGGTGCCAGCTTTGACATTCTCCCTCTACCCACTTTCCATGTCTCCGTCTCAGCTCTCCGTAGGCTGATGGTAACTGCAAGGCTCTCCTTGACTTCAGTGGGAGCAGGACTGGGCTCTGGCTTTCCAGAGGTCTAGAATCGTTTATCCAAGCAAAGTTTATGGAGAGGAGAAATCCCAGTATCGTTCATAGTTGTGGGCACACACCTGGATCTACCTCCAGCTACCTGGAGAACTAAATGAGTAATCTATAACATCTGATCTTCTTCTTTTGTCTATGGGAAGAAAAACCATTTCCATAGGATAATCTCTGGTCTCTACTATGGAGTCTCTAAAGTGCCTTGCTATGGCTATCAAGGAAACTGTGACTTCAAATTTGAAGCTGTACAGAAAGATTCTGGGCAGCTGTGACAGGCACACACGGATGACGACTCCAGAATGTTTGTAGCAATCTGTAAGCCATAAATACTTGGTGAGTGCTCTAGTGACTTTTTAATTTTAGTGGGAAAAGCAGAATGTAGCAGCCAGAAAAAAAATGATACAAAAATAGTAGTAACCCTTTTGGGAAGAGGAAATGTTACTCCTCTAAGAACAGCAACCCCAATTAAATGGAACCTTTAAAGAAGTGGATAGCTAATTACCCAGATGAGGATGAGGCAGACTCTTGCACATGGAAAACAGATTTATTGGGGAACTTTTATCTATGTATATAAGTCCGAAATGATTTGTTTTCTTGCTGCAAGCCCCAAATCATTTGTGCTGTGTAAATATTGTGGTTGATGGCTGTAAAGATTTCCAGTGAGATCAAGTTGGAAAGGGTGATACGGTCAACTGCAGTTACCGGGGCTGCGGTGGGAGGTGGCTCATGGCTCTGCTGCTGTCACTGCGCGGCAGCCGCAGCCGGGGCACCTTGGCTTGCGGTGCGTGGGGCAGGACCGTGGGTGCTGGCACAGAGGGCCCTGGGCAAACGGGCAGCTAAGCTGACTCCTGGAACCAAGAGCATTCCCTTCCCTGCTGTGGCCTCTTCTGATAAGAGCTTCCAGCATTCCTGCATGTCTCCAAATCATTTAGGTTTTGATATTAATAAAAACAGTGAAGAGCTTGGAGGTAGTAGTTCTGGCATCTATGATATTTAATTTGTACAAACCTTCATGTGGAGTTTAATTTAGACTGATGAGAGAGGGAGTTTTATGAGTATAAAAACCCATTAATTACAGATCCTGTCTTAATTATAAATGGCTTTATTTTAAAGTGAGTTTTACAACCAAAATTAAGACTTGGAGCAATTCAATCAATACAAACATCAATTAGAGCCGACTTTGTACTCCAATTAATTTATAAAGCTTCCCAATGAAGTGTAAAAAATGTTCCACTTTGTACTCATCTTTCTGTTGTACCCAGGAATCAGGAGGTCTTTGTGGTTTTATTAGCAGCCTCCTAACAACAAGCGTGGCCAGAATATCAAACCTTGCAATGCTCTGCTTTTTTCCCCAAATAAACCAGCTCAGTTAACTACTAAAATGGCCAAGCAAAGCAGAAACGTACAGGAAAATAGAAGCTCCTGGTGGTAGTCAAATTTGTTTATTTTTTAAATTTTACTCCAGTTCCGAGAAGCCTGTGGTCCCTCTGTGATAAGTGCCATACCACCAGTCTAGACCATAGTCTGTGCCCCAAGGAGCTTTGGACACCTGCAGACTAGACCACACTCACCTGCAACCCATGTCCATGTCACACCTGATTTCTCTAACTCATAGCTGTTTATCTCACAGGATGAGCTTTGTTCTAATTTCTGTGCCCTGCTCCAGCACTTTACAAATGCTGGGGTTCAGTGTTATCACCCCAATTTTGGAGGGATGAAAAGGAGGCAGGTGAAGGTCGGGCACAGCAGACACATGTGCATCATGAGGATGCATGTGCATCAAACACAGCTGTCCTGTCTTGGACTCTTTTCAGCAGCTTTACCCACCTGCAGCATTTGCTGGTGTATCTGCTCACACAGGGCACACGGGTCGTTTATCATTCTTGTCGGGAGCCGACGAGCCAGCCCAGCTGAGGAGCGAGGATCTGCTCTTGGTCATGTAGCATCATTTGCTTAAATCTCTGCTGTACCTTCAGTCCCAGCTGCCAACAGTGGGAGCTTACCTAGAATGAGGGTGAATAAACAGGCTGCTTTTCAATACCAGAGGGTGAAGCGAAAGGACCTGAGGACTCCATGAGGAAGAGGGAGCATTAACAGATGAAGAAACCACAAGTCTTTATTCCTGCATTTTCATCTGGGCACTTGCCTGTCTTCAGAAGAAGGATGCTGCAGGTGCCACGTGCAAGGCGTAGTGACAAATACATCTTAATTTAGGAATAGTTAAATCTTTAATGCAGGGCTTAAGAAACTACGGAGAACTCTATAGGCTTTCAAGACTTGTCCTAAGCATCCTCCCCTCTCACAACTTGTTGGGGCAGAGACTCTGCCTTCCCCTCCAACTGCACTTTCCCTGTAGGACCCTGGTCTTCTTGGTCTTCTTGCAGAAAAACGAACAAGGAACTGTTATGTGACCATGTGTGAGCTCATGCAGAAAGCATGGAAGGGCTGGAGGCAGGTGCTGGTGCAGTTTGCATTTCACTTCTGTTCAAAACCCTGTGTTTTAGTAAAGCCAAGCCCTGGGCCGCGTAGCTGTTTGAAGTTAGGAACCGAAAAGCAAGCGACAGGGCAGGCAAACAAAGTGAAAACCTGCTCTGAATTATCACAGGCTTTTTTTTGTTGTTGTTTTAAACCCTTTCAAGCAGAGCCATTTGTACTGAAGCAAATTCTCCCAAGATATTTTTAGATGATATGAGCAGAAAAATATTACTCCATAGCAAGCTGTTTACAAATCTGCTAACCTTGTTTAGTGCTAGTAAAACTCGCGGCTTGGTGTGCTGCAGAGCACGCTAATTACTTGACAGAAATTACGCAACGGTGTCTTTCTGAAGTGATATACGTTGGCTCGGCTCTGCTGGGCCCATGCACAGCGTTTTATATAATTAACTGTGAATGTTTCTGCAGCTTTTCCATTAAAACGGGGCGAGCGAGGCAAAAAGAGGCAGACCCTGCCAATTACCAGCTACTCTCCATCTTCTGCTTCACACACTCACGTCTGTAATGTGGTCCAAAGCAGTCGGGCCGTTATCGGCTGCCTTGAGCATCCATTGAGGCACTCTTGGCCAAACTACTGATTCCACCTCTGAGGAAGGTTAGAGGGGAACAGGCTGGAGGGTTCCAGCTGGGGATGGCCAAGGTGCAGAGCCTTGGAGAGCCTGCTGGTAACGGGGACAGGTAAAGAGCCCACGTGGATGTCCTCATCCATCGTGCATGTGGAGTTTAAGAGAGTTGCTCTCTGTCCCTTATTCTCTGGAATTTCAACAGGCCATGAACTGGGAAAAGTGGCTATTCCCCATCACATCTAGGCAGGATAAGTGCATCTGACAGGACAGCATTGAGGTGCTATGGGAATAAGGCAGTGGGAATATACCCATGGGTAGATATGGGCTTCCTTAACAGAAGGGAGGGAGGGAGCTCAACCCACTTTTGGTGTCCCTCTGTGCCTGTGACCCAGCCTAGGCTCACTGTGTCCCCTCCCACTCACCCCATCCCTGAGGGTCCAAACGGCTGGCAGTAGTTGGAGATATCTACTTGTCTTATGGCTGGTTGGAGCATTTCAGGCCTCTCAGTACTTGCTGCCCTTCCTTAGCAAGATGTGAACCCAATTTGCCAAACACTGCCCTGGCTTTAAGCAAGCTAAGGGATGTGTGACCTCTTGAGAGCCTTTCCAAATCTGCCTTGTCAGGAATTTCTGTGTTACTACCAACAGGATGAGAGGCAACAGAAGCAGAAAGGCAGCTGATATACTACAGTAATAAACGAGCTGGCCTACTTGGACTTTTCCTTCTTTTTTTTTTTTTTTTGCTTTTCTTCCTTATTCTTCCCCCAGGTCCCGTTGGGTGGAGGCAGAGCTTCTCAGTGGCTGGTCAGCAGAGGTCCTCCGTGTCCCGGCATTGCCATGGGCGCAGACAGCTGGCACGGGGCATATGGGACAGCTGGGATTTCTGGGTCTTTGTTATCCTTGGCCACTGTGAAATCCCCTGGAGCTACTGGCAACCTGCATAACTTGCAGCAGCCTTCCTAATCACTCCGGTGATACTGTTGTAGTGGAATGATATCTCCAAGAAAACAGGCAGATTTTGTCCAGCATCGCAGGCTCAGGTGGAGTGGGAAGCAGAGTGTCTTGACAAGCAGGGATGTCATTGTAGCATGAGACGTGAAGCAGCAACACGTGTTCTGTTTTGTGAGAAAAGCAGTTTTCAGTGGAGAGGGGTGGAAATACAACAGGAATTCACCTTTCGGGGAACCCGCTTTTGTGCTTCTAGTTCTGTTGTCAGCTCAGAAACCCTTGGATGCCAGCTGGATGATGCCATGAGCGAGATGCTGGACTCAGCGGTGCAGGGTGCTGGAGTTCGGCTCTTACCTGGGTGCAATCCGGAGCATCCACACCTGCAGGGCAATGGCGAGTTGGTTTTTAATTTTTTGTTCTCTCACACAGTTGAGCTCACTGGAATGCAAAACACAGTTTTTCTGGGGTTCTTTTTAAATGTTTACAGACTTGATCTTTTCTGTGCTTGCCTAGAAACATTGCTCACTTATAGCTGCTCTCTTACAAGACGCTTTTCTGACCCTCTCTCCTATCGTGATTTCACAGCAAACTTCTGAATTTCCTTGCAGAGCTGTTGCAAGCAGGGTCCTTAAACCCTGCCTTTAACCAAGGTCTTTCTGTAACTGGGGGGAGGAAAATAAAAGTCGTAAGTGCAAATTGCAATTCTTCAGAGAATAAAACCTAGATGGAGTTGCAAAACTCTTGTCCTCATATGCTTAAAGTGGAGTACAAGCCAAACCTCCCTGGCAGCAGGCAGCAAGGGTCCGGAGAGGCAGAGCCCTCTTGGAGCAGAAGCTAAGGGGGTGCCTCCTTGCAGGAGCGAGCCCACGGACCGTGCGGAGCATCGCAGTGGTGGGAGAGCTGGTGAAGGACAGCCCAATCTTGCGGGAGAGGAATTTCACTTTTCTGAAATAGCCCGGAGCTGGTAAGCAGCAGGGTATGTTTCAGAGCCTGCCTGCTGCTTGGGTTGGTACTTGTTTGGCTGTTGTGCTGGAGAAAGGGGTAGTGGGGGGCTGTTATTTTCCTGCGGTTGTTTACTTTGCACTAGAGTAGGGGCTGTTTTACCCTTGAATTTAGTTACATCTTTGATATTGGCAAAATTGCCAGGAACTATTCCCGTTCCTTCCTTTATTACTTTTCTTATGAATCTCTGTAAATTAAGATTTGCAAGAAATACAGTAATTTCATCAAAATTCTTTCCTATTGCAGCAATTCCAATGTTGTTTTATTCTGGCACCTGTTGCACTTCGCAGCCCAATGAGATGGGCAGTGGGGACGACCTGCACCCGCTCCCTGCGCGGGCACAACCTCCCTGCTGCCTGGGGCCCTGTTTGCCCTCCGTGGGTGCCACCGCCGCGGCAAACGAAGCAGGCGAGTCGCAGATCCACGTTGCGGTTCTCCTAGCCCGCTGTCAAGCTGATTACTTAAGGGGAAGTTGAAATCAAGTGCCGTACAGTCAGCTCTAGATCATTTCAGAATCATTTTTCATGTTCCTGTAAGTAAAAGTGTGGTGAATAATGTAGCAGGTTGGAAACAGGGAAGCTACTCAGTCTTGTAAATTTAAGCCAACCTGGCCATCTCTTCCTTTTGCCCTTGGGTGCAATGTAATCATCATGGCATAAATAACAACAGCCTTAATATAATAGAATTATACGAGAGCTGCTATTGAGGGTGCTATAAAAATAAGGCCAGCAATACTTGGAGGAGCTGAGATGAGAGCTAAAGTAGAGTGGAATTTGAATTGATTTATTTTTATGTGTTGGGAGAGAAGGAAAAGAAAATAAGCCCTACGATGTTTGCAAAAGCTTAGAGGAGGAGTTTTCCAGGCCTGTTTGGGTGCCTGTGGAGTGACAGCCAGCCAAGGGGGGGACTTCAAGCCCCTGCTAAGTAACTATTACCCTTGGCGAGAAGGAGGCTGCCGGTCTCAATGGCCCACGATAATTAATGGGAAGTAGCAGGGCAGCCTCAGCCTCACCCCCCAGCTTTGCCCCCCTTAGGTGGTGTTCTAGTGTTTGCATCTTGACAGCACCAGGAGGCCCCGTATCCTATGGGGTCGGGTACTGCGAGCTTGCAGCAAAGGAGGTGGTCGCTGCTTTAAAAAGTTGTCAGCCAAATGTTCCCAGGAGGGGGACATGTGTTGTTACTGTCCATGGTGAGCTGCGATGCTGCCAGCAATTGAGGTGGAGATCCTGCCCAACAGCAGAGTCAGCGGCAGGATGAAATACCCTGTGCCTAAACTCCCCAGATATTCCTGTATCCATGCACATGATATTCCTTCATCCATGCACACACCATGACTCCCATCTCTTGTGAATTCTTAGGGATGTAAGGAGATAAGAAACCAACTCTAGACCATCTGAATTGAACTGCTGTGTGAGGACACATGGGCTTCCGTTTTGTTTCTCGGGATTTTCACTGTATTTTGGAAGTAAAATGCACCAAACTGTTGGATAGGCAGCATATGAGCTCTGCAAAGTGATGGGACCCAGCAAGAGACGTGGCTTTGTGCGACCCTCTCTCCATCTGGGAACAATTTCATGTATTCCTCTAACACTCTCTCTTCATGCAGAGGACCTTGAAGCGCTATTTAAGCAAAGAAAGCTTACCAGGAGCGTGAGCTTCTGTGCAGGCCTGGAAGAAACAGATGTGAATGTGGGAGTCAAAAGCCCTTTCCAGAACTCTTGTAGGCTTGGAGAAAGGGAGGTATCAAATGGCTCTTCCATAGCTGTGCTAAAAAACACAGACCAGAAAGGGGAGGTTTTCCTTTATCTCACCCCTGTCTCCTGCCAAAAGGCCACCACTTGTTTGAGACTCCAATGGAAGAATAAGTTCTTTTCATGTTTTTCCTTCTTGTTAAAAAAATATTTTATTGGCTCTTGCTGCAGATTTTGTTACATTCAGCTGCTGATTTCTTATCTAGTTCATTGCATGAATAAGATATGCCACATATTTCCCTGGCATGTCTACCTAGTATAAATACTATTCTCTCCTTCTACAGACAGAAAATGTAGAATATATGTATATTCTGTATGCATCTAAAATTCTAAATGTCATTTTTCCAAGACTATGTCTTTAATGGGAATTTACTGATTAGGTGCATAAAAGGCTACAGAAGATGACAGTTTTCCTGTGCTCAGTTTTAATACAAAGAGTACTACGGTTGCTAAGAGACTGATACTTCAAGTTTGGAAATCTTCATCCACACTAGATGTATTATCTTGGCAAATTGGACTTTCTGAGTTGGCAGCAAATGGAAAAGAGTAACTTTTTAAAAATAGAGATAATTTAGATGACGTCAAAGACATCTGGTGTCCTTTTCTCGAAATGTGAGACTGATCTATTTTGCTTATGTGTATAAATCACTCTGCATCCAGTGTAAGGTTTTACTTATGCATGTGTTTGAGTCTGATTTATTAATACCTTCCCTTTATGCATGAGATATTTATCCAGATACATATTTTAATTAAATTGGTTTGGTGTTTACAGAATACCTGTTAGATCTTTGCACCTTGGAGCCCCTCAGTTTTGTGCCTGATTGCAAAGCAGGATCTCTCGCAGCATAGTGCCCCAAAACACCCACCAGGCTCAGCAGTGACTCAGAGGGAGGACAGTCACTTATTTACCTTCCTGGTCTTCCCTTTTTTGGCTCTCCCTTCTGAGTATGGACCCTCTTGTTGCACACTCAGAACAGTTTGGCTGCAGACCATATAACTACCCTGCTAATGGGCAACATATCTTGTCCTAATTCCTACCCCGAGCTGGTGGAGGCACAGAAAAGGGAGAGGATTGGATGGTTTTAATCCCGTTTTATCTTTCCTAATGCATTTTGGTCTGGAGAAGTACCAGCTCTCATGAACGGCAAGAGGCTTTGAATGGCAGATAGATAGAAATCAGCCAGGGGCTCTCTTTCATGCGTGCAGAGGAGTAGAGAAGAACAGAGGGAAGTGGAGATAGAGCTGAAATGGGCAGCAAAAGACTGGCATGAAAGAAGAGGAATAAATGAGAAATGACTCAAAGAGGGAGGGTGGGAGGAGATGGCAGCAGGTTGCAGGGGGAGAAGCATTGTCCTTGTGTAGGGAATACAAAGCGATGGAAAGGAGGGGAGGGATGAAGCCTGGCAAGGGAAGAGCATTCCAGGAGGATGCTTGTGAGGAGAATGATCTATGGAGGATGAGCAAGAAGAGACTCAAAATCTAGCTGAGGATTTTGTGGCCACAATTTGTATTTTGCTAGCTTCCTTCCTACAGATTCAGCACCTTCAATCACATAGGTAGGGCACATTTTCTGCACGCTGACTTGCAGTGTTGGGGAAGGCTCTTCTTCCACTTCAGGAGTTATTCTGCATCCTAGACAGAGATAGATGGCCAGGCATAAATCATTTCCTCCCAAGCAGAGTGTAAGTTGGACTTCTCCATAGTTGCAAGGAACACATTTGAATTTTAATACCCTCTCTGAAATGTGATTGCAGCCTATCCACTTGATTATGTGTCCAGGTTATGTGATTTTGTTATTTTTAGAAACATTCATTTGTTCCAAGAAGCAGTAGATGAAGAAATGGTCGCTGGAATGTGAACATGTGATGTATTTTCCGCATATCAAGTGAACCTAGAGTGAAATGATGATAAAGGCAGGTTACAGGTTTTTCAAGCTCAGACAACACACTATAATTGTATGTCAGGAGTCATTCAGGTTGGATATCAGGCCAGCTAATTAAACCATCCTCTTTGAAGAGACTTGCTGTACTTTCAGCTTTTGCCGTTTAGTTCTCAAGAACAAAAAACTCCGATGGCAGCTCTCGTGTTCAGCTCTCATGTTGGCGTTAATTTGAATGGGAACCAACACATGGGAAATGGGCAATACAATCAAATTCTCTTGTTCAGCTGCTGTAAACCAGGCTTATTCCTACCAAAGGTAGTGGAAAAAAGAAGTGTGCTGTGTGTTGTGCCATGTGCTAAGTGTTGCTGCTGCTATTCCTTTCTGGTGGCTTCCTTGCTTTCAATTTTCACTGGTCCATGAAACCTAAATCCAGCTGTAATTTTTGTTTTTTCCTGAATAATCTGTGGGCATTTTATTGATATGTTCCTTCCACCTGTTTCTCAGGGCATAATTCATAGTTTGGTGAAGGAGGACTGTACTGGACAGGACCAGGGCAGGCTCACCAGAACACAGGGTGCTCCCATGGCACGTAGTGCAAACAGGTCAGCCTAACATCTGTCGGAACAGTTGGATTTTTTTGGAACTGGATACCGAAGTATCCAAGAAGAGAAGATTGGCCACAAGCAAGCGTGCTTTCCAATGAGGACCGTCTGGAAAAAGCATTCTAAATTTTCATGAAAGCAGGGAAGGAAAAAGCATTCACTCAGAGTCCTTGTAGCCTTCCCTGTAGCTTGGAGGGACTGCCCAAGTTGAATGATTGATGTAGCTGGAGAAGATAGGATGCCTTGCAGGCATCCCTTCTGCACCAAGCACACTCTGCAGTGTAAAATGGATGTCTTAGCCCTAAAATATTGCTCACGACTGCCTTCCACTTCATCAGCCCAAAGGAGATGAATAAATAATGGGGCTTTATGCTCTGTTGGCATTGGCTTCTTCAAAGCTTCGGTGTTTCAACACTTAAACTTGGCTCTAAGAACTGGGGCTCTACAGAAGGAGGAAACTCCCTGAGATCTGAGACAACAACTGCCAGCTCTACTATCATACAGAAAGGTGCTGCCTCTTCTTGCCCCTCTGGAGTCTCACAAGTGAATTTTAGTATTCTTTCCCCAAAGCCCATTCCTGCGTGGAGAGAGATGGTGGAGCTGAATCAGAGATGAGCTTGTCTTCTTTCGCATCCCAGTCCATGCCACCCTACTAGTGCAAGCCAAGCAAGCATTCCTTCCTAGAAAAGCGCCCAAATGTCATTTCTCTTCCATCACATCGGCAGTGTTCCTATTTATTTCATCAGGGAAAGATTTGCGAAACTCATTCTTGTTTTCAGGATAAATAAAAAAAATTACCGAAAGATAGAAAGTAAAAATAAAGGAATGCTTGAACGTTATTTAGACTGTCTTGAAGCTTGTGGTTAAAGAAATCCTTTTCCAGTTTTTCAACTGGATTATCAATGCTCCCCCTCCAATGCTTATTTTACAACTGAATTTTCCAAGAGTGCTTTCAGGTACACAAAATTATAAGTACAAAAATTTTCTGTTTAGAAGTGCTTATATTTATATGCCTTTGATGTGGAGAAACTGAAGTTTCATTCAAGTAACCCAAGGAGAATGAAATGTAAATATTTTGAATGTTTGGAAGATGCTCGTTTATTCAATACAGTATTTTTCCTGTTTTCTTCAAAAAAAACCCCAAACATCGTAAAAAGAAAAACAGAAGGGTTTCTTCTATGCCTGCTGTTAAGCACTTAGGAAGAAAAAGCTCTGTCTGGGTACGCAGGTAAAATCTTTCACACCTTGAGGATGCTGAGCCGGCCTCTCTGTATCTGAGTGCTCTCAAATGCTTCCTGCAATCTCCTTCAGAAGTGTCAAAGTCCCTGGATCACTAAAACTAACTCGTTGATAGCAGTGAGCAACTTTCAGTTATCCATTTACATTTCCAGCTGTTGATGTTTAAAACTGGCTTCATTGCATCTCCGCCTGCTTCCCCATCATTTGCCTGGAAATCTGTCTGGACACAGCCAGGCTCAGGAAAACCCCGAGGGTTTCTGGTGACCTTTTCTTCAGACAACGCTTCCAGGGGTAGGTTGGTATGGCTGCAAACCAGCCAGACTTTTTGAAGTTAGCTTAGCAATAAATAGTCATTATGCTGAAAATCCCTTTCGTTTTCCTCTCAGCTGCAGCCTATCAGGCCATACCCCACACTTTGCCATGCTGCAGCAGGATGTGAAGGCACAACTCTGAGATTCAGGGCAGGAACAGTTGTTGGTGTCCGGTGTCCCATCTTGCCTGCTCTAGCAGTTCCACCAGCTTCCCATGGGGCTGCAAATCTACTCTGGGAGACACTTGGAGCCGTTTGAGCAGTACTTTGGGGCAACCTGAGTAGACCTGGTATTGCCTGGTAACCTTGATCTAGCACAACATCCCTATCACACAGCCAACAGGTTGGGGCTAGCAAATGTAATGCAATAGCACATGTCCCATATGCCAGGACATGTGGCTGAATGCTGCCCAGAGATAAAGACCCTAGCAATTTCCGTTCCCTTCCAATAGATCTTAATACAGCATAGGAATGACTTCTGTTATTGCAGAGATATCTGCAGCTAGAGAGAATGAAAATCTGAGATAATGGCGCTCTGGGCAAAATTCAGATTTTGTAGTGATTTGCAATGGGCTTGCTGCTATCTGGAAAAGGGATGTGAAGGAATTGTTAACATTTGCTGAGGCTGTATCAGTTTAACAGACAGGCTGAAAGCTTTGCTCTGGAGCATTATGATTCTTCCCGTCTCCAAACGAGGCCATTGCAGCGGTGTTTGGCAGGAAGGGTGGGAAAAGCTCTCTCAATCTGACGGTACTTTGTAAAGCAGTAAACTTGGACCAAAGAGTACAGAGGGAGCAGGGGAGATAGAGCTGATTGTAATTCTTCTGGTGGAAACATTTTCCATCAGAAAAAATGCAGATTTGATTACATTCCCTGTTGACAATGGCCTTTTCAACTGAAAATAATAGAAGTGTTTCATTTCAGTAATGCTGCAGTAGTACGTTTTGAATTTACAATTTCACTTTAAAAATATATTGAATAACGTGGCAATGAAATAGTAGATGTTCATGCCAATGAACTATTTTCTGGAAAGCGTCTCCAAAAGGGGCTGATTCGGTGAGGTTTACCTGTGGTACACTGCAAAAACCAAGGGTAGATCCTTCCAACATTTCCCTCACCATTCCTCCAGATGAAAGAATGGAATTATCCCTTCATTTTATCTATTATGGCCTGATTGTGTCCTCTTCTCTTCTCTTCTCTTCTCTTCTCTTCTCTTTCTCTTCTCTTCTCTTCTCTTCTCTTCTCATCTCTTCTTCTCTCTTCTCTTCTCTTCTCTTCTCTTCTCTTCTCTTCTCTTCCTTCCCTTCCCTTCCCTTCCCTTCCCTTCCCTTCCCTTCCCTTCCCTTCCCTTCCCTTCCTTCCCTTCCCCTTCCCTTCCCTTCCCTTCCCTTCCTTCCCTTCCTTCCCTTCCCTTCCCTTCCCTTCCCTTTTTTTGCTTCTTTCCATGTAGTCTTCTTTATCTGGAGATGACTGGCCAATTCCAGATTCATTCAGGTAACCAAGGGAATTTCCAGTGTAATTAATAGGTGTCGGGGAAGGCAATGGAGTACTGGTACCGCAGGGCTCAGCTAATGAGGAGCGAGGTGAACTGCCCAGCTCTCCTGTCAGGCTGTTACTGGTTTCTCAGGGATTGGGTACATGTGAAGATCACCTTGGTATAAAAGTGCTCAGGAGAGGTAGGAGCCTGTAATAATTGCCAACCGGAAAATATTAGGATATACCCATTTTTATTGTACAATTAAGGTGAAAATAATGAGGGGAGGGGTGGAAAACAAAAGTTGGCCAAATCAGGGTGAGGGAAAAAAATTAACAATTAAATTCTGTGCCTGAGAATTTGAATTTCTGTGCATAAATAGCAGCAATTATAATTTGTCTCTGGAACACAGACAAAGACTAGGTTGTTGGCATTATTCAGTGCTTAACAGAAAATTTCATTTCCAAATTTTGCTGTCTCTGCATTTCGCCTCTCTTTGAGCTGGTATTGTTTGTTTGTTGAAAGAAGCTCCTTTCCCCAAGCTTCAGCGTGGGGAAGGAGGAGGTCTGGAGAGGGTATGTTAAAGTTAGATATTTCCCTTGCCAACTGTGTCTCCAAGCTCCTTTTCACAAGGCATGCTGTCAGTGAAGCAATTTATGTGTCATAATCACTTTGAATTTGAAGGGGAGGGAAAAAAACAATCTTCTTATGGGAAAGAATAGATTCTCAGTCTTGGGGAACAGAAAATGCATGGAAATGAGCAACTCTGAATGGAAGAGCATTAAATCAGATCTGTAGCATGGTCCTTCCAAGGGATATGTCCCTTCTAGGGTGACAATACTGCAGAATACACGGTGGAAGTAAACCCAAGAACCTGGGGATAAGTTTGCTGACTAAAATGGAGATGGGGCAGTTGCTGAACTTGTTATTCCACCACCAGTCCTAGTCAGAGGAGTTAAGGAAGACCAATGACCGTGGCCTTGCCCATGTATTGGCCAACCTCCGAAGACCAGAATTGCTGCTGGTAAAGACTGAGGCAAACCTCGGATCTGTAATATAACCATAGTTATATTGGTTGAGTTTGGTTTAGTAATGCCACTGGTGACTTGAGTGGAAGTTAATTGAAGGTGAAGTGACTGCAAAACAGGCTAACACCAATAAAACTCACCCCAACCACTTCCTGTCTTGACCTGGGGGTCATTCTGCAAAAGAAAGGAGGTTTCCAACTTTTGACATTTGTTGGAGCCAACTGTCTGGGTATTGGAGCTGCTAGTAACAAATGCATCTCCAAGTAGCTGATTTGAGGACATTATTTGAAATAGCAGGTACCTATGTTTGAATATTGGGCAGTAAATTTCCAACAGAGAGTTGTCAAACTCTAATTAAGCCACCTTTGTAAAGCATAGAGAAATAGCTACACATGCTTGGAAAGGTTTTATTTCCCAAACTGTTATTGCCAGCACTGGAATTCTTATTTTGGTAAGAAATGTATGAAGACCATCCTTGCAGTGAATTAGGAAAGTATGAAAGTGAAAAATTAAAAAAGAGAGAGACATTATTATCTCTCAAGATTAACATGAGTTGTCCCTAAGCAAACTAGAATCAAATCACTCTCCTGGATGGGAGAGTAGTGTCTTAAGCTCGTTTCCTATTTATTTCCAGCAAATGTTTCACTTTTGATGAGGAACTGAGTATTGATGTTGATACCCTAGATCAGTACTTCTCAGATTTTATATGTTTACATCTAGCCTGGGTAGAAAATTGTGGTGACGTTAAACAAGACTCTGGAGAATGCCCAGGGGAGTGTGTATGTGCCTGAGGTTTTCTGAAGTGGGGAGAGGTCATAGGAGGGAAAATGCTTTGTGCGTGCTGCACATCAAGGATGGGGGAAGGATAAAGATCATTTCCAAACAAAAGGATTAGTGAAAGAAAAGACTAATGTTTAATGGAGAACAGTGGAAATCTGTTCTCTCCTTATTCACCTTTCTTAATAGCAGGTTTGCAAGTTGTAAACAAAAGCTGTAAGATACAGCATAAACTTACCTGCTTTCATGGTGACAATCTTCTTTCATTCTTCATTTCAGAATGAAGAGTGAATTTTCACTGTAATTCGAAAATCCTGTGTTACTGTTCTTCTAGAAAGCCTCTCAGAAAGCCTTAGCCTCACTGCCCACCTTACTGGCAGTCTCATCATGAGAGCAGAGCTGGAAAGTAACATAACCCCTACTAGAGCAAGATCAAAACAAGGGTTGGTGACATACAGTGGCTGAGCTGCATCTGCTTGTAGATAAGCAGGCATGGACTTCTGGGGCTGTTTGCATGGCATTTTCCAGCAGCTCAAAAATCCATGAAAGGAAGAACAAAAGGAGACTTTTGTCTCCATTTACATGTCCAGTAGAACCATCTGGATTTACGTATTTTACTCCAGTGTGTGTATTTGTAAGTGGACAGCCCCATCCTTCATTTCAGCTGAAGATTTTTGTGAGTGGAAGCAGTCCAGGGCAAGGTGTCTCCTGCCTGTTGCCCTGAACACCCCATGCAGTGTGTCTGTGGGTGCACAGGATCTCACGGGTTGCAGCAGAACACCAAAATCCCCCTGTGGAAATGGCACTGGGTGCACTGCACGTTCCACAACTGTCTCCGAATGACAATGATATACCGTAGAGTCGTGCATAAATTGCCAAGGCTTTTAAAGAGATACTCTCCATCCAATGAATAAAAATGGGACTCTTGTTTATGCAGCCAACGTCCATCCTAATGTTGCTATTTACAATGACTTATTTGATTGTGAGTGCTTAAAAAAAGAGCCGAATTAGAGCCATTTTTTGAGAGTGTGGAATTACAGAGCCAAGGATGCAGCAATACATGAAGAGGAGCAGAAATCCGATTTGCTAATAGTGATTAACAGATGATATGTGTCCGTACATGATCCCTCTTGGGCGAATTAACATGGAACTGCTTAGCTTATAGGCTGACCCCTGCATTGAGCACTGAAATGCTCACAGCAAAATTGCATTTATAATCTTAAATATTTGGCTTAGTACAGAGTAGGGGCATGGGCTGGAAGAGCTCTTCCTGGGTCCTGCTGCTAAAGGCAACAGTGTCACAGAAAGCGAAGCTGCTCAGAACCAGTGATGCCTAATTTTGAACTGCTACAGTCATTGCTGCCATACAACTCTGTTCCCCACGCCTCTGAAATCTTGTTCTAATTGCCAGGCTAAATTTGTTCTTATCCATTTGCTCTTGGATCAACATTGTTCTTCACCTGAAATAGCTCTCCTCTGTCCCCAGGATATCTCCTCCCTTTCCCTGCCCTGTTCAGTGAATCACAGATGGAAATTAAGCATCTCCTCCGTGAGCTGAGCTCTCTCGTCTCACCCAGCAGCCCGGTCTCCTGATCCGTCCTCACTGACCTCCTGTGCTCTAAATTCATCCCTTCCCACTCAGGACTAATTCATAATTTAGCCTCCTGAGGGGGAGACCCGTAGGGCTGCGTTGGCGTAGACTTGTTGGCCATTCCCTCCCACCTTGTTTAATTGATTGAGCAATCAATAACACTGCAACCTGTGTTCAGTGATGCACAGAGTCAGTGCAGCTGCAAATCTACATGCTGCTCCAAGGGAACCAAGTGTATTCCTAGTGGTAGTTCAGAACTGCATTCCCTTTGTCTTTTAAACCTTATCTCAGGTAATGTAAACTGAACTTTCTTTTCTAATCAGCTCCAAATAAAGGAGGGAAAGAAACCCTTTCAGTTCCACGTTTCATGAACCGTTCTGCATTATTTACTGGGGGCCAGAGCACGGTGTTTCTAAGCATCATACATCCTTCTGTTGACTTCAGGAGGAGCTGAACAATTCTGGATATGGTAAGGAAATTTATAGGAAAAAGAGAAAGTTGTTATTTTGCCAAATTTGTCTGACAGCTGGCTTTCAGCAGCACACTTTCCTACTGACTCCATGTGATACTGCAGGATATTGCAATTATAAACTGCTCTGCATGCTCTGCCTGAGAAATGCAGTCACTGTTGCACAACAGCTTTGTGCAGAGAAGTTTGACTGATCATGTCCTCCAAGCGAATATAAATATTCCCAGTCCGGCTCCTATTGCTCACAGAAACTGTTATGTTGTGCATTTACATGGTGGTTGTGCATTCCTGAAGGTTACCTGGAAATGCTGAAATATGTTTGGGAATATAACCTCAATTAACATATCCACAAATCACATCTTTTCTCCTATGGGAAGAGGAAATACTGCTAAACGACATATGATGAAGTTCAGTCCCATTAAGAAAAAACATGACTGACTGCTTCGTTTTGAGTCAGATCTTTCTGAGCTGAGATACTTGGTTGTATTGAGTAGCACCAATCTGCTTTGCTAGTTGGGCATGACGATGTCCAGCTGAGCTGCCACAGCACATGACACTATTAAGGCAAGGGTTTTGTGTCCCATTTCTCGTTGCAGCTTAGGTCCCTGCACATTTTGGTAGCAGTGAGCAGTCCCACCTAGGCAATCCCAAAGGACAGCACTTGGCACCTGAATCTCCATAAGACCCTGCTGTTGTTCAGGTAGACACAGTGTCAGGCTGAAGTGAAGCAGTTTGACCTGGGGATGCTGAAATGTTTTACTTGGATTGAAAATAACAAATGAAATATTTTGACTCTTTCAATTTGAGTGGTTTGGGGTCGGGTAGATGTTTCCATTAGATTAAAAATGTAGTTATTTTGACACTCTGTGGCAATTTGTGACTGAAAAGAAAACTTAAGAATGGCGGATGGAATGATGTAAATTTCGGTTTTTTTTTTTTTTTTTGGATGGACATAGTGGGTATGAGCCTTTCTTAACAGATCACTCAAGGTTGTGCTATTTATACCTTTTGGATCATTGAGTGTGCACTTCGATGTCCAAACCTGCAATTAAAGCAACGGGATGACATGCAAGATTTAGGGTGGTGGTACTTCTTCTCTTATCATACTGATGAAAATAACCATAGAAGACCCCGATTGTAACTACCATGCACTTAGAGTGTGGTAGTTACAGTGTAATTACAGAATTCATCATGCTGGTATTTATTATACGCGAGGAAATAAACTGGAGCCATCTGCAGTGCCTGGGGGTAGCTAGTGGACAGCAGTAGCTCAGGCTGAATTTATTTCCTGAAGAATTGTGATTCATTCTCGTTCAGGAAGCAAAACAAGAAATAATGATGGTTGCCTCTAGTTACCAGCCACAGAAAAATCATTTGTAAATAAACCTGCTAGGAACCTTGCAGAAAGGCGAGCTTGGGAGATTGGAAAGGGAGCACAAGGTCAGGGTCCTGATGGCCAGAGCAACTGCATCTTGGAAGGCTGATGGGGAAGGTGTTGACGGGAGTGGGGACCGGCGTCGGTGAGGAAGTTGTCTTGGGATCTTTCCAGGTGGAGATGAAGAGAATTAACCCTCTGCTGGACTGGATGTCAAGTCCGACTATGACAGACATCTTCTTTCATGCCCTTTGAAAGGGTAATGAAAAAAAGAATCCCTTGCATCCTTGAGGAATGTGGGGGTAATTGAATTGCCGTGTGCTTTAATGGGAAAGCTGGAAGGTGTAGCCATTAAATGTGAGGAAAGAGTGGAAATTGATGAAAAACAACCCCACACACAGCTTTTGTATGCTCAGATAACTCAGAAAAATGAGTGCTGGCCTCTCTGCTCTTGTGAAACACAAAGCCTCACCTTGGGAAGAGCACTAGGAGAAATATGCCTTTAAAACCAACTAAATGGGAGAAGAACCAGGCACCCTGTGTCCTCCAAAAGGTTAAAAAAGTTGTAACTTTCTTCTCAGGTTGTTCTTTCAGTTGGATTTGCTATTTTGTCTTGGAGCAGTGGTCAGATGGAAATCTTTCCTGGTTAAAGCCGTAAAGAAACTTGAAAGGAATCTCGACAAAAAACATGAACTCCATTGGTAAATAATGGTTGTCGTCTTCGACACTAGCTTCAACAGTGCTGCCCTGCTCGTCCTTCCACCATTGGCTTGGGCTTTTGCACCTATTTGCTGTGTGTGTGCCCAGCAGAGCCTCCCTCGGGGTGCCTTTCTTTCCATCTCTAAATCCTGTCTCTCTTGCACAATGTGACTCTTTCTCTTTGCCTGATTTTTGTATTGGCGACACTTTCCAGCCTCATGTAATTAACATTGACTTTGCGGATTCTTTGAGGTCATGAAAGAAGATGTTAAATAGGATGGGACCCAACACTGATTCTTGTTGGGCATTTCTCTCCGTTCTCTTGACTGCTGCTTACCGTTAACGTCTCTTAGGGTACATCTGACAAAGCATGCAACAACGTGCGTTGCTGAGCCTGCTTGAATTAATTTTGGGATTAAGATGGTTTAGTGCTACCATTAATCCACAATCACTTTTGTACCCAAGTTACCTTGCAGAAAAGAACCTTATCCCTATTCCCCATGAGGCTGGAGAAAGAGAGGCATGGAGATGAGTAGTAATGAGAAGAAATGAAGTTTCCAGAGGCTTGGTCCAGTGCCATCCCCAACAGAACGGGCTTCTTCTTATGTTTTAAATCATTCTATATTTTCTCTTCTTTCTGTTGGTCTGCTCATTTTTTGGTTCTTTTTCAACCTCTGGTTTTCAGGAGTGAAAGCTGATCCTACCCAACGGAGTGGGGAATACAGATTTGCTAGTGCTCCCGATGGAAGTGCAGCCTCGGTGTGTGTGCCTGGTTTGGTGTGAAGGATGCTGCTGTCCAGGCTAAGAAGACCAGAGACAGCTTCTGGGGCAGTTGCTCTCTGCTTCTTGCTGTATAACTTTCACTCTTCCTTATACAGACAAGGTTATAAAAACAAGGTTTTACTTTCTGTGGTTCCATGCAGAGCTGCTTCCAGCCCAAATGGAAGAAGTCCCAAACTTTCTTCTAAGCCCAGGCAACTTCTTTGTTGAGAGATTTACTCCATGGACCACGTCTGCTCCCAGTTCTGTGCCAGGAGCATCAGTTACCATGGCAACTCATTTGGAAAAGTCATATGGGGAAAGTACAGATGTATTTTTAGCTTTGGGTAATGAAGTTTAACAGCTGGAAATAAAGGTAAGGGCCAGGAAGGGTGCCGCTGGCTCATGGACCACTGCTGGGATCAGCTCTTCCCAAGTGCTTTGGGAATCGCTGGTGGAGCCGTGCTCCAGCAGGACACACAACCTCAGCTGTTGCACAGGACAACAGCAGGATTGTGCCGAAGGAGCAGGAATCACTATATATGTAAAAAAAAAGCTGATAAGAAGGTGCTGTTACATATAAAGATAAAAAAGAGGCAGTGACTGAGGTCGTAGCTGCTTCTTGCACAGTGTGTTCAACCTATAAATAGCTCTTCAAATGTACCTCTGCACAAAGTGGTATTTATAGAATGATGAGAGGAAAAAAAAAAAAACTCCATTTGGGGTCAGAAGTTGGCATGCAAAGGCTGTTTCAGGCTTGGTCAAAAGTTCACATTTCTTAAAGGTATGAAGCAGAGCTGGAACCCGTTTTGTGATTTTTTTTTTCTCTGATCAAGGCTCAAATGTTGCAGTGCACCTTTTAGAAAGGAGGTATATGGAGAGCACGCTCGCCAGGCAGAAAGAAATACTTCAGAATAATTCAGAAACACTACAGTGAAGCCACTGCAAAAGCAGTTTGTTCATGTGATTTTGAATGAGTCTAACTCGCATGCAAACTTTTCTGGAGGTAGATTCATATTTTATTTTCTAAAATGCTTTCTCGGTTGTTGGCAATATTATTCACTCTTTGTTTTTCAGCTGTCAAAGGTTTATTTTAAAATTAATTGATTTCAAAGTAATATTTACTGCATTATAGCTTTCAGCACAGCATATGAAAATAGATGGCACTACAGCTGGCAGTGTCTAATGGGATTCGTTCCTGCTCCGAAGGCGCTTTGCTTTATGTACTGATATTTCCAGCAGAGCTCGCTTTGAGCAGCCTCTCCTTTTTTTCGTATCACTGCAATTACACCGGTTGGGCTGGCGGGGGGAGAAGGTGGATCCAGGGTTTCAGTTTAGAGAAGCCACAGTTGATTCATGCATGAACCAAAAGTATAAATACTCCAGATCTGGTCACAGAGTCTTGGAAATTAATAAGATCTTCCCTTTTGACATCACTGGGCTCTTTGGCGCGATTAAAAATTGATCACATCTCATCGTGAATAGCCATAGTTGTGGTGGAGATTCAGCGGCGGGTTGTGGAAGAGCCCTGGCCCTGGCACATCACCAGGGTATTACACACGGTGGCAGGCAGCACATTTAGATTGAAGTAGACTTTGCTAAAGCACTGGAGTCGTCAAGGGAGGAGTGTGAACTTTGATGTGAGCTGATTTAGAAGCTGCCTTTGAATTCTAAAAATTTAAATAACATGTTAGCAAAGACGTCACTGAGACCATTTCTTGGTGCGTTATGAGGCTCTCAGCTTTTTCCCAGGTGGAACATCCGTTGCCTTTTAAGTAGCCCCACTGCAGGAGGTTATTACTTCTCCTCTACGTGGGGAGCAGAGGAGAGGGAGCAGAGACGTGCCGGGAGTGTGTGGCTGGGCTGAGAACACTCTCCTGTCTCTGAGGCTAGTGCCTACAGTCTCAAGGGCTGGGCAAGCTTTTTCCATCCAGTCTGCTTCCTGATAGAGAATAGGGATTTTCCCCCCCATCAAAGCTGCCACTTTCTGAAGAAGGTTTTCCCCTTGCCCCTTTCCCCCCCGATGAAATGCTTCCATGTAAGGATGTGACTGCTCTGATTCAGCAGCCTTGCTATGGGACCCACCTGCTGATCTTTCATAGGGGCTTCACTCTCCTTTGCCTCCTGACTGCACTTCACCTCTCATCGCATTTTACACAGCAGAAGCAGGGGGGTTTCCACAGGTTGTGGCATCCCAAAAGAAGGGATGGTGGTGGGATCTGGACAGTATATCCCTGTCAGGAAGCAGCTTTGGTGGAGAAGTGTGTGGACATCAGGGTGTCTTGGTCAATGCTTGCACCAAAGCCCATGAGACTCGCCTTGCATTTCCCTGGGCACTGTGGAGGTTTTGGTGCTGGAAGATAGTTATGATCACAGCTGGTTTGCATTAATTAGCTGCTCTTTTAGCATCTAGCACCTGGGAAAGATAAACTAACAATACTCTAAAAAAGTAATGTATATATTGCAGCAGAGGTCAAAAAGGGAAGGCTAATGCAATTACTGAACCAATCAATTGTTGATTATCTTCTGGTAAGTTGCATAATAAAATGTCCCGTGTTCTCCTTTCCACAGCATGACTATCTATCCCAAATCGTAAGAACAGCTTCCTCTTTCTCCCCACCTCTAATGAAATCTCTTTGCATAAACAGATTCCTAGTGTCTGAAATGTTAAAGTTGCTCTTTTTGGCACATTCATCAGTAAAAGACACTTAATCTGGAGAGCTTGGTGGTGAGACTTCAAGTCAGGAAAGGCCTGAAATCTGTGAGATGTGGGAAACGCACGGCACGCTGAGCAGGCCGTGGCCGCACGGGTGCCGCACGGCTTCAAAGCAGCTGTTAAAGGCCAGAGGGGGATGTGCCAGAGTTAAAAAACAAAACAAAGTCAGATGTCAGAAGCCGAGCCAGACTTGAGAAGAATGATGGAAGTGATTCCTTTGCGGCTGTCAGTATTTTTATTGATCTGAGGCTGTTTATAGCTGTAAAACAGTTATAAATTGGAGAGGAGCGATGGCGAGCACTGAGCAGTGAAAATTGTCCAGGTACAGCTTAAAAGATGTACATCAGCATATGTGGGCTGTGACGACAGACCTCTGGACCGTGTAGGGGAGGCAGTTCATGCCACACTTTTTCCGTTCACTGTCCCGCGGGCTCTTGGCCAAAGCCTTGTTGTCTTTGCTGGCAATGACGCTCATCTCACTGAGGAACCAGAGGTTGGTACCCTGGCATGACACTGAGCCAGTCTATCTCGCACGTGTGCTGAGGGCATTGAGAAGGGCTGTTTGAGAAGTCCCAGGTTTCTTGGACACCCCTACACTAGGGAGGCTTTGCTTTAGGGTGACTCACTCACACCCACCATGGGCCAGGGCAGATTCTGTAGAAGCCAAAGGGAGTTCCCTGTGTAGTGAACAAATATTTTGCAATGATGTTTGATCACAGAAAATATGAAGTGAGCAGGCAGATAATGTTCTGTATTTATGCCTGGATACAGGTGTATGGGTATCTCCATCTACATACACACATTTGCATGAGTAAGCTCATGCACACACCTATATGTATGCATCTATGAACACATACTGTTTACCCTGCCTGGATATTATCAGCTATGTCTCATTAGCATTAGAAAACGCAATTTGTGCTGAATCTTTGTCCTTTGTGACAGATGTGTTACCCAAGAAGTCCTCCACCATGATAACTGCTCTTGTCTTCTTCTCAATTGCAGAAATCCGTGAAGCCTTCCGGGTCCTGGACAGGGATGGGAACGGCTTTATATCCAAGCAAGAGCTGGGCATGGCAATGCGCTCCTTGGGATACATGCCCAGTGAGGTGGAGTTGGCAATTATCATGCAACGCCTTGACATGGATGGTAAGTCCTTGCAGCTGTTTTTTTCTGTGTTAGAGGTGTGGGGTGGTTTTCCTATGTCACTGCAACCCATGTCAGCACAGCCATGGCAAGAAAAGGGCAGTGGAGAAAAGTGAAATGCAGAGCAGTGGAGCAGCTCAACTTCTCATTGCAACCAGCCTGCAGCAGGGCAAGGAGTAGAGCCCATGCCCATGGCTGCTCGACCATGATGGCCTAGGAGGAAGAATCATCATATTGACACCTTTGTGGGGGACTCCAAAGTCACCTTTGTGGCAGCTCTGGAGAGAGTCACTTAGGAAGCTAAAGTCCTGTATTTCCTCACAGACCATGTCACATTGCGTACATGTCCCCTATTTCTCCATGCCTCTTCCCTGACTTTTGTAGGAAGAGAGTAGTCCAAGGCCCATGTGAGCCTCTGGATCCCCCTCGTATCCCTGCAGGCACTTACCCCTGCACTCCCTGCACAAGGCAGGCTGAGGTGCCAAGGGGTGTAAAAGGCCATTGCAATATTTCCCTGCTGATTCCTGGGCAGTGTCGGGCCCAGTGCTGCTGAAGTGAAGGACTTAGCAGAACATGGCCAGTATGCCTAACCAAGCAACGCAGGCACTGCAGCCAGGCTCTGTGGCCTTATCTGCACCTTGCTGGTAAAAGATGCTGTGGATGAGAGCTGTGCTGTGTTGTAATGCAGCGTTGATGTTTTGGAAGGAGAAGTTTTGAAGGGTGGAATAATTTTGAGCGAAGTCCTGCTGTGAGAGCTCCTCAAACGATTACTAAGAGGTAATAAAAGAAACAGAACCCACCATTAACGGGAACAGAAATGCAGCATCAGGATGCTGGAGCCAGGGGGGACTTTTTAACTGCTGCAAAGCTACAATCATAACTGAGCTGAATGAGAGCACTGTCTTTAAAATGTCCTTGGTTGGAGATGTAAGGGAGACTTTTTGGACGCCTAAAATGTGCGAGGAAGATGCAGTGTGGATCAGACCATCTCCCTATCTCCCTTCATTGTACAGGAGTCCATGACAGTGTGGAAACACTGTGTAGTTAGATGAGATAATGCAAATTCAGCAAGTCCTGGGTGCAGTCCCAGCTGAAAAGGATTGCTTTGCAACCCCATGCACTTTCCAGCGTCTTTTGATGGGCAGACTGTTGGAAGCAAAGCTTATGGGAGAGGGTAGCAATAGGAACGAAGCTTCCTTACCTCCCCCAGGATATCCAAGTCCATTACCACTCTGAGCTACACAACACCACTGTATTAACCAGGCCAGCCAGCATGCACAGGCTAGGAGCTTTAAGCCACCAAAGACTTTTAAGAGAAGAAGAAAACAACATCATAAATCTGCAAATTTAAATTCAGATTGTGTTCCTTGTGTTGCTCAGTAGCTCTTAGGGAGGGTTCTTAAAATGCATTGCTTTTAAATGCTACCTGCTCACTGCTTGAGTGTGCTAATGGCAGCAGACTTCTAGGCTTGGCTCAGAGGCTTTGTTTGGTTGATAAACTAGGCTGTGATTGTGATGGGACCAGCTTTCTTGCGTGGTTTCTGCTGCTTCCATGTGTGTGCTGTGAGCACAGGTTTGCTCATCATGCTGAGGAAGACAGTCCTTCTCCTCAGATGAAGTAGGGAAGACGATGACAGCCTTTCTCTGGGATGCTCAGATTATCCCCTACAGCAGAGAAGAAAAGAAACATCAAGTGGTTGGAGAAGATAAGCTGTTGAAAAGATCTCATACTTAAAAGAAAAAAAAATCCATTGATTTTAAAAATATTTTCTCCCAAACTTACAGTTTGCACTTTGTTGTGTTCTGCTGGCCTTTCCTAAGAGACTAGATGATTTCTCTTCAGGTTTTGCAAAGGCAAGACTCAGCATGGTGCCAGTTCATGGGCTGTTTTGCTGAAACTGTGTGCTTTTTTGGAAAAAAAAGAGTGCAGTGGCTTTGGGTTCCAGGTTTGATTCATCTCCAGCTATTCCTTGATTCTCAGCCTCACTGGAGACTTTGGCATTCTTTCATGTACACTCCTCATGTGCAGGAACCTGTAAGTGGAATGGTGGAGTCAAAATGTAAAGTAATGAGCTACAGATGGAAGGAGTTAAATGCATGTCTGAGATGTCTTGAGAAGGTCAGTGTGCTTTCTGCAAAGATGGAAGGCAATTCTTCATCTCTTCCAGGTCAACAATCCCAACAAAAAGCTCTAAAGATACGGTCCAGTTGTGTTTGTTGTTTGACAGTGTTTTGTGTAAAAAGTTTTGAGACTAGATGAAAGTCAGTGTTACATGAATGTCAAATGGACCATCTATTAAAAAAAAAAAAGAAGACAACGTAATGGGGTATCTCTTGAGCACAGAGAGAACAGGGGACTATTACGTGAAGATCTACCTAGCCTACAAACTGAATTAATGTTATATGGATTATGACTCTTTTTTTTTTCCCAGTGAATTGTCTTTATTTTTTCCTGCAGTACAACTTGAAATATGTAGTGAGAACCAACAATAGCTTTCCCCTTCCTCTCCCATTGCAAGCGAGCAACTTTTGGTAGCGTGGCCCAAATTCCGCCCCCTCCCTGGGATGTGAATCGGGCACTGGCGTCCCCCGCACATCCTTGCCCTCGCGCTCTTACGTCCCTCTTGAGCGTAGCTGGACTTTCCGAGAGGGCAGGCCCGGCTCTGGCAGTGCCTGGGGGGCGGGAGGCTGGGTGAGATGCCACGTGCAGGAGGCCCCGGCACGAAGGAGATGCTGTGGAAGAGGCCGTAATCCTGCTGCGCATCCCAAGCCCCGCGGCCCGTAAGTTATGATGTGGCTGCAGGTACCGCAGCCAGACATGTATCTCTCCACACGAGGCTGCTGCCAGTGTCTGCTAGTAACGAGGTGCTACAATTGGCAGGGCTCTGTGTTTCATCGAGAGCAGCCTGAGCAGCCCTAATGCAAGCGTCAGGTTTTCATCAGAAACTACCTTGGGAGCCCGTTTGCATTGCAGGGTGGCAGAGTGGCTGTATCTGCCTTGGCTTATTTAAGTGGCAGTGTCTAATGATGAACAACCAGGGCTGATGTGAGTTTTGTTTTCATCATGAACCCTATTTTCTGCAGGGACAGGGTCAAGTCGAGGAGTGCCTGGTTGTTCCAAGAAGGAAGACGGCCTCGCTAGGTTGAACAAAGCTTGTTTCTGGAGGAACATATGCATTGTATGCTGGACTGGTTTCGTGAATGTGGATAAGCTAACATGACAAGAGTATTTCACACCTGTGTGTCACCCTCTGTCACTAAGCATCTCATAAAGCTCAGTAAATAATTTAGGGATGAACTCCATCGCCACCTAAGGAAAAGTTGTTTCTGGGGCTGCAGCTGTCTACTAATACACATTAAGCCCTCAATTTGGAGCAGAAATGAAGGTGCATTTCATAATTCAGTGCATTTAAAGGCAGAATTTAGTTGCTTAGGAAAGGCTGCTCAAGCATAAGTGAAAGCGACAATTACTAAGTTTGGATTTTGCCCAGGAACTCTTCACAGACGTCATATAACTTTTAATGCCCCCATGGCTTATGAGTGCTACCATAAACTTTCCTTACAGATAACCTGTCAGCAGCCAACTGTCCCTACTGCTGAACAAGGGCACAATTTTATTACTGACTTGATGGGAAGGGCATCACCTTAAGAGCTCTCCTTCAGTCAGTTGGTGCCCATAGAGTTTTCTTATTTTATGTTCTGATCAAGCCTGATCTGTCTTTCCTCATCAGAGCTAATGCCTCTCTTGGTGCAGAGGTATTTGTAGCAAAAAACACGCCAGCATGTCAAAAGTGTCCTGACAGCAGCTGTACTCAAAAGAGAGTTTTTTTCAGTTATCTGATTACCTTCCTTTAAGTTGTCTGTAGGTCTTGAATCATTCAGTTTGGCAGTTTGGTCACCTTTTTTTTTATTATTATTTTTGAGTGCATTTTGTTTTATTGATTTTATTGATATTTTTATTGATATTTATATTGATATTGTTTTATTGATATTTATTGATAATGTCCCTGGTATGCTTGCCAGTTTCTGCAAAGGGATTTTGGGAATATAACATTTTTCCTTTTCCTTCTCTTCCTTCTTTTACTTTCTAGTTTTCTTTGCACAGGGAACTAGTGGAATTATCCTCTATTTCCCCAAGCAGATTTTACAAAGCCCATCAAAATCCCAAAGGATAGTTTCTTATAAGCATTACAGCATTACATGGGTGCTGGGAGTGGAGATATGCTGTGCCTGTAATTCCACAGTGACAGGGTTGGAGATGACTGTGCTCAGTGAACACTGTGCTCAGTGCTCAGTGCTCAGTGCTCAGTGCTATAGTAAGAAACACCAGAGCAGCTTCCTGATGGTCACCAGAGCCTCCTGTTGAACGTTTCTAAGCAGATGTGGGCATGGTTGTCCATTGGGTTGGTTTCTTTGTATGTGGGGGAAATAATGAGGGCTTCGGAGCAGGAGATGCCCCACGGGGCAGAAGATGCTCTGTTCCTGCTCTGTGTGAGTGGATGAGCAGCGGTTCTTGAATTGTCTTGGAAGGCAAACTTCACCCAGGTGAAGCGAAACGCAGTTGCTGCAGGGAGAACAGCTTTAGTCATCGTAAAAAGACTGAATTAGGGAGAAAAAAAATAGAATATACCTGGAATATTTCAAAGTCTCTAAGAAAAGCTTATAAATCTTCAGAAATGTATCATTTTATGAACTGCTGGAAGATGGCGCTTGGGGGAATAAAAGCAAGGCAAGGAGTTCTTGTCAGCAGAAGTGCCCCTCTCTGAAATGGAAGGAAAGGAGCGATATTGTGGTCACTCAGAGCATTCGCGGGAGGTCAGATTTTGCTGGCTGCTTTAGCTGTGGAGAGATGTGGTGTTCAGACCATAGCCAGAAAGCTGGTCAGAGTAGGTGGGGATATGTCAAGGATATGTTGGATATATGGCATTGTCATATCGGAATATGTCAGTTCCTATTAGTCTGAATGATTCTGGTCTGGAAATAGAAGCCAAATTTTACTGTAGTTTGTATCTTTGTGTCCTCTTGGTCCTTAGACATAATGAAGATGAAAATTAGGTAGTGCCTGCTTGTGAACATTACAGAATAAAGGAGATGCATGTATTTTCATCTGCAATCTGGAAAATGGCATGAAATGTTCTGTTGGTGTGTGGAGAGCAATATATTTTGCATATTTATGTGCTGGGAAAGAAATTATTTGTAAATTCTTCCAATTGGCAGTAATTCTAATAAAACTGCAATGAAATGGCATATTAAATGTGTTACCTTGCCTAGGAAGCCTGCTCTTTAAGCAGACTAGCAGTAAAATAGATGAATGTGTGACTTAAGTGTCAAACTGTTTCATTGCAACACAAGACACTTTTATCTGAGGAATAAAATAAGCACTCAGTGTACTAATTAGAGGAGCAGCTGCTTTTTTCAGTACTCTAGAAAAATAACTTCAGGCTAGCACAGGAGGGAAAAAAAGATTCAGTGTGTCAAATTATTGTAGTACAAATAGGAAATACTTTGATTAAGCAGAAGATGAGCAGGCTTCCATCATATATACAAACAAGGTCCCCATTATCTTTTATCACATTATGTGACATATCAGTGGTAAGAGAGACCATGGAGCGCATCCTGTGACATCTTGCTGAGCAATACAAAACAGGGGAAAAAAAATCAAATTAAAATTCTAAATATTTCCTGGCTACTTTTTAATACATGGTTTGTTGAGGGAATTTAGTGTGAAATGGTAATAAAAGGGCCAGCAAACTGTTCCTGGTAGTCCAGGCAAAATACAATGTGAAAATGTCCAGTTCTCCCAGGAGAGGGCAATTCTAATTTTCAAGCAGTTCTGCTTGGGCACTATGAAAAGACTACATTTCTATTGCCCTCTTCTGCCTGGCTCACAAAAGTTGTGCTGCTCAGATGCTACCCTTCCTGCATCTTAATGCAGTAAGACACTCTCCTGCATGCACACACTCGCACCACGTCTGCCTTGGTGTCCGTTGGGAAGGGAATAAACCGCAGTGGCATAACTGCATGTCACCAAGGGATGGTGTCAGTATAGCTGGTGCCCTAAAAGTAAATTTTCATAGCTGTTATATTGCTGTAGGATCTGGTTTTCTTTATAGGCGTTGCTTTGGTTTGACGGCACTCAGCTCCCCTCATGCAGGGAAAGCAAAAGCAAGAGCGGATGTTGCCTTGTGTGGAGCTTGTTGCAGGACCTGCTGTACAGAAGGACCTGCTGTATTGGGCTATCTAGAGAGAAAATGAAAATAGCTCCTCTAGAAATTCAGTGCTGAACTTCCCTATGACCTGAGGAACGGGAACTGATTTGCTCTTAGATACTTGTGTAGCCAAATGTTCGATTCTTTCCATATCAGCTGGCAAAGTCCTGGGCAGGACAACTGTGTCATTGACACGCTCACAAGCTAAAAACATTTTTATATCTTTCTCTCTTCTTGTTGTGTGTGTGCTTTTTTTTTTCCATTCTAACTGCCACAGATAATTCGTTTTGTCTTAACATTTCATCATGAAAGTGTGGAAAATAGCCCAGACTGGTGGTGGTGTACCAGAAACCGTTCCTCTCTTAAAATGCAGAGTTAATAAGAAAAGACTGGCCAGGTTGTTACAGATTTGGGGCTTGACCTCTTCAATTCAAGTATCTCTGGTTTTTAGATATCAGCAACGTTTCAGTGTGATGGTCCTATAGAGTGTTGCTGAGCTGGGAAACTTGGTCAGTGAGCAATGCCAGGCTAGGAAGGGATTTGACTGAAGACTTGTCTTGATTTATAAAGGCTGCTTCTGTCGTGTCTGTTCTGATTTGTAAAAGGGAGATAATCATATTACGTGTTCTCACTGGAAAGAAAGAAGAGGAGATTTGTTGCTGATGAAGCAAGTTGGATTTGCAGATCAGTACCAGAAAGAAGTTCGTAAGTAAGATCAAATTCCACACTTGATGCAGCACTGAGATAGCGTGACTGTGAGCGTGTGTGGAATAGTCGACATAATGGGAAACAGGGAGCTGCTTTTCCCCCCCTAAATCCTGTCTTGTGCTCCCAGTGGGGCAGAGCCCTCTGCAAAACACAGCGTGTGGTCAGTGGTCTGCCTTGTACGCCCTATAATTTGATTGCACTGTTGTTCATTTGCTCCTTCAAATGCTGAATTCCTGCTAGTACAATTTTGATTTCATAGGATGTATATGCTATGTTTTTCCTCCGTTTTACCGAGCTACTAGCTTGCTGGTTGCCTCTGAATTCTGCAGAGCTGCCTGATCACTGCCGTGATGCCCACAGAGCTTCCCTGCTCTTCCTGGGCCCTGGTGAGCAAAAGTAATTAGTGCCCTATCTGCAGTTTAGATGTGATTTCGTTTCTGCCCGTTGCTTGGCAAATGGGTCGACCGGTTACGCCTTGCAGGAGCAGCTGCAGTTTTGCAAATTCGGCACCGCGAGCCCTCTTGCTTTTGCTTGCCCTGATGCTTTCACGCTGGGGAGGGTGTCCCTGAGGGCCGCGGGCACAAGGCAGACGAGACGCTGATGTCAACGCGTGCGTGGCAGCCCCCCAGCACCGTCACCCACAAGGGATGTTAATTCCGGCATCCCGTGGCTGCCAGGGGGTTGCGTGGTGCTGACATGCCTTGGCGTCCGATGGCTTTTCTTGCAATCTAAGGGATGGTTTTGGTTGCATTTTTCTCACCAAGCGCTGAAAACGCCTGGCTTGTTTTAATCCTTGTGGTGGAGCTCAGTTATCCCAGCAAACGTGCTGGAGACCTCTGATCCTGTGGCTGGGCCGAGTGCTAAGTGGCCTTTTATCGACAAAACCCCGTTTATTGTCTCGGAGAGGCTGCGCCGCGTACAGCAGGGCATGTCAGAGCGGGTGTTGCAAACCTGGAGCCCGTCATGCTCCTCTTCAATCACTGTCTTGCCGGTCACCTCCTAGACAGGCTCCCCTTGGGCAAACACGAGTCATTAACAAATTTGTGTAATGGGAAAGCAAACAAGCCCTTTGCAACAGTTTCCTTTGCAAGACGAGCGATCAGGCTGCTCAAATTGAATAACTCTCAAGGTGCTTTTCGTAGTGCTAGGACAGATGCACTCCCTGGCTCCTGCTCTTCGAGCTCCATTTGATCCTTTCACACCCCATGGAAATTTCCTCCTCCAGGAACTTGCATCTGTGCAATTTGCTTATCTTTTACCTGGAGCTCTCCTTAACCAAAGCAGCCAGGTCTGCAAAGCTTCCCTTAAAAACAAGGGACTTGCAGTTGACCTTCAGGGATAGAGTGGGCTTCAATGTAGATATTTCGCCCCACCCTTCAGCTTGGGCTAATTTGTTCCTTAAAAAAGCCTTACACATTAAAGCTCATATGTTAAAGCAATGATGATGTGTGGCAGCACGGGTGGACAATAGAAGAGTGGCTGATGGGAGTCCCCTTGCTGTCCTTGAGGAATAAGAGCAACAAGAAATGGTGTTTTTCCATGTTTTCACTGTTACAAAATATCCTAGACACTCTGCAGACAGGTCTGCTGGAGAAACTTCTCAAGGGAATGTGAACAGGACTCTGGGGAAATGCTCTTTGTTACATTTCTCCATGCTGGAGACTTTCTGCCCCTCCTGTGCCCATGGGTAATGGTGCAGGACCATGGTGGAGGTCTAGCAACCTCCTTTCCTGTAACATTCGGGCAGGTGCCACTCCGTGCCTCAGTTTCTCTCTTCCAGAATGCCTGTGTTTTTGCTCATTCACTCTCATACCTTTAGTGGAGTTTTCTCTCCTCATTCCAGCCACGTTCACAGATATCTTTTTAATACAAGTGTTTTTGAAGTTAGAAGTTTAATAAAAGATTTTTGCTAGCTCCGGGCAAAGGTATGGCTCAAGACTGAAATTACGGAGAGAGTCTTTGGGTCCAGCTGGGGGAAAGGGCAGAGCACTGAGCAGACCTTAAACCTCTGAAACCAAAATACTTGTCTGGGAAATATCTTGTGGCTGGAGCTCTTCCGTGCACCTTCTCGGCATCATTTCAAACCATAGCAGCAACAGCCCTCACAAAACTGTTTTATTATATTACTGTTGCACAGGCTTCTCTATGGGCGCAAACAATGACACAGAGTAGGACAGCGAGTGGCGGCAGCCAGCTATTAAGAGAATAAAAATAAACAGGAGTGTTGTGTGCGCCTGGGACCCAAGCTGCAAACGACTATCTCATTAACTTTAAATATATCACCTAGCTGCTCTCTGGAGGTCAAACACCAGGAAAAAAAAAAAAAAAGGAAAAGAAAAAAGTGAATACTTATCAGTCTACACACAGCAGATTCTCATCTCCATTTAAATGTGTGCCTCATCTTAGTGCCTTGACAAGAAACTTTTAAGGAGGAGGGAGGATGCTGAAGCCAGACAGGGAAAAGACTTATTTAGGAAGCAGTCAAGCTGGATTATGCAGGTTTAATGCACAAGGCTCTGAAAACCAAGTGCAAGTCTCCATCCTGCCCTTGGATCTTGGTTTGCCATGCAACGCAATCCATGGGCTTTTTTTTTTTTTTTCCTCTCTCTCTTTCTTTCCCTCCCTCTGACATCTTTCTTTAGCTCAATGAATATTTAAATTCATGCTCTGGGGGAGCAGCTCCAGCAGGAGGCATTTGGAATGACAGTGGGTGACTGAGAGCTGGGGGTCAGGGCTCTACCCAGGGGAAGGGGGTGAGACAGGTCCAGGCTCCAGATCTGGCGGGCATTTAATTAGTTCTTCAAAGCAGAGCAGATCTGCAGGAGAATATGCCCAAGCCCTGACACCAGCCATTCCTGCCTGGGACGTGGGAGATTCGCAGCCCGGTGCCAGCCTGACCCTCTCCTCTTCCAGCTCCCCCGGGGTGACCTCCTGCGGGCTCTGCTAGTCGGGCACTCCTTGCCCAGTGCTTCCAGGCTGGCCGCACTATTTCTGACCATAGATCCATTCAGACCGTGCTCAGTTGGGATCAGGCCAAGCGGATATGGCGTGACATGATGTAAGAAAGAGGGCGTCACACGGTGGTGGCCTCGTTGGGTGCCCTGGCAAGGTGGCTGCCATGCTCTGCCTTCCCCCAAGTGGTTGCTCTGTCCTACTAAACAGCCTCCACCCAATGCAACCTTCCCTTTTCCCCTCTGTTAAAGACGAGGAGGGGATGAGGAAAGACAAGATCTTTGGGATGCAGCTGAGAATACACACAGGACATCAGCTTAGAGAGATGGCTGTGGTTTTCTGTACTCAGCTCTGCAGTACCAACAAGAGGAAATAACACCTTGAAATCACCTGACCTGAGGGCCTGAAAGCACCTTGGCAATGTGAATGGATTCGGATTGAGTGTAAGTGGTTTAGGAGAGTAAATCCCCTTTCAAAAACGGTGGAGGCTCCTAGGAGTCTTCAGCTCTCTGGATATGTTCATCTAATCCTGAGTTTGCTCCTTGTGAGCTCAGTGGTAGGAGGCTTCTCTGAGCATTGAGGCATTAGTGTTTTCTCCTTTTTCATATCGCATTCATTTATTCTGAATAGCTAATGGCTGTTCGAAGATGTAGATCCCTTTCTGGGATAGCGAGGTCTAAAGTAACTCTCCTTAGGCTGCAATGTCTGGGAGAGCAGGAATCAATCTTGGTTTCCTGATTTTGTGCTGCTTTTAGCTACCCCTCCATCATCTTCTGCAAACTTGGCAAAAGGTGACTGTTGCACGTGCAACAGGCCACATGTAACCGAAGAGCCCAAGTCCAGCCTTGAGAACCCATGGCCACTATGGAAGGAGTAGGAGGTCCCAAGAGACCCATTCCAGGTCCTGGGTATCTCTAGGCCTTCCCACAAGGCTAATTCCACAGTAGAGGAGTTAGCCAGGTCCATGTGTTTGCTCCCAAGGCTGCTGACAGTGAACCAAGTTGCTATTCCTTTTTATCATCACACTTGCCTGCTCTTTGTCTGAGTCGAGACAGTGCCTTGCAGGGAATAAACCTTTGTGAGTGTCTGGAAACACTTAGCGTACAGCAGATGCTAACGGACTAATAATGATAAGCAGATCTAATTCGTCTCTGATGTAACTTTGTGGCCAGCAATGTTCTGAGTCATCCTTTGAGTTATGCAAGATTTTAGCCGCTCGATTGCTAACCCTCTTCTTACATTTTGACATAATGCAGGGATTAATAGGATGTATTATTGGGTAGAAAAATACTAGAGCTATTCTATAAGTAAATACATAAATAAATACAGTGGATTAAAAATAGCTTTAATAGTAATAAGCTGAGCCTGATTTTTCTTTGCAGGACCATGGGCTACAATCCCTCATGCAAGTGGTTGGTGGGACGTGCGTGGGACCCGGGGAGCTCTGCATGGCCGTTGAGGTCTCCTAGTCCCCTCTGTTTTGTAAATAAGTTATACTAATGCGTGACTGCCTTAATCAGTAAGGTCCTTGTGCCCAGCACAGAACAGGTTTCTAGACCTGTTCTGCATTTATAATCGGTATGAGCTGGGAGAGGAGAATAGCTGCTGAGCACCACTCATGCCGAGCCGTCGCTTTTCATCTTCCTGCACCCCATCCTTACTGTTCAACTTGTGTTAGATCAGTTCCCGGCTCCTGTTGCCCATGGTTCACAGGTGATTTTCTGTGACTGTGACGAGGTCTTTCTAAAGTTATTAATGTTAAAATTGTGGGAAGGGAACAGCAGACACATTATAAATGGGCCTGAGATGCATCTGAGGGATCTGGACTCTGGCTGCTGCTGGAGAAGTGTTGTTCAGGAGTTACTGAAGTGATTCTTGGAAGGTGAGCACTGTGCAGACTGTGCAAGTGCCACAGATGGAGATTTTCTTCCACTTCTTTCCATCCCTTAAAACTGTCTAAAAGTTAATTTCTGAATAAGCTGCACATTGCTTATGCTGAATATAAACTACTCACTCCCATGGAGAACATCTGTAGGCATGGCAAAAATGAGCACACGCAGTCTTCAGTTTACCTCCTTTGCAGACCCTGGAGCAGATGCTGCAGAGACTGGGCATTTTGGGGTGTGCCATAGACTCTGGAAAGCAACCGGTTTTGCAGTGGGTGCATCCAGGACCCACGTACTGGTTTTTTTTTGCAATATTTCTCTCCTGGTTGTTGGATGTTGTAGAAGGAATTTTCAGCCAAAGTTGTGAGTTCTCACTCCGTCTCTTGATATTCTCATGCTGCAGTCTCCTGAGATCCTGATGGCAAGAAGGTTTGTTTTCTGCAGCTGAAAATGAATGTTAAAGGGATATTTCCACCAACAAAATGCTTGTGGGTCTAGCTCCTTTGCTAGTTAGCAGTTTTAATTGAAAAAAGCACTCAATAAGAGGATAATGCATTTGTAATGGCATCTTTCTTCTGAGGTTATGGAAAATGCTATAATTAAGCTGATAATTAAGTCCTGTGAAGTTTGTTATGATCGCTGGCAAAGGCATAGGGAAGTCATCAGAAAGGGGTTGCCTAAAGTCTTGTTCTGAGGCAGAAGCAGAACCCAAGAGCCCTGGCACCTGCTTCCTCTCAAGCCACGTGTAAGATCCTTCCCCCTTCTCTTCTTCGTGCATGAAATGACATGGTAGAAAATTCAAATTGAATAACTTAATATTTGGGGGTCGCACATGGATAGACCAATTATATGCACAGGCAGGTACTAGAATCTCTTTAAAATGCAAATTGTTTTCTTGCTAATCTGCCTAATTTCTTGAGCGCGGTCTGCATCGTAGTGTATGTTTTTGTTCCTGCTTCTCCTTTGGAGTAGTGTACTGCAATGTAAATCACACGGAATTCACTGTCACCTTGCATTACCTTCCACAACGTGATCCAACGCGCTGTGACTGATACAATCCGACTTGATGTCATCCACTGATGTCTCCCATAGGGGCAGCAGAAAGAGCACATTTTCCTGCGGCCTATAAATGTTTTAAAGAATGGCTTTTGGAGTGACGGGGTCCTCACTCCTTTTCCTTTTCTGCTTAATAAGCTGTCCCTGCCCTGAGTTCCCTCCTGCCCAGTGCTGAGCCCCTGCATTGCACCCTGTCCGCCGTGCTGCACCGAAGCCGCTTGCAGGATCAAAGCTCTTAGGAATCCCTGCTGGGTTTCTTTTCAGAGCCCCACTCGCCAGCTCTCCTCCAGGATATTCACTCTGGTCTTTGTGAAATTATGAGCTGAGCCCTTCAGTGTGTAGAGATCCCTGTTCTGGAAAAGGAGACGCTTTAAAGTCTGCGTATCTAACATTGTGTTTAGGTGCAGATAAGGCCACAGAGAGATTTCAATCAGTGGTGCATATACACACAGATCAAGAATATGAAATATAACAAAAGGAATCAATGCCAGCAACACACGGCACGCGCAGTAAAGCCATCACACAGGGCTGCTGCCATCAACAGTGGCATTGTAATGGTGACCACTGCACTGAGCTGCTTCAGCGGGTGGTTTTAGACCCTCCTTATACCTGCCAGTTTAGTAACAGCAGCTACACGGAGAAGTGGATGCTGTGATTTCAGGCTGGATTTAAAGCAAAAATCCGCAAAGTCTTATGGTTGTGAACTCTGTTTCCAAACTTGAGGATGGGCTAGTATATTCCTTTGTGTCAACTGGTCTAAAAACAGACATTTTTTTTTTTCCTTCCAGTGAAACCTGGTCTCTCTTAGACTAACAGGAATGAGATGGAGCAAGAGACAGCTTGGCCTGAGATGGGAGACTTGGCTGGGGAAAGAGGGAAAGAGAGAAATGGTTCCATTCAGTGGGTTTTGTATCTAGAATAGACAAGCCCTGCTCTGGGGTAATATGGGAAGGAATGAGCCCGGCAGAAGGGTTTTCCCTTGCTGCGGTGGTGGGATGGGATAGGGAGGCGAAGTGTAAGGGAATATGTATATAGACAGATAGGAAAAAGGAGATGTGTGTAAGCGTTGAACTGTGCTGTTGAGAGAGGCAGGTATTTTTAAGATCCTTTAACAGACATGAATTTCGCTCTTGTTTCATGATTTTCATTAAGCATCCCTGAAGTTCTCCAAGGGAAGAGCTATATTTGATAAAATGCTTGGATATACTTCAAACAGCCACATGCCTCATTTACAAAACTTACAATATACTGCAGGGGCTTGGGACTGCGTAGGCTCAGTTCATTAATGGCAGGAGCAGTCTCCTCTTCCTGCTAATGGCACTGAAGCCGTGTCTACACCGCCTGCTCGGCATGCCGAGCACACAGGCCTTTTAGGAGACAGATGCTGATGGAAAGCTGAAATGAAATGCCTTGTGGATTCGTAATAGTCTGGCTCTTCCTCCTCCGTGTGCTCCTGCCTCTGGAGGATGGGGTTGGCCCTGTAAAAGCTTTGCAGAGGCCTGACTGTTCAGTGTCTGGTTCAGGAAAGAAGAGCCCTGGCAGCGCTCCTGGCTGCTGTCCTCTTGCTGAATTCTTTTTCTTGAATAGTGACTTGCCTGTAAACATTCTAGAATGGAGAAATGGCCTGTTCATCTCTAGCTGGTCCTAATTTGGGACTTGGGATGTCACGTCGGCCTTTCATTGGGATAATAACAAATGTTGAGTCTTTGTGTACCATGAGGTTGATGTAGGAGGTACCATATTGAGCACATGGATTCTCAACACTTACCAGGTCCAGATGCCCATAGTAGACCCTGGCGCTAAGTGGTACTTTAATGAAAACATTGATCTTTTTCTTTCATTTCAGGGGATGGCCAGGTAGACTTTGATGAATTTATGACCATTCTGGGACCTAAGCTGGTGTCATCGGAAGGCAGAGACGGCTTTCTGGGAAACACAATAGACAGCATATTTTGGCAGGTAAGTGGTAATCTGTTAAATGCAGCACTAGCCAAGGAGTATCAATGGCTTCCAAATTAGCAGTGATTTGTTGGGAAGCACGAGGTGTTTTTCTGAACGGGGATGTCTGGGTAAAGGCTATTGAGCTGCCTTGTGATGTGCACTGCGTAACGTCGTGCCGCGGTGCGGGAGTGACCTCCTCTCGGCGAGATGCCTTCCTCCCGCGGAGGAGGAAGAGAAAGCGCCTGCGTGTTAGTGGCTGTGATTGAACTGTGGTAGAACACAGCAAAGCACCGAGTTATTTTTGCAACACATTTGGGGACAGTTTGGAATTCATTTTGGAAGAAAAAAAACATTAGATTAATTAGTTTTTGAGTTAGAAACCTTGAACCTGCCGGGCTGCTCGCAGAAGGGCACTGCTGTTCATCATCTGCTTGGCTGTGGCTAATGCGTGCACCCAGCAGATCGAGTGTGTGCTATGCAGGTCGTTGTTTCTCAGTGCTTCCGTGGTTAATTCAGGTCCAAGGCTGAGGATAGTTGTTTGCAGGGTCTGTACCAGTCGTATGTGTTGTTGGGTCCCTCTCGTCCTACCTGTTCCAGGCATGGGATGGAAGGCAGGTTTTGCACTGCAGAGCTGCCTTGCGCTATGAATTCAGGCAGGATTAGACCTTCCTGGGAAAACAAGAACAATCCAGACCATTGGGGCAGGGATTCAAAATCTCCCAAACACAGTGCGGCACGTTGCTTGCCGATGGATTAGATGTGTGTTTTCCTGGGAGATCAGTGCTTGTGTCATTGATCACTCAGCAGCCTTTGCTTGCTAATGAACCTGGACTACCAAGCTCCTGTGCATCGAGTCAAACCTGGAAGCATTTCTGTCTTCTGCTACTATCCTCTGGCACTACTCAGGCTGAACTCTGTGGCGTTTTTTAATAGTCTTTTACAGTCCTTTAAAACTTGTTCTTGGCCTCCCAGCAAATGATATAAACAGTCCTGGAAACTCTGGTCTGGATTCCAGCATTCGGCTGTCAAAGCAAGCGCTTAGCGTTGGCGAGGTGCAGTGGTTTATAGCGTATCTGGAGGGGATGCTGTGGTTGAGCTCACACTATGCGTGGTAGGACTGTAGCAATCATTAATGTTTTTACTGCCTCCCTTGCGTCCCGCGAGCCTCCTTGCCATGCGTGACTAATGGGGAGGGGAGGAAATGCTAGCTCGTCTCATGAAGCAATTTGTGTCTTCAAGAGCCCCATGGCAAGACTCACTTCACAGGAGCCACTCAAGAAGCACGTGTGCCCATTGGAAAAATGATATTCCTGACCTGAGCTCTTTGGTGGGGAAGCAGAGAGGACCGGAGTCCTCCCTAAAATCCAGCTCACAGGTTAACCCATTTAAATGGCTACACTGGGTTCACTCAGAGGTTTGAGAGGAAGGAAACATGAGTATGATCTGGTTTTAGAGCAGGGAAATTCTTGGGTTTGGGTTTTGCTTTGCTTTTTCCACCCAGAACCCTTGTTTCCCCACCATGTGTGGATTCATACCCATTTTCGCCCTGAGTCAGTGGTGGATTAAATTAGGAGAATGTCAGGAACTCACATAATCAGCAATTAACACTGCCTCTGTACACGGTACACTCCTGGATTCCAAAGCGCTTCCCAGGAGAGTCCAAGTCCAAGCTGCTGTTTTAGACATGGGGAAAACATGAGGTCTGGAGAGGGAATGGCTTAACTCAAGATTGCACTGCAAAACTTGGTAAATTCGGGTGAGCCTGGGAAGGGAAGGTGTCTTCTGTGTCTCAGTCAGGATCCTATAGGGACCCACATGGCGCAAGGGGTGGTGTCACAGTCAGTTGACCCATGGGCTGGGTGTCCCTGATTTACCGATGTTCATCACAACACTGGATGTGGTCCTGGCTTAGGGGGAACTCAAGGGATATTAGAGCAGTTTTGATGCTTATTTGATGTTTGTTTTTCAAAAGAGAAGGAGCTCTTCCTTCAGGAATAGCTGGCTGAACTTTGGGAAACCTCTCCCCAGAGCTGCATGCATGCAGCAAAAGACATCTTGAAGAGGCTCTTGTGTTGGGCATAGCAAGAGAAAATATATGTTGGAACCCAGAAATTGCATTCCTCTCTTCCATCCAAACAGCTTTCCCCCAGCTGTCCTTATTTTGGCTTCTGGGCCATTTTTGCTGAGGGTCCAGCTTCTTCTGCCATGGCACATTAGTGCAGACTCTCTTCTGAGTGCCCTTTAATAGCGTGTTAAATAATGCAATGACAGAGTTAAATAATAAACAGTGGCAGAAGGGGAGAGGATTTCAAAGGAAGAGGCGAGGGCCTGGAGATGCATTTGCAGATGTAACTGGGGGTGAGGAGGTGGGATAGAGGAAGGCGGTTCCAGATGGCAGAAAATGTAGAGGGGAAGGATCTTACAGCAACACTAGTGGGGCTGCAGGAGACAAAGACGGGGCCTAAACACTGGAAGAATAAGGATTGGAGAAAGGGATCACCCATGGTGCAGACAGACTTGAAATAATAAGGAGATGATGTATTCACTCCTGTTGTATGCGTTGCCTGAAGAATGAGAGTTGGCATCTGCTGAGACCTGGGTATTGGCAGGTATTAGAGACACAGAGGGTCTCTCAGATATATTTTCCCTCCTTGATTTCCCATGTGGGCTTTAAATTGAGTCATATCAGTTTGTGGTGGAGGCAGCTGACTTGCTTTCCCAGGTAGCAGCGATCAGTTCTGCTCCAGTTAGAGCAGCTCTCCGAGGCCTCTCAGGAGGGCTAGAGAGGTGTGTGGTGGGAGGGAGAAATCATCCCTGCAAATCATATTTCAGGCCAAGTCAGTGCAGAGCAGTGGTATCAGGAGAGCGGAGGAAACATTGACTTTCCCTGGGAAAACTTACCCTTCCTCGAGCTCGCTAGCGAGCCGTAGTGCGCGGGAAGCAGTTTGGCGGAGGACGTCTCCGGCCGCCTTGCGTTCCCTTTCCCAATGGTTTCCCTTTCCTCATGCCGACTGTTTGCAAGTGAAAGTAAAACGTACGCACATCTGTAACTTATTTGCGGACAGAAAGCAAGGAAACCCACGCAGGGAAATGCCATTCGGGCCGCGGTGCAGTCCGTTTCTACCTGGCCAAAGAAAACTGCTGGTTTTACAAAGCCTTTCGCAAGAGCGTGAGTCACAACAGGCAGGGATTTGTTGAATACACAGCTCTTAAATACACAGCTGTGCCCAGACCCAGCAGCTCCTTGCCTTCACACAGGATTACTGCCCCTTTTCCTCTCCATCTTTTTCCTGTATTTATTCGAGAATTGTCACCCTCTGTGTCCCTTCCTCTGCCAACTGCCTCTCAGACGTTCCTGACACAACTCACACTGGATGCTGGTTTTCTTTCATGTGCCAAGCGGTAATTTGCAGTGCTTTGGTAGCTGCTACATGATCAGAGAGATGGTGTTTGGTTAATTTTCAGCTCTGAGAATTTGTATTTCAGGAGTTCATGGAACATGAATCTAGTTCCAGTTGTGCACACAGATAATGGGCCTTGGAACAAGGGGATTTGGGGGCCTTTTTGGGCCATCCATATCCATACAGTGCTTTATTTAGGTGAAGAGCACTACAGAAAAGACAAACGTCACTGCTGGTAAATATTAGCTCTTTTTTGGACTTACCATCAACCAAAACCCAAATCTGCTTGCTGTGTTGCTCTGTTCTGAAACAGATAAGAATAAAAAGAGAGGGGAGGAACTAGGCTTTTGTGCTGATTTAGGATTTTTTGTCCAGAGTGCTTTCAAGAGCAGAGACCACCGGGAACAAATGTTAAATAGTTCCCAGGCAGCCAGTGTAACGGATCTGCAGTCCCTGGTGGAAGGGACAGATGGTAAGAGAAACAGTAATGTTGGATTACAGACTTTTATTTAAAATGGACCTCTTTGTCCGGTTTAAAATACTTTTGGAAGTCATAACCATTTTTTTTCCTTAGGTTTGAATGGTTAAACAGTGGGGCCATGTCTGCCTTGGATGCAGAATATGTTCTGAACCCAGCAGACTTGATGAGCTCATGTTGCAAAGTCAATACTGCATACAGGGATGGTTTGAGAGCAAAGGGCTGCCTGCTATTTTTGTTTTCCTTCCTCTTTACAGTGTGCACGTGGAAGCTGCAGCTTGTGCTAATGAATGACCTGAGCAAGGATATCGGGAAAGTTTGTCTTGCAGGGGGCAATGGCACTGCATCATCTGCTCAGACTTGGTGCCTGTTTGTCACGTTGGGTATCACACAGTGTAATTTACTGGCTTTCAGGAAGAGGCAGTTTGCTTTGGAATAAATAAGGCTGCTTCACGGGAGCCTGAGGACTGGAATACCAACATGGTCCTTCGGGCTAGGGAGATGCTGCTCAGAGATCCTCTGGTTTCACTGTTGCAACCGCCTGGTCCTTTCGTGGGGACAGATGGAGCATCAGGGAGGCAGGTCCTGCTAGCGGAGCTGCTCTGCAACCAACTCTGCTCTACGGACTTGGGGAAAACTCCTTTTCCTCATGCCTCCACACAGACCTTTGCTCCGGGGCAGGATACCCTGTACTTTCTGTCTTTGATAAAGATAGGCTGAAGCTGAAGGTAGATCCTGCAGCCACCCTGTCCCAGGGAAGGAGGAATAGGCAGGGATGGGACAGAGCGCTGCCTTCCCAGTGCTCCCGAGGCCAGCAAGCTCAGCAGTCCGCTAGGATGTGCCGCATGCCGGGGAACGTCCCGGTGTGGAGTGCTCCGTGGTGAGCACGGAGCGGCGCGGCTGTTCGGGGCTGCGCGCGGGCAGGCGGGGGGACGTGGTCGCGTGGGGACACGGGACGTGGCGCGGCTGCTGCCGCCTTAGCCATTCAGCACGGGAAGCTGCCCATCCATAATCTGTTTGCAGTTGTCACTGCAAATGGAATGACGTCCCCGGGAGAGAGAGCTGGACTATCGTGAACTGGTCAATCAATTAGTGCTTTAATAGAGTGAAATGAAGGAGAAAATGTGTGAGAAGCTCCATGGCACAGAGCAGGGTACAGGAAAACCTGGGAGGTGGTGATGCGGGAGGAAAGGCAGAGGATGAGGAGGCGGTGTCGGAGCGAGGGCTGAGTGCCTAGATGAAGTCCAGTAGATAAATCTACTATAATCTCTCCCTCAGAACATACATGCAGGTTTCCTCTTTGCCCTCCAATGAGGCAATTTAGAGTTGAAAAACTGCTTAGCTTTGCTTGCTTAACCTCAGCGGAGTTAAAATGATAGAGCTAGTTTGGAAGGTCAGGGAACGAGGTGATGCTTGGGGTTGTTGGTGGCTCCTGGCAGTGCAGATTTCACAGCTTGGACTGAGACATGTGTGGGAATGGGAACTGCTGCCACTACTCGGAAAGTATGCTGAGATGCGAGGAGGAAAGACCAGCCTAATAGTATTTGCAGATCTCATACATGTTCTGCTGACCTCTCTCGATGATGACTTCAGGCTTGAGTTGGGAAACTCCGCGGCTGAAAGCTCGGGTGCCAGAACTTGGTCAGTGGGATAACTGGGGCTGTAACACTTGCACCATTGCTTACTGGTAAACTCCCAGCCATGCACATCCTGTCAGCCCCAAAGAGCACCCATATGGAGCCTTCTGCTAATAAACAGTGATCTCCACTCCACTACAATATTTGGAAAGTTATCAGCAAGTTGACTGTCTGAGTTTTGGTTGTTCAACCTGAAATGTCTTGAAGGAAACTTGATTTCCCCTGCAAAGATGTCCTGTACTTCCTAAAGATCTACCTTTTCTAGGGTTTCCCAAGCAGGATGCCACCAAACTCAAAATGGTAAGGGTTTGAGACCTTCCTACTGCCTCCTTCACAGAAACCCCTCTAATCCGAACTGTGAGCCAAACATCCCAGAGCATCGAGCAACTGTATTTCCAGCAACAGCTAATGCTAGTCCCGTTCAACCAGAGTCATTGAGTTCTCCTGGTTCATCGTTATTTCCAGCATCCTGGCCATACCCTGCTTTGGGAAGTTAAATGTGTCCTGTAATATTCATTCCCGCATTTTAAACCTGATCTGTATTTTTCTTACATCCAGCCTTAAAATGTTACGAAATTTCACTTTGCAAGGAAAGAGCACTGCTGCAATGCGCAGGGTGGCTCTGCCTGTGTAGTTGGTATTGATAGTGTGCAGTTCACCTCAGCTAACCTGGGACACTGCCTTGTTTAGACTCCCTTCAGAGTTAATGGAAAGAAATAGCCACTTCCAGGGTGCAGTTCCAGGGATTCGTTTTAGACATCAGCCTCAAGAAGAGATGAATTGTGCTGCAAAACTGCCCGTTTTTCTCCGGTTGCTATAAAGAAAGTCTAAAAAAGTGGCTCAGATGGAGATATGCACTGGGGACAGCTAAATGCTGCCTGATGAGTCCCACCAAGGGTGTCAGAATGCCTTTGGATTTACCTGCTGCAAGGCAGCTCTGTCAGTGCCAAGAGTGTTATCAGGAGGAGGAGGACAGTTCTGACTTCCTTATTGAATCTGTTTTGTTGACAAAGAGATTCTCACTAAGCATGTGGCACTCGGTAGTTGTTCTAACATCTTGAAACTGAATGCTTGCAGGTGATGAATACGTCAACATTCCTCTGCACCACATGAAACTGCCAGTGGCCAGGGCAGTCAGGAGCGACTGATAATGTTCGGGTGCCCCCGTGTTTGTTTATTTCTATGTAGGGACCTCATTTTTATTAGTATACATTTGTCCTGTAAAAAAACGAGTTATTTATAGCGAAATTTAGTGCTCAAAGTGAAGACATTGAAAATTGCAAAGTTTTGAAGACACTCATGGACTAAAGCACGACTGGTACCAAGAGAAAGGCAAGACTTTGATGTCCCACTGTGCTTTTCTGCTCAAACGGGCTTATTTTTACCTTTGCTTATTTTTACCTTTAGCCTTCTGAAAAGGCCCACAGCTTTTGTTCCAAGAGTATTTAAATCAGGCAGTTTATATAAAGAGGCATCCTGCTTGCTGGATGACAGCGTACGATTGCTCTGGCAGGTGGTGATTTTGGTGTGTGCGCACACCAAGGCACTCACGTACATATACCCCAGCCATCTCTTAAGGTACAGAAGTTATTTTTCTTCCCTTCCAGGTTCTATATAAACCCAGTTGGTGTGTCAGTCTGTTACTGGTATGTTTTTGGCCTCTGCCCGATGAGTGCAATAGGAACTGCACTGTCATTCTCTCCATGATCCACTTGGAAATGTGACAATCATCAGCTGGGATGTGCCTGAACCATGGCTGGTGTCTGAACCATGGGCTGGCAAGAGAGTTTCTTGCTTTTTGTGGATTCTGAGCCACGAGGGTCATCTCCATACACATTGCTTGGTCCCTTGAGAGCATGTTGCTGGTTTTGTTGGGGGTGAGATGGCTCTTTTCCTGGAATGTACTTTTTGATGGTGATGCCTTTGGAAGGGACCATTAGGTGACCGTAAGGACCATTAGGTTCTGTCTTCAAAGGATCTCCCACACTCCCAGCATCCCAAAGTTTTGTTTGTTTGTTTGTTTGGTTGATTTTTTTCTCAGAAAGAGACTCCACTGTCACTAAATCCTAAATCAGCAGCAGATCTCACAATCTCTGTTTCTCTCTGTCCAGGTAAGCATCTGCAATTCAGATGTCATAGAAGAGCAAATGTGCTCACACTACCTGTGGCTTGTTGCATGTTCTTTTAACAGAATCATTTCTTGCACTGCACTGCTGTTGTTTTCTGGAGGAAAATTTTCACTGACTATAGGAAAAGTAAAGTGTAGTAGCACTGTGAGCAAGAGAGAACATTTTTCACTCAGCAGATGGCTGAGGACACGGGCTGAGCTGGGTTTGCTCGTGTGAGCCAGATGAGAGGTGGATGTTATGGCATTGAAGAAGGACCTACAGGTCCTGGCTGCCAGACAGCTCCTACAGCACAGTGCGTAACTCAGATTTTCCCAGTGTGTGTCCAAGATTTTCAGTGCAGTTTGCTAGAGCCTGACAGCTGAAGCCAAAAGAGAAGCTACCTGGTACCATCAAGCCCTAAGCGATGCCCTGGTTACGTGTTATGCTTCTCAGTTGTATCAGCAAAATAAAACCCTTGGGTGTTAAACCCCTGAAACGGCTGGCAGCTGGGGCCAGCGTCAGATGCTGGAGTGAGTTGGAGCATTTTCTGTGTTGCAGCAGCAAAGGGCCGAGCGCCGCAGGTTCGGTGCTCCGCAGAGGCAGGAATCGCATCACGAGCGGCTCCGCGCCCGCCCTTTCAGCACTGCGTCCTCCCTGGAGCAGCCTGCGGCGGGGAGCACGAGGGGAGCTGGCAGCTGTGCCTTGTCCATGGCATCCCCTCGTCTTCACGGGGCACAGCCTTGCTGTCCCACATGGCTGCTGTTTCTGAGGAACTTGAGATTTCCCTTTGTGGCAGTGGGTAAACCCATTGGAATTTGGAATTTGGGATCTTGCTTTCTCCCATACTTTTGCATGTCCCGGCCATGTTCTTAAGGATCCTTGTCATGATTTTCTGAGGGTTTTGGGGCCCTGGCACATGGTTCCTCAAGCACCATCTGTCTTGAGCTGTCCAGACCAGGAGGAGGGAGGTATTTCCTTGGCTATCAGGGAGGAGGTGTTTCCTTGGCCATATTAACATGCAGACATGGCCTTGGTGTGGTCACAGCTCCATCCTACACCTGTCTCCTGCTGTCCCCATCGCAGGAGGGGGAAGACGGGGATCGTGGCTGCCTCCACAGCCACTCACAGGTCTCTGCTTTCCCTCAGTGCCCCTTTGGTGGCCACAAGCCTGGTTTGGGCCACCCGCCTCCCACCCTTCCCTTTGCACAAGCCCCTTGTTCATTTTTATCAGGAACTTGTGACGTGTCCTGCAAGCCGACCTGGTGCAAATCTGTTTTTTTGTTGTTTGTGGAGAATTAGATGTGTTGCAAGACGGTGTTCCTGGGATGAGAGCATGGCCCCAGAGGCCAGACAGGCCCTGGTAATCTGTTCCCCTTTACAACCCAAGGGCTTTCTTAATGCAATTTTCCAACAGAGGCATAAGCCAGTTTTGCCAAGTGGGTGGGAGGATGCTGAGCTCAGAGAGAAATTTCCGGAGGTCTCTTTTATAGCAAATTTGCCACTTCTCAGAGAAATTGCTTCCTTGTCTGCATGCTTCTCTTCACCTTCATTATTCTGTTTAATGTTGCACACTGGAATGTGCAGCTGATAGTCCTGATGCAGCCCCTAGGGTCACAGAGCAATTTTCTGCTACTATTACTGGAGTAACACACTATGCTCTAAAGTGGTAATTAAAATAAATAAGTCAGCCAGTACATTTACTCACAGTTATGAAGATGCATCAGGGTGGAGGGCTGGCCATATTTATGGCAGAAGTCCAGAGCAATCCAAGAAGAACAGGGGAAGAAATCAATGGAGGTGTAAACTTGGGAGACACATTCAAAACTTCTTGATCTCTTTTTTTTCCCGTAAAAGTGAGCAGACCCAGCAGGTAAGGAAAGGAATAAGATCTATGTTCAGAATATGCCAGGATGATTTTAGAGGTCTCTCAGATGTTTATTTAACTGTCCAACTTCCCTGTGATGAACAGGGAAACAAACCTCAGGATATGGCCTAGCATGGACGGTGAAGATTAGAAAGAGGGAACGAAGCTGCTCATGGAAACGCTTCCAGTTCTGGACCAGCGCGTAGGATATAGACACTCTAGCCTGGAGGAGAGATGAAAAAAAAGTAATCCTATAACAATGATTTGCATGTTTTTCTGCTATTCCTGCCCTTGCTGAGGGTGTTAGTTTAGATGTTTTTCCCCTGGAGGTTGCTTTGCTCGGGGGACTGTTAACATGAGACATTTGCTGTCAATGCGTCAGTCCCCCTGCGCTCACCAAGCTCAAGTTCCTTCCAAGTTTTTAGAAGTGGCAGAGCAACGAAAAGACAAATGAAATGAACTGTTGCTTTTTAGGGGAAGAGAATCTGCAAAGAGCTGTCACCAAGGCAGACAGGCTGTGCGAAGGTGACAGATTTCAATGCTTTCAGGGACAGTGATGCTCCAAGAAGACAACCCTGTGAACCTCAGCTTCCAACACACCAGAGTGCTTTTCCCCCTTGTATTAAGAGACACTTGAGTCAGAATGACTGTTAATAATCACCCGATGGCTCATTGGGACACAGCCGCAGGTCATCACAAAATCACCCAGTCTGTTATGTTATAATATATCTCTTCTCCACTACCAGGTTCTTCTTGCTGCCTATCAGTTCCATCCTTCCCCGCATTTTTCTAATGCCGCATCCTCATTGCAGGCTGCTGAACTCGGGGCTCTGAAGTGCTCATGTAGTTATTCAAATAGCCTTCAACAGACGATGCCTCTTTTCTTCTGCTGACATTCAAAAGTGCTTGAATCCCAAGGGCAGTTTCAGAGCGAAAGTGGAATATATTATAATAGTGGAATCAAATGATGATGGACTCCTCCAGGAATCGCAGATTTTGCTCAGGAAACGCATGTACCAGAGCCCTTCAAGAAAAGAGCATCTCCTTAGGATTCTTGTTGTTTTTTAACTTGATCAAATGTTTAAGAGAACAATGAGAAACCTCCGTTTCAAGGGTACATCCAGGAAAGTGGCATGGGACCTCAGCTCAAGTCCCGCAGTCCCGAGGGGCTGCAGGCAGGAGCCTCTACCTTCCTCGTCTGGAGGTTATCTCAGCTTCTTATTCCCATATAGAGTAGGGCTCACTTGAATTCCGCTTAAGCACTTGATTTAGGGAGAAAGCTCCCGTTCAGCAATGCACGTGCCTCACTTTAAAGGCTTTAAAAAAGATATGGAGGGAACAGGCAAACAGGGATGGGAGAGGGATGGAAAATGGGTTGTTCAAAAAGAGCAGCTTAGAGCAGCCTTTTGGGCTGGATGTGGGCAGGAGCAGGGTATCCGGAGCCAGACCCGTGGTGCGGTGCTCTCAGCCTGCTGCAATGATTTAAGGATGTGCTTAGATCTGCTCCTCTTGATTCATGTTGGACATAAGGCAGAAAAACTTGCATAAATCTGCCAAAGATCAGGAACTTAAGACCTAAGCCAAAAGCTGGCTCTCCTTGCTTATTTGTACCAAACTCCTTCCCCCGCTGTTGAAACGGTGCTTTTATTAAGACAGCGGGATAAAACCTTAGAGAATAAATAACACTGATGATTAGAGATAATCAAAATGTTTTCATGAAGCCAATTTTATTGAAAAATTACTCTTTGTTTTTTTCCCCCAGTGAAACTTTCATCAAAGACTCTTAGAAATTGTCATTATTCTCAGAATTTCTGCATTGTTTTTACTGAATAACATGCCAGTATTTTTTATCAAAGTGTTTTTAATGGTTATTGGGGGGGTGTATGCTCACAAGCAGTGCTTCTTTCTTATTTATCTGAAGCATGCAAACATTTATCTATCTCAAGCGTTTCAGCAAACAAATCAAATGGATTTTATATTACAGCATTTGCAATGGAAAATGATTCCATTTAAAAAGTGGCAAAATGAAAATGACTTAAAAATATTAGATACGTATTTTTTTCCATTCTTTTAAACTGAAATAATCATTTGTTGAGCGTAACTGAAGAGAGTAGCTTTTCCAGCAGCAATAGATAGCCACGCTGGTACAAATATCTGATTTTGGCCAGGTGTCTCTACTGTTAGTTGCAGACAGCTACAGCCCTTCCTACACACTTTCCTGAGTGCACTTTTTCCAATATAGTGGTGAACTATTTTCTCCACATACTTCCTACTGATCTGCCAGCATTCCCCTGGGCGAGGATGATCATAAGCTCTATACTGAAGGATAATCACTCCTCCTTTGCTTGCAGCAACCCCCTCGGTTACTGCTGCTGCCAGTGTTATTTCTGGCTGTGGCCAAGGACGAGCAGAGCTCTGCACTGCAAGGTCATTGCCCCGGGGAGCGGTGCCAGCCCCGGGGCTGGGGCCGCCGGGCCAAGCAGAGGTAGGATCAGGAGAGCCTCGGACCTGCCGAACCCTCCTCAGCTCCCAGAACAGGTTGTTCTGATTACCGTAGAGACAGCTGACTGTTAATTGCTGTACAGGCATTTAATTAGGTGAGTTAAGAACCCATATCAATCACCGTCATGCACACTTGCATATGAAACGTCGACTCAAAACCTTTATGGTAATCAATGTAGAGCGGCTGATTAAAGTCCATTAAAATTCACTAGAAAAATTCCGATCCTCTCTCCGCTTCCACACCTTCTGTATTCTGTCTGTTTGATAATCATTGCTGACTTCATTTATCATCTTTGACAAAGTGCTTCAGAATTGGACACATTACTGATGGCATCACCAAACCTGGGATATGCTGTTATATGCACAAGCGTATTACTGAAGTACATGCAACTGTAGAAGCAGATGGGAAGAGAAAGTAGGAAAATTTTGATTTATAGCATGCAATCCATAGAAACTGTTGGAAGAAACACCCTGATTGTGGTCTTACCACACTGGTGTGATGCGGAACATAAAAGAAATAGCAGTGAGATTAAAAATCTAATTGCGGCAGTAACTGGTGATCTCAGAAATCCAGTGACTTGTGACTTCTTCCATCCCTGAAACTTCTAATGAATATAAGCATCTTGTTTATGTAGGCTTATTTTCTAAATATGAGTTAAGCGTGGTCTCCTCTTAGTCAGACCTCTCTCAGCTTTCTTTTTCTGAATGTAGGTCTCTTCCCCAACATGTGAAAACATCCCAGCTGCATTATGGCCATACATGGCCGTAATGGATCTTATTGCAAGAATGTGGCAGCAAGGAAGCCTTCACAGAAATGTTTGCATGATCATTGTCTGGCTGAGCCTGTTTTCAAAACCTCCAGGCCTGTGTCACAAGCACTGGTTGATAGACATCTAAATTGCTCCTAGAATTAAATCTAGATCCAGTTAATTTTTGCACCTGCAAATTCTTTTGGGCTTTCAGTCTTTTGAAGAAATGAGGTCGAAACGGTGCATGAAAATGTAGTTACCTGTAGAGAAACTCTGTGTTAAAAGGCTGCATTAATATTGCAATGTTGATGCTTGAGAGAGGAAAAAAAGGAATTAGTGCAGTTCAGCCCTGCAAAGAGACTGCATTAATTTAGCATCTTTCATGGCAATAGTAGGATGTTATCTTAAAAAAATGTTATTGCCAGCTGCTTTTCCCCCGGAGCTGGCTGATGACTCCAGAGTTCCTTGATCAGCCCCTAAGTGCAGGATTGTTTTTATTTTTCCCCCATTATGTCTGTAGATGATCAATACAGAGGTTAGTGCCCATGGGTTGGTCCTATAAAATGTGGCTATTCCTGACAGCTTCAGCAGGATTGCTGCCCTGGCAAGGGCTGTTTCTGCCTTAGAAATCTCCTGTTGTAGCTGACCCTGCTCTGAACTGGGAGCTTGGACTAGCCTCCCTCCAGAGGCACCTTCCAACCTCAACTATTTTGAGTCCATGAAAGCTGCCTGGATAATAAGGGAATAAAAATGATGGGGCACTCCTGGTCCTCGCTCACCTCCTGTCCCAAGTGACACCAGCGTTCTTCTTCAGGGAGATAGAAGGTGCCATCAGTAAGAGCAGTTCAATATTAGGAGAAGAGCAGGAGAGCAAAGAGTAGGAGCCAACATCTAAGTCCAGACATGGAAACAGGTTTCTGGAGGACTTTAGGGACTTTCATGTTTCTGTAGACCTTTCCAGCGCTGTAGAGGTGGTTGTGCTGCCGCATGCAACATATCATCTCCCCATGCTGGATGTTACCTGCCTGGGAAATTCCCTTGATGTTTGGTATTGATGGAACCCCAATGGCTGCCAGGGCTGTACTCATCCTCAACGGAGCCCAGGCTCATTGAGCAGTAAATTAGACCTTTTCTGCCTCTTTGTGGTCACATCAAATGTAAAGTGGTAATCTGTAGCAAATCTGGTCAGGAGATTTCAGCTGTCTGGCTGCAACAGCTCTGTAAATACAGCTGCGTTGCACAGAGCACTCCATCAGTTCTCTGCAGCTGGGATGCAGTCATGGATTCACATCTTTTCCACTCATATTGCAGCTAGCCTGGTTGGCAGACAGCTATGGGTAATGCCAGTAGAAGAGGGGGTAAACACCTCCAGCCCATGTGAAGGGACATTTTCTATAGGTTCGGGCATTTATATTCCCTGCTTAGGACTAAAGCATGAGCTCCTGACAATAAACTGCAAAGAGCTGGGGGAAATTTTGATGCAATAGATACTGTGTGCAAACATTTCCTCAAGTTTTGCAGGGCACATGGATGCAAAGAACCTCTTTGGACTGTCTCCTAAGTCCATGTTGGTCTGGCCCTTTGGCCGTGTTTGCTTTGGTTTGTTGACATGCGGGAGGTGCGTCCTGCAGCTCCAAGGGCTGCATTTTGCAGCAACCCAAGCTCTGGGAGTGTTAAATCCCGCTCTTTGAAAACACATCTGGAGGAAGCAAAACATAGCCAAATGGAATTCATTTTTGTGAGCAGGTCCTGCTGTTATTGCAGTGGATGTGGAGGGGACTCATTTTAAATAACTGGATGCACTTCTTGATAGAAAGCCCAGGCAAGGGTAGTGATCACATCCAAAACAACAAACGCCAAAGGAATTGTAAATACGAGTGTCACTTTACAAGTCTTGCCTATTGCTGGGGATAAATAAAATATTTGATTATGAAAACTTTTGTGTGTGTGTGTTTGTAGAGAGGTTGTCATCTGAAAAGCTGGCGCTAGAGGTCAAAGCTTGTATTTGCTACCAGAGTAGAAGTATTTATTGTTATTAATGCAGAATTTAAGAGCTGAAAAAATACATACAGTTAATAGAAAACACAGACAGATCCGTAAATTTGAAGCAGACTATTGCTGAAATGGAAGTCCGAAATGGAAGGCCTTAATATTGGAGATGGGCTTATACCATAATGCCTGGAATCGGATTTCAGGAACTCTTGAATTGCTGGGTTATAATGATGCGAAAGACATTAATTTGGAAGTTGATTGAAAATACTGCACATACACAAAGAACAAGGGCATTTACTGTCCAAGTCTTTTAAGCCTATTGCATTACATTTACTATATCGGAGGGACTTTTGGACATAATGACAATTCAATTGAATTTGAAGAGGCAGTAATATTATATCTCAATCTGCAGGTCATAGTGGGTGGCTGAGTGATGGAGTCTCATTCGCTTTTAGTATGAACAAGGCATTTGCAGACTTTCAGATCTGACTTAAAATATCACTGACAATGAAAAGGTCACATTCTTTGCAATATGATAACTCCGTGATTCATAAGTTTCTCTTCTCTTTGGAGTGGCGTAAGGTGCTTTTCTTAAACTGCGTATCCCATATTGAGACCTAGAAAATCATTTTTCAAATACATAGCTATGGATCATAACCCTTTCTGAAGAGGAGACACAATTTAAGATGTGATGGGTCCACATTCAAAAGTCAAAGCACCCTGGTTGTCTTCCGGAAGCCGAGAGGAGGCTGCATCAGGATGTACACCCCTCGATCAGAAAACAGTGTTGCAAGGGACCCGTCATATAACATAATCCCACGAGCAGATGCTGTCTAAGTAATTAGCTGTGCTGGTAGATGAAAGGCCCATGCTGAATCGTGCTAAGATCCCTGCTTCTTTGCTATAATTGCTAAAACATAACAGTGCAGAAACAGAAGCTTGGGCAATTGCTTTGAAAAGTTGTTTCCATGTGGCTCAGGGGAAAAGTAAACCAGTTAATAGTTTTTAATTAGTGGTCTGTCCATGTCTTCCCCTTGTCCATGGGGAGATCTGCAAGGAGCATGGCGCTCTTCCCACCATGCGGGTGGCAAAGGTGCTGGCACACTGCACTTGACCATGGCCAGCCAGTGACAGTGGCTTTCAAACCCCTTCCCTCTAGATTTGAGGCACCGTGGGGTGCCCCCCACTTTCTGCTGGTGAAAACAAACTCGGGGATCCTTGCTGTAACAAAGATCCCTGCACAGAGCACTTCAGTGCAGCGGCCTTTAATACACGTCTCCCCACATGTTCTGTTCCCAGAAGCTGGGCTGCTCGGGGCATGTCCCCAGTACCTGCACATAGGCAGCATAAGAAATGTCCATGCCATTTCAGGAATCCATTTTTAACTACCCCATCCTGTCCTGGTCTGTGAGGCCCCTGCTGCAGAACCTGTATCTGGACAGCTTTCTTGTTGTGCCACTACCTCCCTAATTTCCTACCCTCCATTTCTGCCTCTTTACTTGGGAAATCGGTCTGTGCACTACATGTCTTATTTCTTTAAGCACATACAGCAAGACGAATTTAACATCTCCTGGAGCAATGTCTCAGTGCGTAATAAGGTATCGAGGGAGTCCAACTTCTGAAGTCCCAGCAACTAATCTTATCGCCCAGGCAGGACCTGCAGTTGTTTTTTTAGGATATGATGAGATCTCAGGGATAAAATTTTAATTAAATTGATTCCTGTTTTTAATGTACACTCCAGATTTCTCAGTTCCCAAAGATGAGCTGAGCAGGAACTGAGCAGACTCAATGTGCTGAGGGACGCGGCGGTTGCCCCAACCTCTCAGAGTAGCAGGAAGGACTTTATAGTAGAGGAAAGATTTATATAAGTGACAACCTACACTGGTTCCAAACCTCTAAAGCTCGCCGAGGTGAGGCAGGTTTCAACCAGGGGGATCTCCGCACCTCACGTGTCTCCAGCATCTAAGCCAAAGCTGTCGCTGATTTGGCAGCATCACTGGCAAGCTCCTTCCTGCCCTTTCCCAAAGCACCGGAGCGGTGTGCTGGGTCAAGAGCGGGAAATGCAGCTCCTTAGTGGCTGCTCGTCCGCATTCATTCCTGCTGAGACGCCGTATCGAGAGCTTTTAGCACAAACAGTGTGGTTTTCATGCCGGCCATGTGCATCTTCCCTTGCCATCTGTTTTTCTTTTTTTCTTTAATTGCACACAACATGGTTCAGAGCAAATTCTCTGCAACACAACCCGAGATGATGTTCCCAAGGGACACAGAACTCCAGCTCCAGCTCCAAGGGTGAGACCAGTGCATCTCCCTCCTCTCACTTGCTGGGTGTTATTCCATGATACCTAAGGAGTGCAAAACTGGGAATTATTGCAAGCATGCATGTATGTGTATATGTTAGTTTTATTCACAACTTCTTCTGGCAGTTACGGGCATAGGTTATTTATCCTGTGATTAATTTGGGGGAGTTAAAAAGCAAATTGTCTTCTGCCTAAACCCTTTGTCTGCGCTTTTTGAAGCCATCATTTTGAAGTCATCAGAAGCAATAACAACTGTGATCAGAACTGCCCTTGTAAGCACCAAAACAACTTCTACTCCTTCCAAACTTCTGCAATTTCTGGGCCAGTACTTTGCCTTAAACAGCAATCAAAGTGCGACACCAGCCTTCGCTCACTTTCTCGGAGGCAGAGGAAGGTTTTACCACTTCACCCGGTTCCCAATGCAGCAGGCAGGGAATTCAGATTCTTTTCTCCAATCTATCATCTTACCAGGAAACATTGGTGGCTGGGGGAAAAAAGTAAATGTTTTTTGTTTGCAAATTTGATTTGGTTCCTCTCTCTATGTTCTTAATGGTAAGCGCTGCCTCTTTGATTTTCCTTAAAGCCAGCCCTGCTGGGATTAATGTATTTTTAAAAAATGTGTGTAAAGCAATTTCAGATAAACAAAACAATGCAGGGACATGGTTTTATTTTGATGGTGGTGCCTGCCAGCCTGGGCCACAGCCTCCCGCAGCGGGCATGGGGAGACCTGCTGTCCCCCCTCCAGTGCTCGCTGCAAAGCCAGTAGCTGCCTTGCTGTTTGGGTGCTTCTTCTCACTGCTTTGGTTGAGCTTTCCTCTATCCTTGGTTTATTTTTGTGTGCATGTGGACTTGCATATGAAATAAGTAGACCTCTGAAAGACTGCCAAGCAGGAGAATAATCTTAGATAATCATAAAAGTCATAAAAACTACCCCCCTCCCAAACCCTAGCCATTATTTTCTTGCAGGCATACTGAAAATGCAAAATCAACTTATTAGCTACACATTCAGTCTCGATTTCATGATTTTATGTTTGGCTTTTACATATATATAATATCTATTTTCTACTTGCACAACACTAACAAAAAAAATCATTTCACAAATCATCCTATTTTGTTTTTGCCTATTTCCAGTACAGTCAAACTCAGCAGCAGAACAGCTGTTGGTGCAACTAGAAGTGTGATCACAGCCTAATGCGGTGCATTTAGGGAACTTCAGACCTACCACACTGAATTTCAGGTAGTAACTAAAGCTTGTGGGGAGATGTTACCCCTGTCTGACCGAAGATGCATATAGTGAAAATGAAATCAGACAAACAAATCTGTTTTCTGCCTTCTATTTTCAGTGAAAATTTTTATATCTAGACAAAAAGTATTATGTGGAAGGCTTTTAAAGGGGAATCCCGTAAACTTGGAGATTTTTTGACTAAAACGGTCGCTTGATTGGATTCTTGTGCAGAATAATGCAATGCAATGTGCTTTCTTCTTGTTTTTGCATCAGTGATCTGTATTATCCATTCACAGAACGATCCAAACTTCGATGGGTAGTTAGACAAAAAGGAGCAGGTGGTATGGGTTTTTCCTGGTAGCTGTCAACAAGAAAAATCATCTCCAGCAACCATAAAGATGCTTTTCATTCCTCTCAGCATAAAAGGGGCACAGTTTTCCAAAAGATACAGTTGGCTCAACAGCTTTTGGGTTCAAATAAAATTCAAATGTAGCTTACTATGCTGAAAAGATCTCAATGAAATCCAGATGTGCTTTGAAAACCAAGTGTGAGATTTTTTGGCCTGTCAAACCATCACCTTTCTTAAATACTGCATTAACATGGACGTATATCATGAAAGGCTACTCTCAGTTGGCGCCAGTTGTGATCAAAACCTTCACAGGAAAATTGCCAACAAAAATGATGCAAGGCTTTCCATGACTGATGTTACAGTGGCGTGGTTGCTTCTTCTGCAGCAGCCTGCCCCATGTGTGCTGCTCTGATCCTGGGTCCTGCTCTGCAGACCTGCTTCTCTGTAGAGTCCCCGTAGGCACCTGGGCAGTGATGCTGCATGAAATAAATATGCTGCACAATAAATATGAAGGGAGGATTAACCTAAGTGTCTGCTCTTGCGTGGAAGGAGGCCAGGACTCGGCACACGGTTCTTGTGCAGGTTCCCTCCGGACGTTAGACCAGCTTGCTCAGGAGCTGGCTGACCTTCTGTATGACCCGCTCAAGGCTTCTTTGAGGTTTCTTTTCAAAGTCCCAGCAGGCCAGTTGATACTCATTTGCAGAGATTAGAGCACTTTGCAAAACCAGTTGTAGATCATGTTAAAATAGGCAAGCTGAGCGATCGGTCAGTCTTGCAAGATGTGGCTGATAGCAGCAATCCTGGTCTCCTTGAAGTCAGCAGATCTCACTGTGCAAGAGGTGACTCTTCAGTGAGTTCAGGATCACACTCATTGCGCTGATGCACCAGAGAACGTGGGGATCCTGAGTCCTAGTTCATTATGTATGTTTGATCACATTTAAAACCCCTTCCTTGTGCAGTACCTATTTTCATCTGGCTGCTGTACAGATTCTTTAGATACGTTTAGTACATCAGCTTTTCCTTAAGTGGTGAATCACACCAGTGCTATGTTGGGTATTAATAAACACTGTTAGGCAAAAGTGGGCAGAGGACACCAATGTTTTTACTGTTTCAAAAAAAAAGAATAAAAAGGAAGAAATAAAAAAGAAAATTACAAGTCAAGCCATAAAAGCAAGTGCTGGAGGAACGGAAATACCTGCCTGTCTAGACATTGTGCAGACACAGGGAGCAGGGCACGGGCGGCAAGGAGTGTGTGTTCGGTGGGGGGTCTCCTGTTTTTGCCACAGTAGCATTTAAATAGCTGCTGAATATAGACTGGACCTGCATACCTGTGTGTAGGTTACAGCCCTTTTCTCGCCGGCTCGGTATTCCTCAAGGTATCTTACTGATGGAAAAGCTGTCCCATTTGTAGTACCCCAGCAGTAGGTGCCCCAAAAGAGTGTAGATGTATGGGACTTGTTCCCATGCTGATTTCACAGTCTTCAGATGCTTGTGGTGCTTTAGATGCAGGCTGGTTTTTAGCAGGCTGTGTTTTCCTTAGTTTTATGGGAGTGCTGCTGTGTCATTAGAGCATGCAAGAGAGCGGTCTAAGAGAAGGAGAGCAGACTGCTGTACGTTGTTCATGCCTGCATCCTGGTGCCTGGTTTCAGACCCCATCTGCAGAGCAGTGAAAAGTTTGTGCGCTCTTCTCTGGCTTGCAAGGACTCGTTCTGTCATTCTGAAGGCAGCAGCAATGAACCAAGGAGACTCCTCAGAGAGTATCTTACCATCTGAGGCCAGCAGAGAGATCCCTGTCTTTTTACTCACTTATTTCACTTTTTCAGCAGTAAGCTGTGGCAGAAATTCCCTCCTCAGGGTTGCTTGAACAACCTGAGCACCCTAACACCAAGCCACCGGTTTTGATGTAATCACTCTCTTGGGAGCTTGCCATCAGCTTGGAGCCAGCCAGGTGCCATTAGCTGCCACCACATTTTTACCTCCCAGATGGTTGGCAGATAACCCCAGGTGACACTGGAGAGGGACACAGTTTAGTTTTCCTCTACATACAGATACACTGGCCTTTGGCAGCCATTGAAACTCCAGGGCTTTGATTCTGCTTCATTTTACAAACTCTTTCCATATGGCGTCAAACCAGAAGTTGCCTGTGGTGCTGCATATTCAGCAAATGCACCTTCTAATGCTCAGCACTGCCTACAGTTTGACAAGGGCGCTTCTTAGCCCATAATCTTTCCTTCAGGATACCCTGGGCAGGCCTTAATGGCAGAGCCAACTAGAAGTCAGGCTGTGGCTGTGGAGGCCGTTCAAGCCAGCGGATGATCAGTTGTCTGATTTTGCTTGAGCAGAACCTGAACAGCATTATCTCCATCCTCAAGCCAGTCGTGTAGTTGCTCGGATACAAACCTGACAGTTTGCTGACAAGGGCGATACCAAGACGCCTAAGGCAACGCTGGTCCTGGCTCTGTCTTTCAGAGGTTTTTCTGCAGGAAGCAGTCCCGTTTCAAGTGTGATGCCTTGTTTCCATGGTTAGCTCTCTGCTTGCTTCACTGCCTTTTCGGCACTGTCCTCAGGGACTGCTGAGGACAGTGTTAGGCAAAGCACAAAGCGGCGTGGGTCAACACCATGCAGGACTTCAGCCTTAACTATTACAGGTCATGTGCATAAGATGGGTATATAGTGTTGGCCAGGACATAGAAGACAGCATAGAACACTACAAATCCAATAGAAGAAAGACGCTGACTTTGTTGCTGATAATCTAGTACTCACCTTCTGTAACAGAAATAAGCAAACTGAGTGGCACCCAACCTTTTCCATATCAGGCATCTCTGGAGCTCTGAGCTGGCTGTTACCACTGAGGAACAAGATCTTCAAGTTATTTTTAACAGATATATCTGTGAGAATGTCAGCTCAATGCTCAGTACAGTCAAAACAGCAAGTGGCAAGCTAGAAAATCTTAAGAAATGAATAGTGAAAGAAGTAGGGATCATCACGTTGCCATTGTAATCCGTGCAATTGGTGCACTTGTGTCTTGGGTATAATTTGATTCTGCTTTTCCATGTTTCAAAAAGGAGATGGTGAAGTTGAATACTTTTCAGAGAGGGTAGAAAGAAAGGTCAAGTCTATAGCATGAATTCCATGGAGTAAGTAACTTGTCTGGGACACTTCAGATGGGAAAAGGGCACAACTGCAGGGGAAGATGATAGAAATCTGGAAAATGATGGCTGGTTCTGAGAAGGTATTACCATAGAAGTTTAGAGGAGTTCAGAATGTTTGTAAGAGTTTGTTTTTTTTTTTTTTTTGTAGAACAGAAGATACAGTTCAGTACTCAAATCCAAAGTCTTGTTTGTCTCTCTAAAAGGCAGTATTGAGGTCTGAATTTGCTTTAACTGAAGCCACCAAGCTCTGAGAAGACCCACATGTAAACAGACACCAGCCTCATTTGGAAATGACCACAAAAAAACCCATATGTTCTTGCTTTTTGAAGGGCCAACTTGGAAATAAAGATTAGGAAAACTTCCTTGCAAAGCCCAGTCCTTTCCAAGTAAGCAAGCTTTCAGTTTAGCGAGCTCCTATATCTTTTCTCTTCAGTTTATTGATTGGAGCCAAAGTTGAGCAGGCACAGTAGGAGCAATCAACTGAAAAGTCTCAGGACACAGTAACTTGAGTCCTCAAAGAAGAGGGCGGCTGTACTGCGTTGCTCAACCAGTTGTAACTTGGCAGAAGCTCCTATAATATTGGCTGCTGTGTCACCGCAGGTGGAGCAATTTGGAAGGGCTGAAACATTTCTAATTAAAATCAGCAAGTTTGCCTTTTGTACTGTCAAGATACCTCCTTCTCTCCCTTCTCTCTTTCCCTCCCTCTTTATTTGAATTGGCAGCTCATGAAAGGAAATGGGGAGGCAACGTATTACAGACCAGTCGTGTGTCAATAGGAAGATTCGCCTGCTTCCACTGACAACTCACAGCAGGTTGTACCCACAGGAGTAAAACCATAGCACATGTAGCACCACTTACGCACGTACGTGTGCCAAGTGAAACAGAAAGGACCGAAACAACAGTCTGAGTCATGAGAAGTTTAGCATGACTCAGTTTAGAATGTGGTTTGAAAAACAGAAAAATGGGAGATGCTAAAAGTTCTAGTGCAAACATTTGCCAGGTGTCACCCAGTTCACTCACATCCAGTCAAGGGAGAAAGCAGCTCACGCTCAAAGCACCTACAGCAATTGCCAGAGAAGCGAAGGGAGGGCTCGTGTTGGTGTCGTACCTGCTGCCATGCGTCTGCACGCGTGTTCTTAGGCCACCGGTAGCAGAGCAGTGGTAGCCTTGCTGCAGGCAGTAGAGGAGGATGGCTTCTGCTTTATCCAGGGCTTCAGTTTCTGCAGAGCTCCCTGATCAGCTCGTGGGAACCTAGAATTCATTGCATTAATCAGAAAGAGAAGGAAGGAAATTTCCAGGCGATGCAATTACCCAGGTAGAGTGATAGGTTGCATGGAGGATTTGAATGAAAACTTTATGCAGCTGGATGTGCTACTTGCAAGAACCTATTCTGGTGAGCATAGGAGATGTGCTGCCTCTTTACACAAGCCAAACCTGGAACTGCTGGGTTTTGGGAAGGGGCTTTACCTATACAAAATGCTTCTCCAGACAAGGTTATGTTTTGCAGATCCTCTTGCACTCTATCACTTTAGGTGGAGACCGCAGTCTAGGATCATGACCCATGCCACCAGCTGACAGAATGAGCCACCTTGATGAATTTTGAGAGCAATCCGCAAGAATTAACAAGCAAAAGAAATCCGCCAGCAACAGAAAGAGATGGATGGTGTGGAGATTATTTTTGAACAGGAACATCACCATTGACAGAAAGACCCCAACTTACTGGATAACTGGCACAGAACAAATTGTTTCTTTATGTTTAATAACAATGTAATGGTCTGCTACTCTGATCTTGCTCGTACTGGGACTTTAGATCAACAGAAGATTCAGAAAGCCACTTTCTTCTAAAAATGTTTTTGTTCCTGAAAAGCATTAATTACCTGTAGGATTATTTCAAATGTATTTCTGCAATGCATGGTGATTAGAATCAGCTAGAACTTCCATAATAAGCTATTACAAAGAATTATCTTGAAAAAAAAATCTAAGCTTATCACAGGGCCCGTGTAAGAAGTCATAAAATTTTACTGGAGTCTTATCAAACTTACTTAGCCTAAAGGGATATTGCCTGAATTTTCTTTATGTCCTCAGGACTCCCATGCTGCAGTTAGTTAATTTTGGGAAGTCTTTGTCAGCAGTGTTAAAGACCAGCTAGCAGTAACGCCTCTTCCTGAGCACTGAACTGCTATTTCCTACCTTCTTTCAGGGCATCATCTTCTGCCTGGTGCTAGACTGTGAGGGAAGCAGATTCCTTTTTGGTGTTCCAGATCCTGAGCATCTGAATTATACCCAGTATTTTATCAATTGACCTAATGTATAAATGAGAAATTGGATTTTATTTCTGCTTGCTCCACGTTGTGTTGGCTTGTCAACTCAGCCTTCCTCTTCCCAGCATACTTTGAGTATTATACATCAATACTAACAATTACTTAAGTGTGTATATTTAATGCCTCCCTTTTAGTTACTTTCACTAATCTATGTGCATATACATCTATATACACACAGAGAAGTAATAGGACACCCCGTTGCCACTGGGATCAGCACGTCTCTGAGTGCAGTGACTCCACACCAGTGAGCTCACATGGAGGAGGCTTCAGCAGAATTCACATCCCTTCAGCTCTTGTCAGCATCTCTCTCTGGAGAATTAACAAGAACATCAAATTTCTTCAAGCAGAGTGTGCAGGGGCAAAGAAAATGTTTATTATGGAAAAAGAAATGCACGCCAAAAAATGAGGTTGGATTGTGTTGACAAATGATCAGCCCCAAATGTGACCATAGTGTTGAATGTGTCTCCATTAAGTGAGTCTCCTGTGTGGCATTTGGAGGCAGTTGCATGATCAGAAAGTGCAATGATTTTGTTTCAGATAAACCTAGCTCTGGTTTCCTTGCTGGGGAAGTGCTGGAGCCTGTAGTCAGAGAGAGGGAGGTCCCAGTCTCTCTGATGCTGATCTGTTTTGCATAAGATCATTACAAAAAGGGTAGCTGTACCAGAAAATGTGTATGTACCAAAATCATACTCCTTGGTTTAGGAAGGATAACCTCTGTAGCCAAGATTTTGTCCAGCCAGTGTTTGTCCTCCCTCTGGTGCTGGGTTTGGGGGATGATGAGTTTTTTGGGGTCCAAGACTCCGGAGTCCCATGAATACCGACAGTAGCAGCAAGAAGCCTAAGCCTACTCCCAGCTTTTGCTGATTTGGTGGATTTGCTGCTGAAAATTTTAATGCTTGTTTTAATTTGGTCTCTTAGCTCTATCAAAGACATGCCGTTAAACTATTGGGAGTTCTGCACTCAGCATCGAATTTTGCCGCGCGCTCTGTAGCAGCACTGCATGTCATTCGCGATGTATCATCCTGATAGTGTTGATCTTATCACTTGCAAGCTGAAACAGCTGCTAATGCGTAAGGACGTGCCTTTAGCCAGATTTTCAATAGAACCATAGAGCGAGAATAAACAGATTATTTCATGAGACATCTTGTATCTTTGGAGGCAGCTCGTGTAGCGATACAGTGCGCCTACAGACAAGGATCTAAACAGTATCAGCAGTACTCAAAAAGGAGAGGTTAGTCACAGGTGGACTTGGAGCAACCTCGCTAGCATTAAGAAGTAGCTCAGAGGGGTAGGATCAGCCTGGAGTCTGCTATTTTAGACCAGAGGTATGATCAGGATGGGAGTCAGCATTGCATTTGCTTTAGGTGATACCTCTCCAGCCCTTCCCCAGTGCAGGCTGCAATGCCACATCCCGTCGTGTGTCTGGGAGCACCTGCTGAGCAGGTTGGGGCTGTGGTTGCTGCTGGTAATAAATAGTTCCTGCCTGTTTCACAGCTCCTTAAGGCTTCCCAGGCTGAATCTGTGGAACAGCATCACTGCCATTTTCTTGTCTTTAGGAAGGTCCTCAATCACTATATATATAAAAAAAAAAAAGATACTTTTCTCCAGTTAGCGTAATGTATGAGGAGCTCATTTGTAAGAACTTGAAGAAATGTAGAATGGCATTGACTGAAATGCAGAAGTACCCACCATTGCGGTGATTAATTTAGCTCAGAATTTACATATGTTTTCCCAAAATAAAGTTTCATTTAAGGATTCACACTCCTTTTACCTGGAAAATACTTTAGTGATTTTGATACCTGAGCCACAGAGACCTGGGCTCTTCTCAGATCACATTCCCCACCTGAAAATTCAGGTGCAGTTGATGCATGTGGATAGAGGGCAAATATTTCAGCCTGGTTACATCAGTGATGGAGAGAGTAATTGGCAGCAAACAGACTTGATGTTGTGGTCTGTGCCACTACAGTGAACCAGGTTTCCAAAGGGGAGCAGGGACTTGGTAGATTTTTGACTGTTCATTTCCTTTTGCTTTTCATTATACACTTTTCATACAATTGGATGCTGCAAAATGAGCGTCTCAGAATGGCAAAGAACAGGACAGTCCAAGAAACGACTGCAGGAGCAAAGCAAGTGGTGCGGGCAGACCCCGAGGGTCTCAGACCACAGCGTTCCATGCCCCTCACTGACGCTCTACCCGCTAAACAGGAAAGAAAGAAGGCAGAAAATGAGCAAATCCAAATCTAGCCTGATATGGACTTCTCTCTCCCGAGGTGTTTCAGAGCAATATCACACATATGAAGCACTCCTAGAAAACCATCAGCGTTGCCAGGCTGATTGGCTGCCATGAGTCAATCAACTGGAAGAGCTGGCCAGGGACTGCAATGTTCCTGGAGGAAAATCCAGCTTTTCAGAGTGCATTTTAATGAGAAGAATGGAAAACAAACAAACAAAAAAGCTGAAATGTGACACAAAATGCATGGTCTGCAAACTCTACCCAGAAGAAGGGACCAGGAGAGCCCAGCACCAGCACTACCGACATGTTATGTCCTGCACATATCTGCAGCAGAGACTGCTGCACACCTCTCCACCAGCATCCGCACTTGCATACTGGCTTGTTCCCCCCAGTAGTTACTTGGATGCAGAACCTCATGTCTCTTTGTCCCACCAGGAAAGCCTGAGGAATGTGGTGAGAGGGAGTTTTTCTAATGCACAAGCAATCGTGTAATGTATTTTGGAGTTGTAAGCAGGGGCTGACCTCCCCCAGTGAGCCCCCAGGGCATGGAGAAGCTATCCTGTCTTCAGGTTCCTTAAATTATCTACATTAAAGAGGAGCTTTGATCCATCCAGTGCTGCTGGATGTTCCATTATGTGCATAATGGGCATTGCTGTTGTGGTCTGCTCAGGTCATTATCGTCCTTGTCCCTTGAATTGCATCTTGTCCTTAGCAGACAGCAAGTTCACCTGCCCATGGCTCTGTAGGGTCTGTGAAGGACAGTGCCGCAGTAGCCATCTCCTGTGCACTGCTGCTCCAGATCTGTGGTACCGAAGGATTAACGTCATGGTCCTGGTTCCCCAGGTGTGCGCAGCCATCTGGACCATCAGCCGACATCGTCGGTTGGTGACAATTCAACAAAGTGCTTAAAACACAGATGTGCGTAGGGTCGGTCGACAGTGCTGAGATAATATTTGCTCCTGAAGTGCAATCAGTGATGCAGTGCTTTGCTGAGCTCCCACGGTGCAGAATAAATGTGTTTGCAATTGAGGTTACCTGTGGAAGACTAAGCATGTGCTTGATGCGAATCAGGACCAGACCCAAACCTGCACTTAAAGACTACATATATCCCCAAGGCTAACTTTGTAGCCTTAATGTGCTATAAGAACAGGTGCCTGAGGGACTGCCAACAAGCATTTTCACTATTGATTTAACTGTAGCTGTTTAGAGCCTAATGTAGTCGAATTGATGCACACCGTAGAGCACTTGGTTACAGTAGTACAAAAGCCTTGACTTTCATGCAGTTAATTTTGCCAGTGAAGAAATGCTGTGCTTTCAGAGCAAGGTAACTGCCCTTGTAAGGAGTGTCTTTAATTTGATTATTTGACTTCTAAAGGGATGTACTTAACCAACTGCAAGCCCATGTGTGTAAACCAAGATAGACAGGAGTATGCCGATAAAGGCAGCTTTTAACCCAAAACTGTGTATATCTAAAAATAAGAACAAAAATCCCTAATTCAGCTAATATTTGCAGCGCGGTACTCAGGGAGCTGCATCTTAAGTCCTGCAGTGGGGCAGGATACGTAAATAAGTGTAACCTTTCTCCCCTCTTTTCGTCTCTCCTTCCACTGGGAGGGGGGCAAGATAGGAGTGGAGCTCAGTTAAACCCACTTGTACTTCTTGATGCAGAGCCCAGGGGCACAATTAAACCTGTGTGTGCTGCTAAAATGCACATGCCTGGTCCCAAAATTGATTACAAGTCTGAACTGACTGCAGTTACGGCAGCTCTGGGTAATATAAAAACGTTGCCTATGACGTGACAGGCAGACCTGTCCAGCTCCCAGTGTGGCCAACATCCGCAGACTGAACCCTTGGTCACAAAATCTGCTTTTAGCAGCACATTCCACATAACCCCGTAAGCAAATGGCAGCTCCTTCCCAGCCCAAAAGTTCTTCCTAAAGCCAAGGGCCTCCCCCAGACCTCACAAGTCCCAAGGGATCCCCCCGAGAAGGTGAACCGCTACAGCAGGGTGGTGGAGGGTGGGAGAGGAGCCACAGCGCCAGCCCGAAACGGGAGGAGAAAAGACTTTGTGGAGCTAGTCCTCTGTGGAGACCCCAAGAGAGGAAGGGAAAAGGCCCTTCTTGGCCTTTTCAAAAAATAAAAATCACTTTTGCAGCCATCAGGAGAGGGTGTCTCATCCCCAAAGATGTTTGTTTTCCATTAGGACTGACCAAATAATCCTAAAAGGGGGCATGTACTGCAGCAAGATTTACATTCATTAAGACAAGGAGGCAAAGTTCAAGGGAAATCCTAGAACAAGTTCAGCTACTTCTCTCATACAAATAAATACACGTTTGTATTGTGCACGTTAAGATCAAAAACTCTCCCAGGAGACATCAACAATCCCCTTCTTTGACCAGTGTACTTGAACAGCCAGGTTGTCCAATGCAAGCTAAGATGTAAAGCCACTTAAGAAGAAAAGAGAAGACAGGTATCTTGGCTTGACAAGACACAGCCTGGTCTCTCCTGTGACCAGCAGTTACAACATTGATTTTAGTCTCCCTCTAAAGTGTATTATTTGTTCCTGTTGCATAAGAAGGTTGTTATTAGCAGATGGGTTGGGATAATAATGCTGCAATTGACCCAAGTCTCTTGGGTGAATAATAAACATTAAGTAATATTTGCAATGAAACAGTATTCAAGGTCTACTGAAAAGTCAAAGGGGATGGTTCCCTTCCAGACAGAAAACCAGCCCAAAACTTGTGCTCTTGCTACCCTTCCACCTTTCACAACAGACCCTTTCTTCCAGACAGAAAATAGGTCAGAAAGGTAGATGCAATTTTTCATTCTCCCTTCCCAGGGCGTGCAATCGGCTTGTGAGTCAGACCGCCAGGCCCAAGCTGGAGGAAAAGACCAGTTGCGTGGTTTTTTTTTTTTTTTTTTTTCCCTCTCACTCTTAGGCCTCCAATTAATTTTTAATGAAATTGGGATTTAAAAATCAGGCAGAGTTTTCATGGATCAGTAACATTTTTATTAGACCAGTTGCCGGGGAAAAAAAAAAGCAGATCAGGCTGTTGAAGATGCACGTCCTCCTTCAGATCCAAAAGAGAAGCTGGTGACTCCCAGCAAAACACAGGTCGGAAGCAGCTTAATTTTATCTATCAGTTTCTTAATTTGGAGAGAAAAATGGGGTTTGGCATCGGGAGAGCAGAGGAGGCGTTTTTGCTAGGAATGAGGTTACTGGTGCTGTAGGATGGGGGGCAGATGGGTAATGTCGGGGAAGAGCGGCGTCAGTAGAAAGCAGTTTATGGGGAAAATTTTAATATGTCATAAAACTAATGTTTCTTTTGGGTCCGTGATTTCCCATATCCGGGAGAGTTATTAATTCCTTGGCTTTTATTTCGTCAGCATTTGTAGCTGTCCCCTGTGGATAGGGATGGGATGAGGCCCTGCAGGAGGTCAGAGACGAAGCGGTACTTTCACGGGAAATGTTCTCCCCCTAGAGTCGTTGGCTTTTACTGTCCTTCTCCTGAGGCGGCTGCTATTTCGCGTCATCAGCGTTATTTCCACAAGAGTGTTTTTTATTTACAGAAAGAAGATATATTAGGGATGGGCACATGCAGGGAGTCTGTACCTGAAAACTGGGCAGCATAAAGCCCAGGGAACATTTTTTTTTCAAGATAGGATCTTCTCCTGGGGCTGGTTGTACCTATTTAATGATTTTCCTGTGTTTTTTGGTATGAGAAGATGTGTGGCAATCAGGGTTATACAAGAAATGGGGTTTTGAGTTGTTCTGTTTTTTTTGTTTGCTAATACACGGCAAGTTTGCACATGTTCTCAAGTGGCTTTGGGCAAAGGCCTAAACTCTTCCCGAGAGGAAGGTCCTTATGGCGCGAAGATGATCTGTGCATGGGGGAGATGTGTCGTTTCCTTACAGCAAGCAAGGCAGAGTCCTCAGGGCAGGACTCTGCATCACAGCCCTTTTCTGTGTTGCAGACAATTGCTGCTTTTTGGGCAGATGCTGCTTGCCCTTGGGTCTGTTATGTGGCTTGCCATTTTTTAAGTAGTTTATGGTATGCAGAGAAAAGTGATGCCACTTTTGAAATAATATACAGCCAAAAATGTTTCTACGCATGAAACATCCCCTTTTTAGTGAATAGCCTGATCCTGTCAAAGCTACCTTTGAACTAAAACAAATTATCCAAATATTTTTGCGTAACTGTCACGACAGTGGTTCAGGGTTGTGTTTTCCTTGCGTCAGAGCATCCAAATTATCAGCTGCTTTTGGATTGTCGTGTGTTTTTCACTGCTGATAAAAGGCAGCTTCACCTGGTGCTTTGAGGAGGAGTGTGAGCACTCAGAAAAGCCACTTGTGTGTGTGTGTGGAGCCGAGAGGTGAGTGTAAGGGCTCAGGCATCAAGCTACGTGTGTTCAGGAGCACGTGTCTTGTTTAAGAGCGCAGCCTGAGCCGCATGCAAGTTTGGCGCATTCCTGCGTTACCCTTTGAGATGAAGTTAAACCCAACAACAGAGTTTCACTTTCTTCTTAATCAGACCCATTGCTTCCTCAGGATTGGGAGAGCACCAGCAGCGGTACCATCAGGGCTCATACTTGAAACGAAGCAGAGTTCCCCTCATCCTGTCCAATCTGTGGACCAGGACCAGCCATGGTGAGTGGTCAGAGCAGCGCTGGCTCCGTGGTTACCTGATGACAGCAACTCTTTGGGCCAGGCCATTGTGTCTTGGTTTCAACGACTGACAAACTCATCATTAGCCTTCGATCTGAAGGCCCAGGTTTGCACCCCAAGCCCCTTCACAGCTAGGCTTGCCTTCACTCCCTGTTTCAGAGTGCTGTTTTGCCTCCTTTTGCCTCCTTGCCAATCACGGATATGTCAGTTGGTTGTCGGCTAAAGTCTTGTGATATGACACAAGGCAGGAAAAACACCGGCCACGCTGCGTCACGGGCTGGAGCGAGCACAGCGGCAGCCACACGTCAGCAAAGCTCCATTTGCTGGATCAGGGAGCGAAGTTGCCATGTGACAGTTTATTTTAGCGTTAGAAGAGTCCTCAAGCATTGCTGAGCTAAATATTTCTCTAATTCATGCATAACTTAGGCACAATTAGCAGCCCAGCCTTAGAGACCCAGGTCAAACTAGTCTCCCTTAAAGGGACCATGCTGGGGCTGCATCTTGCAGGATCAGGAGCTCGAACCTGTTGCTTGCCCAAACCTTCTGGACCATTATGGACAGCCCTCAAATCCTCATCAGCACCACTGCTGGGGAGACATCGAGGAGAACTATTTTCAGTTTCCATTGCTCAACAGCACGGTGCACGCACAAAACCTCTACCCCAGCAGGTCACAGTTGTGCACAGATAGCCTGCGTCAACCCCATGTCCCATTCCTTCAAGCCACTTGGCCTCCCTGTCTGCTGAGAGACTCGTGCTCACAGCTGCAGCAAAAGATGCCCTGCAGCATCCAAAGGCATTTCAGTACCATTATGTGGCACAGGCAGATCTGGCTATTAAATTAATGTAGGAATATGTACTGAGTCAGTTACATCCCTTATGTGTTGAGCCTCAAGGAACGTGTCCTTCTGCACTACCCATGTAAAGACTCACCCTGTCTCTGTGTCCCGCGTATAGAGCTGAGAAGGTCACTTCTTGGGAGGGTTTCTCAGCCACTGCATTTCCAGAGGACTCCAGGCGTGCAGGGTGTCCTACATGGAGCTCATAAAGCCATCACCAGAACGTGAAAGCCTTTCTCATCCCAAACCTAGCTTTCCTGCCTGACCTGCTACTTCTGCTCAACCTCACCTCGTTTTCTCCTAAGAGATGTGCATCCTCGTATCCCAGAAGCTGTTCCGCAGGCCCTAGCGCTCAGAGCTGAGGGGAATGCTGCTCTTCTCCGGGGCCTCCCAAGCTTTACGGCAGCCTGAGAGCAGGTAGCCATGAAGAGGCTCATTTTTCCCAGGTCTGAGGTGCAAAGACTTCGTGCCACCCTCTTTGTCACAGACCCACTGCTCTGACTCATGCATTAAATTACTTTTCTGAATTTTATTAATATATATATATTTTTGCAATGACAGCTGATTTGTATTTTTTTCCTTTCCTCCTCTGGCGTCTTGGTAGCTGGCAAGAGTTCGCAAATGCTAAGTGAATTGCTGGAGGGGACTTCGGAATTGATTACCTTGTTTTTACCATGGCAAGGAAAATATCATGCACTCATGGCAACGGAGTAACTTCACAGTTACTCTGGGCTTTAATTGAACTTTCTACCTTACGGTTTTTTGTTGAGTTAATCTTATTTTGAAACAGCAGGCATTGTGTGGAGGGCAAAGTGTTATATAAAAATCTTAAAATGCAAATAAAATAAAAGATAGATACACATACTAGCATAATATGACAGAGAGATTCAAATCAGAAAAAAAAATCAGCCTTTCTTCACATCTTCTGACCCTTGGTGCACAAACACTGATTTTTCATACTGATCTGGTCTTGAATTACTAAACCAAAATGCAAAAATAGAACGCTTTTTCTTTACTTTTCAGTCTCCTGCTGAATTAAACATTCACCTCTTTTCTTAAAGGCTTGACACTTGCCAGGGAAAAAAAAGAAAAAAATAATCCATACCAGCCATGAAGTTACCATCCTGATGTAGCTGGTCTTCTGCTAAGCCAAGCAGAGCGCTTCATGGTCACCGGTGTGCTTATATAATGCCTGGTAATTTCAGCCATGGATGTTGGGTAGCAGATTTGATAGACTTCAGATGAACTGCAATTCCTAAAAGTTATGAGGGGCAGACTGTGAAATAGAAAAATACAGATGCTTCAACTGCTGCAATTCATCAGTAAACTGGTGGCACTCCAGAATCACTGAGCAGATCCCACAGGGCAGGCTGAAGGGGCACTGGCATTTGGCTATGGGCCAGCCTATCTGTCAGCCCCCAAAATCTAGTAGTATGAGGATGAACTCTGGCATTTAACTCTTTTTTTAATTTCTATGTCTCTTTAGAAAATGCCAGGTTGACAAGTCAAAGCTCTTATCTGCAAAGATGAAATTCTCATGCCTTATGTGCACATTTAAAATAAATAAATAAATAAATAAATAAATAAATAAAATGAGAAAGTTCTTGTCCTGAGGTCATGACAGCTTCTAAACACGACAACTTCTAAGCACAGGTTAACTGGTAACAAACCGAGCGTGAAGTAATAGAGGTCGAAACAAAACCTCAAAGACAGTTTTGTAATTACTAAAATGATATGTTTCTGCAGATTATCTTGGCTTTTTTTTTCTTCCTTTGCATTTGCAAATCGTGCAGACTTTGCAAACATTGTTTTGACCAAAAGCAGAAAAGGAAGCACATGGGGAGGGAGGATGGGGAAAATCCTCCCTCCTCTGCTTTTCAAGTCTGGTGAAGGACAAGGGGAAATACAATGCTGAGAAGCATCATTATGTTCCAAAACAGGTCCTCTATTTCGCTATAGAGTAGCTCTGCTTGATCGAAACCCACAATGAAAACCCAGGATAAAGGTGACATAAGCACAAAAGAGGAATGTATCAAATTGTCCTGAAGCAATTAAAATGAACAAAGCAATTAGCTGTGCTATAGCCGTACGCGCTACTCGATGTCGTTTGAGTTTTTGGCAGTGAAGGGGAAGTCGGTGCCTGCTCAATACCTGCAATTTGTGCTGGGATGCAGCCGTCCTTTGGCACTTCAAATCCTGTACATGCATCCGTGAACGTCCCTGAGCGGTGCAGAGAGCAGCACCTGCCCCTGGCACCCTGGCCCAATTCCACGCTCATAATTACATCTTGTGCGTTATTTTCTGTGATTTGTCTAGGACGAAGTCTCCCTTTCGTGGGATGTTCTGTCGTGTACCCTGACACAGCTGCTGGTCTTTGCCCTACAAGTGAATGTGTACTGGTGTTGGAGACATGTTCTTCTCTCTCCTTAGATATTATGAAGACTATTTCTATATCAATTAGGGGAGAGCTCATTTTGCAAGTTGCTGCTGATATAAGAGAGCAGTGATTATAGTCGACCTGGCATAAAGAATAATAGCGTCGTTTTGACCCCAAAAGGCAGCTCTATCACTTCTCTTTTAGTGTGTCAAGTAGGTCTTCTCAGGTTAGTTAGTAAAATCAGACATTTAAATCCACAGTTTGTCTCCTAGATTCTACTCCTGTAGACTTTTTCCATCTGCCTGGAAAAGAGATCTAAAAGGGCGTTTAGGAAAGGTCTTTGAACAGGAGTTCATTGGGCCTAGTCCAGCACAGGAGCTAGGAGGCATCAGCTGAGCCCATCAGCAGGCACATCCCTCAGCCCTTTCTCCCCTTCATCCTGCACCCTCTTGAGTGGTCCTCACACTCCCTGGCTTGAGTCCCGAACAAAGGACTGTTAAACAGGCATTATGGTCCTGACTGCATGGCCGGGATACTGCACCCAGCATGTTCTTCTCTAGCTGGGCTTCCCCAGCTGGATTCAAAGTTCAGACTCTCTTCTTTGATGCCTGCTCCTCTCTGGAGATGTGAAAGAGCTGCGGGACCTCTCAAAGCCACCAGGCTATAGCAGGCACCCAGGTGACAGCAGAAAAGCAAAGTTTGCAGATCCGTATTGACATCTAAGTACAGCGGTCCAGACTTCATCTGCCCTGGGTGGCCAGACTGGTACTGGAGATGGCCTGAACCTCAGCCAGTCATGCAGCCTTCCCGTGCCTTCCTCCCTGGGCCTGGAGACCTTCAGATACTCCCTGTATCAGCATCAGCCTTCCCTGGTCCACAGAGGCAGCTCTGCCTGTGAGTTGGCAGTTCCTGAGCATTAATTCACACCAAGCACTATGCCCATTGCTGAGACAGTTCCCATGCTAGGGAAGGCTTTAACTTCTTCCGTACCTGCAGGACGTGAGACAAATGCAAGCAGAAAATACAGTCTGGATATTGATGCCCTGTGATGAGAACACAGCAGGAATCTCCCACATCCTCCTCACCAGTGTCTACCACAGCATGGGCTTTGTCTGCCACACACCACCTCTGGCATGTTATAATTTACTCCAAAATTTAAGTTGGAATCTACTAATGTCAATGCCAAGTAATTCATTTCTCTAGATTTTCTGCATGGTCTCCAGGGCCTGGGATGCATGAAGGCTGGGTCAGTCTGTAGAAAAGTGGCTGCTCTTGTGCTGGCCATGCAAGAAATAGTCTTTCTTGTGATTGACAGTCCAGTAAATCAGGATCCTTCTGCTGATCTCCAGGCTGTCACTGTGCCAGGCACTGCATGGACCACAGCAGCTGTCAGCAGGAGCTCTGCAAGAGAAGGCTGCCACTTTTTTCTCTAGGGCTTGAGGGGCTTTCAGAGTTTTGAGATCATCAGCACCATGCTGCATTTTCACATCCAGATCCCCTTCATCTCCCCACCTGGGTCTCCCCCTCCAGGCCAACTTCCCAGACTTCCTAATCTCTGGGCAAGCCCTCAGATAATCGTCAAGAATCACACACAAAGAAAGCAGCTCCCCTGAAAAGGTAAGAACTTAAAGCTGCTCACCCAGGACCGGCCAAATCAGCCAGGTACCCCAGTCTGGAAATGCAGAAAGCAGCTGTAACGCATGTTAGGAAGGTGCCTTATTTCTGTTTAAATGCTGAGGGTGCTGCTCAGACATTTTGATGGATCAGGCTGAACTGTGTCCTGGCTATTTAATATACTGATGACTTTTTTTAAAAAAGAGGGAATAGAGTGGCTGGCTGGTGTCCAGGCAAGACAGGTTTCTAATGGGGCAGGTGGGAGACACAGGGGGGTTGGAAATCTTTATTGGTGCTGAGGCGTCGAGTCAGGCTCTTCATGCTCCCCTGACACATCCAGCCAGGTGCATACATTTATTTTTGCAAAGGTCAGATTTTGACTAAAATTAATATTTTGACTGCTCTGGTAAGTTGGTGTAAGCGGCGAGGCTGTGTGTTGCGTGCACCCTGTGATGGGGTGAGATGTGCACACACACACACGCTGCCACAGTGCCGGGCTGCTGCTTTTCTGTGTCGCTGTTTGAAAATGTGATAGGTTTTCCCAGTTGTCAGAGGAAGGAGACTTGAAGGATCAACTAATGATTATTTCCCCTTGGTTTCTGGGCCAGCCTCACAGTAGCTTTGCTGTTTCTCAGAGAAACCCTTTTGGTTTTGTTGCACAGTTCCCTCCAGATGAGGGAACAGCTTTGCAGGCCAAACCACATGCTAAAGCACATCTTGTGAGAGACCCTTGATCCCACTGTCCTCCAAGCAACTTTCGGAAGCCTTTGTGGTATCCCCTCACCAATGCCCTAATGATAGGAACAGATAAGGGGATTTAGAAATTATGGCATTTGTGCCAGCTAAGCTAATACCAGAACATACCCTGCTCTTAAGTCATGTTTGGTTCAACAGAACACGTAACCCCCATGAACCAGAGCCGAAGAACATTTTTTCTCTCTCCAACTCAGCCACTTGCTAGTAAAACAGCCTGTAATCAGGCATGTGGCTGCACACCGTGCCAAAGCTGCTATTGAGTTTCATAACCATCTTTTTCAGTTGGCTTCTCTTTGGTTTTGGTGACCTTTGCCTCGGCAGAAAACCTGACTTTTGTTGGATCATTTATTCGCCAACCTGTGATAGCACAGAGAGCCTCTCCCAGGTTTTGCCCCAGTGCAGCCTCAGTGATATTATCAAGACCTGTTTGCTGCTGTGCTCTGCTTTTATTTTTTTACCCAGCATTGACAGGGTCAAATGTGCCTCGGGTTTCCCATTGTAGTTCTCAGCCTCACTGGTAAAGCTTTTATTAATTATTAGTGTTCTTCTTTCAGCAACATCTCACCTCCTAATCCACTTTGCCCGGCACCATCGAAACATTCGTAACTGCTGAGTAAAAAATTGGTTTCCTTTGGCTAAAGGCTTTCAGAAGCCATTTGGAGAAAGGCTCCACAGCTGGCTCATTTCCTTCGCTCAGGTTTCATCTGCCTCCTCCAATTCAGAAAAAGTGTAAAGATTGCCACTCCAGGCAGTGATGCTGCCAGCAGTTGTACATGAAAAGTGGGGAGAGTAACAGTGGGTCAAATTCAATCTGTATTTTCTGAAATAGAAAGGACATTTTTTTTGCTATACATTGCTTCTTCTTCAGTCCATAATCCTACTGAGCTTGCTGGGTGTCAGTTTTATTGCTATTGTCAAAAAATAGTGGTGCATGTTCCCTGCTGTTGGAGCTGCTTGACTGGCATCTCTAATGCTGTAAAGCTGCTCTCAAGCAGCTAATGCAGGTCAAGGTCACCTTGCATCCTTGCTCTTAGTGCCTGGGTCAAGATGTAAATGTGATGTGCACTACTCAACCAGAAGGCACACAGGGCAGCCCAGGAACTGCTCACACCACAGGGTCCATCAGCACATCTCTCTGGGAGTATCAACCTCTGCCCTTCGCCTAAATGCACCTTGTAGAGGAAAGAATAAAGGGTTTTGGTTTTGCTTTTTGAAAAAAAAAAAAAAATCAGCTCTTTGGCACAGCGTGCATATTGACCTGCCAGGAAATCACCTTGTCTCACATTGTTATTGATTGAATGGGGGAAGAAAGCAGGATTGCCTGGAAATCCAATGCCTACAACCTGACATATGGACTTAACAAGTCCAGAACAAGTCTCATATAAGACTGGCTATGCCAGACAATGGGTTTACATTGGAGAGCTGAATCCATTGCAAACTTATTATCTTCAGGGTAGTCTGCAGAATCTGAAGATGCTCACTTCCAAGTGGGAATTCCCGGCTTTAGTCCTAATTAAAACTTGCAGGTTCACTCCTTTGAGAAGCTCCCACAAGACTTGAATCTAAGGTCAAGATGCTGTAGATCTATTTATATATTCACTTTGATTGGGATCAGACCTGGAGCCTGTAGTCAAGACCTGGGAGCTTTAAAACTAGGAAAGAGAAATCATTAAAACCTGTTAGTGTACACTCCATCCTGAGAGCATTTGCTAATTAAAAAAAAAAAAAAAAAAAACTTCTCCTTGTTTCAGTTAAACTATTTAAAGTTAATTGAATGGGACCAGGATTAATATTCCTACTGTGCTGTCTGTGTAGGTGTTACTCAGATTTAACCTACCAGGAGGCCTATTTCTCTTAGCCCAGTTTAATAACAATTATGTCCCAGCTGTGAAGCGCAGAGTTCAGTGGGGAGGCAAAGCTGCTGACCCAGTCTCCTGCTTAAAATACCACCTCAGAGATTTAAAGTGTCTTCTAGTGGAGGACAGCATCAGCCTAATGAGCTGATTAGATCTAACATGAGGATCTATGTTCATTCTCATGCAGGAAGGACAATGTAAGCGTATTTCTTGGCAGACTGAAGTGCCTGCAGCATATTCCAATCCAAGATACAAACTATGGGGTCTTCACTGACTTGTTTTAGAAGAATTCTGGGTGCACTCACTGATGCAGAAATCCGGTATTTTATAGCCAGAAAGTTTAAGAAATGCTCTAAGCCTACATGGGATACAGATAGGGACATGGCAACCAAAGCTAATGCATTTGTCCAAGTGATCAGCACTGAGCAAACAGGGCTTATGGTGATACCCTGGTCCTCCCTCAGACCTGGGTGTATAGACATGCACTTGCATGTGAGCAAGGGCAACCATAACCCTGGGGCACGATGAGTCCTGTTGCCTTGTCAAATAGACCAATTTGCTGGGTAGTTCTAAAGCCCCACATGCCCCGGTACATGGCAGGGAGTATGTGTCCTAACCATCAATAACTGTGTAAAGAACAACAAGTGTAAAAGAGCTAAGAAAATGAGAATTAGTTATGTAGTAGCACTTATATTTAAAAAATAGTATATAAAACATCCTGACCACCACTCTTTTTGGTTATCTTTCCCAAGAGAGGACTTGGTTACCCAAGCCCACAACTGCTGTTTTTACAAACCAAGGAGCCCAGCAGATCTCCTGCATTCACTGGAGCCAGTCTCACGCACCGAAGCTTGCTGTCCCCAAGGCCATCAAACTTGGCACTAGACACCTTTGGGCATTAATGTGATGCCCAAAGTATTGAGACAGCTACCCAAGAGATCTCTCAGCTCCAGAAAGGGTAGGTTTGTGGCTCACTGAACAGAGAATATAGGTTTAAACCCCCTTTTTCTACTTTATTCAGCAGGGAATGGCAAAGAAGTAAATATCTGACCCATGCGTAGGAAATTCTGACCAGTTTGATAGCAGCGCTGTAGAAGGGGAAGCTGCAAGGATACACAGGGAGGCAGTATCCATGGACCAGTGTAGGTTTTGAACACCACGCTGCTTTATAACATGAAGATGGGCCAGGTGCTGAGGGTTAAGAGGGGTTCTGTCAGTACACACTTAAATCTGATTTTAATTTATCAATATATGTACAATTTCCTACTGACAAAGCTGCTGGAAAGAATGGAGCAATCTCCCGTGAGAGCAACCGGCGCATAATAAGCCCGTTTCTATGGAAATGAGATCGTTACCCTTTCGCAGCTCCCCAGCAGCCAGGGTGCTCTGGCTCAGCATCAGGGATGCTGTCTGTTTGCGAGGGATGCATAAGCAAGTGCTGACCAAGATGTGAATGACCCCAAAACCACAGTTGGGCTGGAGAACTTGTTGCAAACAACTTGCCTAGGGATGGTTGCAGGGCAGCATGGCACAGGACACATCCCACCGCTGCTTGGCTAACTCAGGCGGGTGAGCAGGCGCTCACATCATCACCTTGGCTGCCCTGTTCCCAGTTTAGTCTTAGTCAAAGAGGCAGCCTAGCAGGGGCTTGCTCAGCTTGCCCTACACAGCAGGATCCTGGTCCTGCTTGCAGCTCTCGGCAGGGCTTGGTCCTGGTTCCTTCTCCAACAGCAACCAAATTTGCACTGAGCTGCCAAGGAGTGGTGGACTCTCCTTCAGTGTTGTGTCCCATGTCCTTACAGCTCTGCTACACGCATTTCCTCTGACACATATTTTTGCACAGCCTGCATATTTATTTGTATAGGAGCACTGGCTCCTTGACGTCTGGACATCAGTCTCACAGCTAGAGAGTGATGAAAGCAAGCTCTGGGCAGGTAGGAGTCCCGCGTGGGCAGACAAGGCCAAGCACAGCCTCATGCTTTTCATGTGTGATGGAAGAGCTGGATGGAAACACTCTCTGGGGGCACTCACTGCCACATCTGGAGCAAGCAGTGAGGGTAAAGCAGCTAAGGGAGACTGCAGGGAGCAGATGCTTGACCTCCTTCTTCAGATTTCGAATGCTGATGGAGGAGACTGTGCCTGCGTGTTGCTCAAGATTTGTGTAGTCAAGTTGCAAACCTCTTTATTCCTCCTTCCCCAACTCCAGGTGAGATGTTGGCCCAGCACTACATGGTGGCTCAACTCCTGCCAAGATTATAATCCTCAATAGGCATAGACAGAGACATCTCTGCTAGGAGTCTTCACCAGCAACAGAGACACATAAGTAAATTGGGAGGTGGAGAGGGTGAATTACTGAAATACATGCTCTTCCTTGCGGTACACATAGACCAAGTCTCCATCTTCTCTCTCCTGCTCGCTCTGCTCTTCCCCCATGAGCTGGCATGAAGCTGCTCTCCGTAGAGCAATGAGAGACCTTTATGCATGGCCAGGCATCATCTGCAGAAGGAGAAAGTGGTTGTGCACCTGGGAACAGCTCCAGGCCCTGTCACAGCTTGCAGAGCAACCCTGGAGGACCTGAGTGCTGCTTAGCCTTGGGCCACAAGCATTCAGAGCACACTGTACCACATAGGAAAGGTTGACAGAGGAAGTATTGAAGGGGGAAGGATAAGGAAGAACCCTCCATCTTCAGCTCACAGAGGCAACCACTTTCAGCAAGTATATGTGTATGAAGAAAAGCAAAATATATCACCTGCATTTTCATCCCTGAAGCTGTAGAACTTCCACTGGCTCCTTTAGGGCATATGTGAGCCAGCAAGGGGGTGCACAGAGGATGTTAGTTCTACTTTAAAGGTGTTAATGATTCAGGGGTGGGGAGAACGTAGGGAAACAGCCTTTAAAATTGGTCGCACGTTGCAGGCTCCCAAATGGCTTTGTCACTTTGTCTTTGCATCTCCCAGGCCAGCATACAAGCAAGTTGCTCCAGGCCTCAGATTGGCAAATGTTCACCCTTTAGCAGCAAATGGTAGAGTCTTTGATAGAAAACTGTGTAAGAGAAAACCTCCGGATTTGGAGGGGGTGTATGTCTGGACACTTATAGAATTTTTAATATGTCTATAATTCTATTTATACAGACTTTACACACACACACACACATATATATGCATATGTGCATATATATTTATATATATTTACATATGCATATGCTGTCTTTTCATCCTGGATCTTCTATAGCACGGGCCAGCCACGGTGTCTTGGGTTGTGGTGCTGGCTGTCTCTTAGTCATCACTAGTGAGTTCTTCAGCCTTCACAGTACAAATCCCCTCTGCAAATGCAGCCTCCCTTGCAGGAGCTCGCTCACTTTTGTGCATGCTCTCACTGCTGCTCCAGACATTGCTGGCTTTTCCAGCAGACACAGTTTCCCTCTCATTATAAAATATCCATGGCTGAGCTTATCTAGCAAGTACAGTCAGTACAAAACGACCATTCATCTGGTCCCCAGACAGAGCTGGGAAAACATCAGATTCTGCATGGAGAAGACCAGGGCTCTGCACATTCATCTGCAGCCAACATTAAATATCAGCCCTGCGCAACGGTCCCAAATCAGTAGTTTATGAGCTCAAAGCCCAGCTGACAAAAGGAACAGCTACACGATATACTGGGAGCGCTCACAGGAGCCATGTGCGCCTTCAGAGCTACCCAGGAGCGGCTGGGATTAGCAGCACAAAGCCCAGCCAGCTGCTGTGCACAAGCAGAGTGTTTTGGGGACCGTGTCCTGGGGCCTTGCAGTTGGCTGGGAGCATGGGCAGAGCCAGTCTGCCCGAGATGACCCATGGACATGTGGCCGAGGAAGGCTGGCAAGGTGTGACTGTGAATTCACATCGGTACGCACAGGAGAACCCCGGCACTTTTTATCTAGCTGCAAATGCAGGCTGTGAAAACCCAGTACAAAACTGCGTGTGGTTAAGGCAGCTCAAATTTTCAAGTCCAGCATGCTGGAAAACAACAGTAACAGCTTACTAGATGTAGCGAGCTATAAAACCTTGCAGTGTTCAAGGACCCTATGGCTTGAATTGCACTAGATCTGAAAACAAAGCCAAGGATGATACTCATTGTTCAGAATTAGCATGTCTTACCCCAAACAAGCAGTTATGAAACATGAAGCCTGTGGCACTGCAGGGCTGATTCTCAAAAGCATCAGCCAGGAACCTGCTCTCCTGTTGCTGTCACAAAGTCTCCTATTCCAAACGTGTGCTTATCAAGTCGCTAGACATGAGGATCATTTGAAGCCCTCATGGGCAGTGATAAGGCAGAAAAAGACCTTTTTAGGGTCTTTGAGATAACTGTGTCCAACAGAACACCCAAGTGTTCTTCCAGTTAAAACTGTGACTTGGCTATGACTGTCCCTTGTTGAACAGAGCACTTTTATTCATGCAGTTTTGATAGATTTTGCAATGGAACTGTGGACATTGAGTTGACACCCACTTTGCTGACTGTGCAGGAAAATAGGGGCACACCACGAACGCTGAAACCCTGATGTGGAAGCTGTGGCATACATGGGTATTGCAAGATCAACAATAGTAGCTATCAACCAACAACAAATCAAGGGTATGGAGACTGGAAGGACTGGTAGGGACTGTGCTGTCATTCCCAGCAGGAAATTTAAAGCAAGGAGGAGTCAGGAATCATAGAATCATAGAATTGTTAAGGTTGGAAAGGACCTCTAGAGATCATCTAGTCCAACCCCTCTGCACACGCAGTGTCACCCAGAGCAGCTATTGAATGAACTGGATCAGGTCTAGTTTCCCTTCTAGATGTCCCCTGAGGCAACATCCTCTGTCTTAGCTGATGGCAGTTACTGAAGTCCACGAGAACCTGCAGGGGATGAGTCCTTGTGCTCTCCATAAGAAGCTAAGCACCTGTACAAGCAATAGATTTTTATTCAGGTTAATCACTGTATCGCTTGGAGTATTTGAGCATCAGCATTAGGCACAGTTTGTTTCTCTATCATTGATTACCATATATTCCAGGAGCAGTAGTTCAGAAGTGGCATCATTGATTTCTTCTAATTATAAAACCTATAGGAAGTTTGCAGCTTGCAACAGCCATTTTTCCTCTCAGTGGAACCAATAAAAGTTAAGAGTTGCTCCCTGGTTACCATCATTACAACAATAAAAAGCCAGCGTAATTGAAAAGTGAATCAGGAAAACTACCAGATTTGAGAGCAACAATGACAGAAGAAATTGCACAGGAGCCTAAACCCAATGCAAAGGTGTCTCTGACTGCATCAAGTTGCATCATGTCCAGTAGCACAAAGTTCTGTGCTATAATTTTGGATCCAGAAGACGTATATATCTAACAGAAGAAATGTCTCCATTCAAGTACTGCATGCAAGTACTGAGAACACAGGGCAAGCCAGAAATGAAGTAGGCCGGAGGACGATATGCTTGTCAACACAGGCACAAGCTGAATGCTCAGGACACAAGCCAGTAAGAGTGTTTCTGAACCTCATCTGAGATGGTTCCTCTTCCTAAAAGACAAAATCATAGGGAGGGAGGTGGGGCCCAAGGCCATAAGGCCCAAAAGCAAGAACTGGAGACTCAGGAACAGATGCATTTTAGTCAGACAACAATTGTTTCCCACTAGACAGATTAACCGGTACAAGAAGATCCAGAAACCCACAGGTCATTCCAGTTTCCACATTATTAAGAAGATTGGAGGATTCCAAGGATTGTTTTTGCAATCCTTGTAGCTTGAAGTAAGACAACAAGTAGCATCACAGTAGCCTCTGGCAAAAGTTTGCTAGCAGTGATGCTGCTGCAAAGGGAGAGCTGCAAAGGAAAGGAAAAATGTTTGTTAACAGAGGGGATGGTGTGTCTCAGTGTTAGTTTTTACAAGTAATTCTGATTTCTTTCAAAGTAAAATCCCCACATGTAGGAAATTCCTGAGGTACTCTTCATTCTCAGTTTTATACTGAATTTAAATGGAATGCATGAAGTCTTTATGTGCCAGGGTAATACTCTACCAGGGAAACCACATGAAAGCATGTTGACAGAGGTATTCTGACCACAGCAACTGGATGGCATCCCAACACCTGAGACTACTTGTAGCACTGGGGTTCAACCAGTCACTTGCAGTGCAGCATCCCAGTCCACAGGGAATCACGGGCACGGTGCTCACTAGCTAGGGAAGGAGAATGGTTCACGGACTGCCTTTGTCTCAACCTGTCCAGTTAATGGGGAAGCGGGCACTCTCCATACCACTTCTTTAGCTCAGGTAGAGTTGCTGCTAGGAGCAAGAGAAGCAGAACTAGTGATGACAAGTACACAAAAGAGTCAACAGACTGCTGCTGCTGTGCCTCCATATCCCTTGACTACCTATCAGGAGATAACAGCAGGAATGAGCAGCCTGCCAGTATTTGTCTTTGCCTCCCAGGTTTTGTCACTGTTCTTTTCTGATTAAGCTGACCTATGCTGGAAGCCAATGTGAAAGAGAAGGGCTTGATCCAGAGATGTAATTCTTCTACTGCAGTAGCTTTGGGACACAGCGAGGCAGACCCAGAAGCATTTAATCCTCTTTTACTCCTTGTTTTCCGTAGGGGCAGCATGCACACACCATTCAGGGAGTCCCTCTTCTCTAAGTAACTTGCCCCCATGAAATTATGGGGTTTGGCATATGGATGCATTCACGAATACGTCAAGGCTCCAGTGCGTTTTGGTGCTCCCCATGGACAAAGACCACTAGGGAAGGCAGGAGCTGAGCTGGGCTGCAGGTGGGAAAGAACTGCTTTTACCCCAGGATAGATCCCCCTGCCCGAAGGGCTCAACTCACTCCCTGGACATTTACACCTCAAGAACCTCTTCTGCTGAAGGCAGGTCATGTTCTCCTCCTTGGTGCTGGTGCGTGTCCAGCATGTCTAGATAAGCAGACTTGACCAAGATTACCTATAGCCCTGGGGGTCAGCTGCCTTGCAGGGGTGGCAGGGAGGCAGCCATTAGGTGTTCTGCAAACCTCCACTGATGATGCCTGCTGACACCACTGCAAGACAACTGCACACGATAGCCTCGTTTCCACACCTCTAATTGCCAGGAGAAACGCTTTTCATAATCATGCCGTTGTGAAGTTCAGAGTTGCTCAATTTTCCTTGTTCTTTTGAAGAGGAATATGGGATGACAGATTTCTTCATGCACAACAAAGCAGGCTGGAAATTTGTGACTAAATACCAGAGGGATTTGCAATGCCAGCTTTGGATTGTGAGACAAGGGACCACTGGTGACAATTGTGTGCTCGCTATTTTTAGCTGGGCAGTATGAACACTGCTGTCCTCGAGGAGAAAGGACAGGAGCAGAACTACCAAACCCAACAGACAGGCTTTTCGGAGAATTCATCTGGGACAAAGATGAAAACTTTAGCTCTTGCCCATGCTGTCTGCTGCTTTTTTCCCCCAGATTTTCAACACCAAGCTTTTAATCATTGCATGCAAATAAAATATTAATTAGAATTGTGGAGGTAAGTATTCCTAAGTGTAGATGTACAAATATATATGCACGTGTGCAAGCCTGTCAGTAAACACACGTGCACATAGGCATAACATACTTCAGCGGTCTGGGTTTATTCAAAGTGCACTTGTTTTCCTCCACTAATCACTTTCAGGATTAATGGTTTTTCATCTGTGCAGTGAGGTGTGGAGCAGTGGTCAGGGAAAACGACCTTAGATAATGCACGGAGCAGCGAGGCCCCGATAAGGTTGCTCCTGCTGTTATCAGGCTGGGGGGAAGGAGGAGGGCTCCTTGTTTTCCCATTTCCAAAATGCTGCATATGCCATCTGATCGCACACTGTCACCATGCCGTAACTGTAGTAGTGGGTGCAAGCTCGCATCTCTTTTCTTCCACCATGGTGTTAATCCAGAGATGATGTTTGGCCTTTCTGAGGTTTCTTGCAGGTTTGGCTAGAGGAGAGTGTAAAAGTCCTGGTGCTCACTGTGCACAGCAAACCTGCGTTTTGCGCCATAAGGACTGTTGTTTAAGGTGCTGTATATGATAGCCTCTAGTCAGCAAAATGGGGAGAGACTGCAGAGTGACTCAGAGCATTTCTGTCCCTTGGTGGCTGCTTGGTGGCTCAGGGAGACTGCCCTCCTCCCTTGGCTCTGAGAGTCAGCTGGTATTGATGTCCTCTCTCGAGTACTATTAGTAGACGTTAATTCCATGAAGCTTATGCATATATGCTGTTCTTCTGCTGCAAATAAACGTTCACTTCCACATATTTTGCAGCATTTTGCTGGTTTTAAAGCAGGGATCTGGTATGTGTAGGATCAAAACTAACCAATGGGATCTATGGCAGGATCAGCTAAGAGGGAAATGTTCTCTGCTTGTGCTCTACACACAGCTGCAACTGGGGTCAGAAAGGAAAAGGGGCAGGAAGAAGATTGTGTCTCATGGCAAGGAGTAGGAGATGCCAGGGGAATGTCTTGGGGAGTTACTTGTGCTGGAAATAATGGTGGATTGCTGCATCTCCAGCCTGGAAAGCCACCTCTGCTCAGGCTGTGTTTCTCTCTGCTGCTCCACCGACAAAAAGTAAGATGGCAAGAGCCCTGGCAATGTCCATTTGTAATGTTCTTTACTGTTGGTGCTAAGTAAACCTAAAAGAGCCAAGTTTGCAAGGCTGACATGGTGAAAGGAGCCTGAAAGCAAACACTAGCAGGAAGCTGGGATGTGCTGGCATGCGTCTCTCCCTTTGAGTACCCTGTTTGTAACTACCAGCCAAGCCTGACTCGGTCTCTTCCCACAGTTCGACATGCAGAGGATAACACTGGAGGAGCTGAAACACATCCTCTACCATGCGTTCCGGGACCACTTAACGATGAAGGACATCGAAAACATCATTATCAATGAAGAGGAAAGTTTAAATGAAAACTCTGGCAATTGCCAAACAGAGTTTGAAGGTGAGAAAGTTGTTAAGTTTCTATACAATGGTTCTCTTTCCGCTTCCTTTGTGGAAACCCGAGTCTGGTCAGCAGCGGGGATGCAAGGGATTTAGAGTAAGTAGCAATTACACACTTAGAGAGCTCAGGAACTGGCCTTTAGCCTTCTTCGAAGGGATTGAAGTAGAGTCGATCCTGTCCTCAGGCAGAGGTATGGGTCCAAGTGGGTCCTTTGAAGTGCTCCTGGCCCCTCTCTCCTTGGCAGGATTCATGCAGAGGGCAAATTTATTACCTCCTAGGCTGTCAGCAGTACCTCCGGGGCAGCTCAGGGCTGGGCCAGGCCAGAGACACAGGACTGATGCTAGCACAGATCCATGTTACACCAACAGCAAAGAGCGGAGCTGCTGCATCTGCATCGTACCTCCCCGTGCACCACAGTGCAGAGATGCTGGTGCATCTCTAAAACAGTGCAAAGGACAGACCTACTAGTGCAATTCTTTGCCTGGCTAATTAGCAGGATTCAGCAGATGTATCCAGCATGCTCCTTCTCAGCTAAACGCTGCAGAAAAGATGTGGAAGAGCATAGCTGAATTTTAAAAAGCCTGCAGGAGGGAGGCAAGCAGTGACACTTTTCAAATCAAGCCAAGCAACATTTATTTCTTCCTGAGGAGAGGCAGGAAGGGATGCTTACTTACCCGAATGGAGTTGCTGGTCCCCAGTGACCTGCTGATTCAGCGGAGACACGCGCCAGCCCACAGCTGTCACTGCTGCAAGACGCATGCAGACAGGACTTATTTCGGCTTAGTGAACTGTCCTGGGAACAAAAGATGGGTCCAATAAAAGAAATGCTCAGCATCACATTCTGGAAGCCCTACCTTCCAAAAGTACAGCAAGAACAGCTTTTCTCGTGGGATGTTGGCATTGCTGGTGCTAGGCAGAACCTGGAAGCATCACCGACCCTTTTTTAGCTGTTGTTAGAAATACAGACACACACACACAAATCCCCCAGAGAATGAAGCTCAGCTGAACACTGTCAACTAAGACACAAAGTTTTGTTTCATGTCCCAGAAGAAGGGGATGTCTCTGGTCTGTGGCCTTTCTGACATCAGCGTTTCTCCCGGGAAAGTGGATTGAGAGCCAGTAATGTCACTTCAGCTGTTGTCTGAATGACCTTCTTGTGCCAGAGAAGCCCTCCACACTCCTGTTCCCCAATCTGCTGAACTCCCTACAGGGCCCCAGAGCAGTGACTGTGGGTGTGAAGCAGCTCGATGGCAGTAAGGAGAGCTGTCACGAAGGTTCGACAGCAGGTCAGCTTTAGACGGCTGTAGAAGCACCGCCACGTAAACTGGTCACTCTTTATTCATACCTTAAACTGCCAGAGTGAAGGACGTGCTTTTTTTGGGTACAATTCCTCTAATTTTTTAAGCACTACATTGGGATGAGATGAGCTGAGCCTGTATTTCAACTATAAGCATGGCCTAAAAGGATTGTCTTAGCATTTTACTTCCACATGCAACGTATATTTGATCCACTCCTTTCAAAGTGCCTTTAGTTGTGGGTAGGAATGAAACCAGGATCAGCCCCAGTGGATTTTCACTGCGATTTGAGAATGGTTCTTAAGGGAAGAAAGACCTACATGACTGTAAAGGAAGAGCTTCACTCATTGTCACCACCGGATATTTCCAGCTTCTTCCCTCCAGCATGAAGCCCCCAGACTGTCCCATGTGTGTTACCTGGCGGGGCTCCTAACCTGAGAAATGTCAGCATTAAAAAGTCTGTCGATAGCTGAAAAGTCAGGTCTGCAGAGAGCCTGGAGATGGCATCTAGATAAATGCACCGCTCTGTACCACTCCAGGAAAGGTGTTGCTGCACCGACAGTGGATGGTGTTTGTCTCCTATTAAAAGGCACTTGCATCACACTACTTTGTTCCTGCAAAGGTCAAGGAAAGACTTTTTTTTCTCTCTGGTAAGGCAATTTTATAAGCCAATTTTATGCCAGTATAATATCCACAAAAACTGAAGTACCAGTTTGGCTGTACCACTAATAAACAGCCAGACACTAGCCACTACATTATACATTTGTGTCACAGTTCTGACATCTTGGCTTTTGTCACAATAAGCTTTATTATCTTCTTCCTTTGTCAACATGCTATGTTAATTCTCTCTCTGTCACACACACACACACACACACACACATACATGCTTTAAACCAAATGCAAAATTCGTAGTTTGTCTTCAGCCTATCTCACTATGTTTTATTAATGCTTAGGTCAGTAGTATGAAGCTGAGAGCCAAGAATAGCGTATGTATTTGTGGGAAAAGACACAAGAAAGGGACAACTGTTTGCATTGACATTGTACAAACAAAAATCTGTTGCACAAGAGTCATTCATTTGGCAGTTCCCTTTTTCAAAATGCTCACAGTGTTGAGCTCATGGCAAACAAAGATGCTGTATGGTTGTGGTGACCCGTGCCGCCTGCCATGGGTACTTCATCCTCAGCCCTGACTTTCATATTAATGGGATATTCAAGAGTTGCCACAGCTTCCCCGCATCCCTACTCCAAACAAGTATTAGGAGCATCTTCTCCCCAGCTAAGGGCAAGTGGGAATGAAAAAATGACCTCTTAAGACAAAAATAAATCTCTAGTCAGCCGCAGAAAGCAAATGTCACTCACCTTCAGCAGGGCAATGATAAAAGTCACTGTAAATACACAGCAGCAGTTCATGTTAGCAAGCATTTTGCTGCAGAAGGTTCTCAGCTCTCACCCTGGGGATCTCCAACCCACCGCATCACAATCAGCCCTGCAGCCACAGGGTGGGATTCAGGCACCTTGAAATGAGCTTGACTTATCTGCCCCACGTACTAGGCATCAACTTGCCTTTGCTTCCTGAGATTTCTTTTATCTTGGTCATCTGGGGAGTTGCTCTCCCCTGCTAGCAGCAGGCTGGGCCATCTCCAGAGTGCTCTGGTGATGTTTGGGGAACCAGCTCCTGTTCAAACCACCAGCACATCCCACGTGTATCATCTGCAACGTCTGCTGGCAGTGAAATATAAAGGAGAACAAGTGTCCCTGCCTAAAAGCGATGTGGGCTTTGGAAACCAGCAGGAGAAAGCCCAGATGCCACGCTCGGAGGCTCTAGGCATTCAGAGAAGTGAGAGAATCAAGGGCAAAGAACCACCAGTTCATAGTGAGGACACGTCTGGCAAAACTTGCTTTCCTCATTTTAGGCAGCAGCACCACACACCTTATAGCAGATCTTCCTTCTGCCTTAGCCCATTTTATTTCCAGTTAGCTAAACCAGTTCTTGACCCCCAGGTGTCCTTCCACATGCAGCTCCGTCTCAACAGCTCTCCCCAACCAGGGCAGCAGCAATCTTTCACCCTAGAAAAGGAAGAATAGAAGGCCAGTTTTGAAAGTTTGTTTTTGAATGGCACTGCAATGCAGAACCGTTTTGTCCACTGGCTGGGAAGGTTTTCTAAGCAAAGAAATAGCAATAAGCAGTGACATAAATTTAACAAGCTTTTTTGAAATGCTGGGACATCATGTGCAAAAACCAGAGAACCACAATATTGATTCTGGGTTCATTAGAAAAGCAAACGAAGGAATCAGGGAATAGACAGTGCAAGCAGAAAGCAAGTAATTTAGGGGAGCTGCCGTAAGGGGAATTTCATTATCTGGGTGGCACATAGCGAGTCCCCTTGGTGTATGGGTTGCACAGTGTTTCCCTGCCCCAGGAGGCCTCCATCAAAGTGCTGCCTGATGTGGGGTTAATGTGACTCTGGCGCACATGCAGCATCCCGTGCTACCCCC